>NC_032024.1:8832356-8866590 GCF_001865875.1 Lupinus angustifolius
GGGGGGGGTATTAGACAAACAACTCCAACATTCCAACACTGATGCATCACAACAGCAAGCACCAAGCCAAGGACAAAGACAATCACACTGTCCTCACTCAATTAAATCAGCCTTCAATACCTCATTGTGTTCATCAAACATGAAGCTTCACTAATGACTTCAAGGGCAATTCACTTCCACTCAACCAATCTCAGGCTGCAAGTTGCTCTATTCTGTCATTGTGCTCTATAGTGTTCAGTTTTTCATCCTGTGTTGCTTGGCTAATAAGCAACACAGATAGCCTTTGTATTCTCCTTTTCTTTTGGCCCGCGTGCCTTTGATTCCTCTAAGAGTTTGTTAGTTTGTTCCTTCTATATTTAGTTAGTTAGTTATTCTAGTTTCCTTTCCTATAAATAGGATTTGACTTTTCTCTTTTTGTAATTAAATTTAATTAAAATTTCAATATAGAAGATTCAATTTTCATATATCTTCTTCATCATTTTGTTTTCCCTTCATCTTTCTTTCATCTTGTAGTGTTATTCACTTCAATTCATATTCAAGAAAGCTTCTTGGCATTCTTTTAATTTATATATTATCATTTATCACCCACTATTAATATTTAATTATTATTGACTTTTAAAAAAAGTAATCCAAAAAAATGGTGAATGATGAAGTATATATGCATAAATCTTACTCTTATATAAAATAATTTTACGTCTTAGTAAGTTAATTGTGTTAAAATAATGGTTAGTCAACTGCAAATTCTAAATTATGGTCAAGTTTGAGATATAACATTATTTTGATATTCCAAACTCATAACTCGGATAATATTCCAAAGTCAACTGCATATATTATTAATAGTATTCCAAAGTCATAACTCAAATAGATGATTACCTATGAAATATACATCTTAGCTTGTAAATGTTTTTAGAAAGGGGAATTTGAAGATGGTCTTCAGCACCTTATTAAAAAATTTAGAGGAGACCCATGAATTTTTCACTTATTATTTGTGGATTATGTACATATACTTTTGGAGTTAAGCTTCTTTCTAATCTCGAGAGTCCAATATTAAAATACGAGGAGACTATTTTTCTTTACTTTAAATTTTTTAATTGAAAAATATGTTAAAATATCATGTGTCACAATCTTGAGTTCATAAAAGATATTAATTCCTACTTTTCTTGTTTATTTTAAGAGATGTACATCTATCTTTTTTATGATATTAAGTATTAAGATTTAAGAGCTATTTAAAGTTGAAGTTTCTTAATTAAATCAAATTTTCGGACGATATTTTTAATACATTTTGTTTGGTACTTAGCCTCAAATTTAACAAATGGGTCAATTAGGATCAAGCTCCTATAACAAATAGCCGGTTTCCTTTACTCATATAGAATTAAAATTGTTGATTTCCACCATATATTCTCTTGAAAAGGTCCAAATATGCCTTGGAAGTATATCTATTATAATATAAAAGTGTGTCAATTCAATGTGTCATTACTTATGATTGGTTGAAAAATTATATTTAATTTAAAATTTTAATAATTAAATATTTTTTGACCAATCACATTTTGAGATAGAAGATGTTCACCCTAGTTATATGAGTGAGAATTTTCTAAAAGAAAGTACATAAAAATCAAGAGAAAAATCAGAATAATGTGATAATATTATCCTATTATATATAATTATCTGACATTATTATCTTTTAATATAATCACAAAAATAACATCTTCTCTTTCATGTAGTAGAGATGATTTTTTCCTAGTTAAATTCTTAATCCAAACATTGCATCAAGATCAAGGAAGAAAATATTTTGTTTTGACATGATAACTAAATGGAGTAAGGACCCTAGTTCTTAAATTCCTTTTGTCAACATCTCAAAAGCTAGCCCAAGGAGTGAATGAACGTTACAACTTCTACAAATTTAGTTTTTCATCATGTGCCATATTAAGCATATTTGAACTTATTCGATTGTATTAATTGTTTTGAATGAAAAAGTAAAATCAAACTTCATATTTTTTAATTAAAATTTGGCTTATTGATTAATTAGCAAGGTATTAAAGAATGGTTAATAAATAGTCGTTGCATATACAGCAAGTAAATGATCCTCATAGCTAGTTATATTAGATAGTAGATACAACCTCATGTGGTGTAAAATTGAGAATTCTATCAACTATTACCAGAATTTGTACAAACGACTTTCTAAGAGTGGTGATATCTTCTGTTATAAAAAAATGTATCATTCTATTTGTAACTGTTCGTAATTAATCATAAAAATATTTAATCATTAAATTTTTAACTTAAATCTATTTTTTATAACTAATCAGAAGTAATGGCACATGAAATAGAAACTCTAGTATAACAAATATGCTATCATCTAAAAGTCAAAAAAAGTCCTTTTTTTGTAATTGATTGATTAAAAGGAAAGGGTGGGGAGAAGCGTGTCCAGATTATTCCTGAGATGTACAGAAGGCATAAGTTCATGCTTGCCAGTCTTTATATACTCTGATATTTTGAAGGTTAGGACAAAGGGGTGGTGCCTAATGTATGTATAATAGTATAATAGTATTCTACACTTATTATACACTATTCATTTTTAGTGACATTACCTCTTACATAAAAGCAATATAAATAAATGTATATAATTTTTTTACTAATAATGTATAGATATTACATTCTATCTATAATTGTGGCAACAATCAGAATGGATCATGATTTATTTAAGGCCCAATGTAAAAAAATACTAGTCTTAAATTTAAATATACTTTTTCATATATATTGACCGCTCCATTTTATTTGCAGTAGTTTTGCCGAATTTCCCCCTAAAAACACACGTGTAAAATATTCCTCAGAATTCTACATAGGTGTTGTTTCTTTTCTCCAAAATGTTCATTCTTTTCTATAAATAAAACTTCCGTGATCCTCTTTGTTGCACGATCTTATTATGCAAATAATGACGTTATTATGTCATACAAACTTATATGTCGTGAAGATACTATATTCTAAAAATGAAAAATATTGTTGTCCTACTCGTATTACATACCTATATATACTCATACATCCTAATATGTGTCTAAAAAGTATCCTTTTTATTTAACTTAAAAAAACAAGTTTCAAATACTTCTACAATACTTCCTCAATACAATCAACATATTTGTTTTGACTTTATTATGAATTTCTAGTAACTACTATTTTAGTACCTTTTCAATACTTTTCAATAAAACAACCATTTTCAAATCTTTTAAAATCTAATAACATAAATTCATCAAACCCAACCCATCTCTCATGATTTTCTCCTTTCGTAGTGCTTTTAAGGGATGATGGTAATGTGGGTGAAGAGAATGATACGCATTAAAGAGTCATTTGTAAGATGCTTTTGAATTATAATAAGCTATTGTTGTATAAAGTCAATATTTATTTTAAATCGGATAAGAGTTGTCTTGTTTAAATATTTTAACATATGGGAATATATTATGATATGGACAAAAACGATGTTTTTTTTGCTATGATCGCAATTATCTTTGGTTTAGATATGTTTTAAGTCCTTACGTCTATGAGGATGATTTAATTCCTTTAGTTTTTCGAAAAATATTTAGTCTTTCTATTTTGAATTGATATACGGTGTTAACTTTGGATAGAAAATGCAAATATGAAAGACTAAAAACTTACAATATATAAACTATAAAGCGGTGACTAAAATTATTGTGACACATAAATGTTGTGACCAAAATCATCTTGACACATAAATGTAGGGGACAAAAACTCACTCACTTTAGGCTAGTGTTATTAGACTTGAATCCAACGATGACTCATATATGTATGTGAGTTATTGGTTGGACCAATAGGTCAATAGTAAGACTGATTGACTTATTTTATATTAAAAAATAAAAAAATCATAATACTAATTAATATTATTTAATAACTCTATGCTCCAAATCATAGTTATTAAACTCATCTCAGATTGGCTAGTTTGATAATGAACTAGACACCTAACTAGTTCGAGTTACTCTTCCAATCAGTTATGCACCATAACGTGCATAACTTGTATGAATCAATTTGAGAATAAAATAGTGACTCAACCGATTAGATCAGTTCAGCTCGATTAGTTCAATTAGTTTTTGAAGAAACATCAAAATGATATTATCTTGAGAGTAAAAAAATCTAGTTTTTAACTCATTTTTAATTATGTTTATCATTGTTATTGTAATTATAGCTGTTATTTATTAGTTTATGTTAGATCAAAATTTGTTGTTTAATAAAATGTAAAATTGCGCGTCTTTGTTGTGATTAAAACATAAAACATATGTTATTTCATGATGTTTAAAGTCATCATTATTGATTGTTTAATGATCTAATCACATACTTTTGTAATGATAATTTTGTATTTGAAATAAACAAGTATTAAATAGTGTAATAAGAATAATTTATTAAATTTTTAATATGAGCGGAGTGAACTCGGCAACCAATGACTTATTGGTTCCCCTAGGAACCCATTAACCTTATACCTTGATTGAGTCAATGGTTGGTCCTACTTTAATAACATTTCTCCAATTTTAAAAACATTACATACTTAATTAAAAAACCAACAAAAATAGTTTTATAACGAGACAATATTACAAATGATTTTAAAAACGTTATCAAAGAATATGCGCTTCTTACTTTAATTGAAACGAAATGCACTAAGTTTAAAATTTAATTAAATAATTAGTGTTATGATAGAATATATGCTAACAAATAACAAATGTAATTAATAATAAGTTGAAATGACTTGATTTTTTATCCCAAAATAATATTGTTTTGGTTATTTTTTTAAAAATATTTTTTAATTGACTCAGTCAATCCGAATCACTGGTTTTAGGCTTAAATTGATGAAATCAACCTAATTTTGATATAAAAATAATTAAATGAGTGACTCAAACTAGCCTAATAACTGGTTCATAGTTGAAAAGGCTGATTCGAGCTAGTTTTCTTAACCGTGCTTTAGCCCCAATGTTTTTATTTTTTCAAGTATTTAGTTTCATTGACCATACTATTTTTCATCCAAGTTAATAATGAGAGCAAAAATCAACACGGGTCAAATTGGTTGGACTGAATATTTAGAAAACATATGAAATAAAATTGGTATGACTTATAAACAATGTTATTGAACTTGAGCCAATAAATGACTTGGTTAGGATATTGGATTAATATGTGAATAGTTAGACCTGTGTGTCAAATGTTGGATTGTTTCGCTTAGTTTATCTTAAAAAAATTTAAAAATTCATAATACTAAGTAACATTACTTAATAATTATGTACTCTAAATTGAAAAGCATTACTTTACCTAAATCACAAATAAGTTGTAAATAACATATATTTTATATTTTAATTACAAGAAAAAGGATAATAACTATAAATAAATTGAAAACGGATGATTTTTTCTATATCTAAACCCATTATTTTAGTTGTTTTTATAATATTTTTAGATTGATTCAATCTATCCGATCATCTGAGTCACTAATTTTAGGTTTAAATTAATAAAGTCAAACTGAGTCATCTTAATTTTAATGTAAACCTACTTAAACAAGAAACTCAGACTGCTCAAATATCTGATTCGCGGTTGAACCAGTCAGAGCAATCAATTTACTCCCATTTTTATAACATTGATAATAAGTATAGGGGCTATAACATATCTAAGCCATTATTTTTTTCTTTTGTAAATTGTCGTCATTACATACATTATGTACCGATGACAAGAGAATAAAATTATCAATCTTTTTATAATGATTCTTTTTAGTTTTTCTGTGTCTATTATATATATGTATATATATATATATATATATAAATAAAGTTACTGTTAACATATCTTAGATTTTAAAAAGTTTCCATATTGTGTTATATTTATCGTAATAAGTATTTATGGTTCATAGCTCATATCCTACACTGAATCAATATCTATATTTATTCAATTTATCAATTAAAAATAACTATTTATAGCAGTTAAAAAATAAATAACTATGTTTATAGTACAAATTCACCAATAAAACATTGGTCTAGTGGTGTAAGGCCTTATTGGATTTCTAAGATCGAGAGTTCGATTCCTAGGAGCGACACTAATTGGGAGGGGCAACCACGAACCTCAAAAGAGATTAATTCCTTACAAAAAATGTGACTTGTTCCATCCTGGTCAAACCGGACATCTCGTCCGACCAGGATGGGGCCCATCCGACCAAACACTGAACAAACTCTTACCTTACTCTCATATAAGCCTTATAAATGCTGTTGACACTCCATTAAATGCATCCTCCAATTGGGATCTGCCATGCCACTTGTAAAGTCACTCTATCCCCTTGGGCCAAAGAAGTTCAACTTGGAGGCTAGCGTCACCTCACGACAAGTGCCACTATTCCTGACACCTCATCCAATCCCCAATTGAGTTCTGCAACCCCGCTTGCAACTCCAACCTATCCCCTCTGACAGTATGGCCAGAGACGAGCCTACTATGTGGCAGGGATAGGCCTACTATGCTCCTACGATGCCCATTGCCAAGTCACCATCAGTCATTAGATAACACGTCGTCATAACATTTACTATAAATTGGGGGTGTCCCCTTAGAGGAAGTATCATATATTCTCATACTATCTCATATCTTAAATACCTTACTCACTCTCATAAACATATTAATTGTCTCATTCATTCATAACATTTACTTTCATTTATTCTCCATTAATTTTCCTTAAACTCATACTGACTTGGACATCAAAGAACATTTTCAGATACCTCCATTGACTGGTTCAAACTTCATTCCAACTAATTTCCAAAAGTAAGTTACTCAATTGGATCCCCTTTCCAGCCATATCCATCAACACTAAAGAATATGACCCTTGTTAGTATGAAAAAATATACTACAAGTTCAATATTCTAATAACTGTTTTCTGTACAATAACTTATGATATATATTGCAAATAAACTAATCGCAGTTATACCCAAAACACGGCATCTCTTTATTGTGAACAGCTATTTGGGAACAATTAGATAAATATTTGATTTTCCATATATTTTTAGTAATAAAAGTCTTATTTTATTATATATAAAAAATTAAAAACGTTTTTTATATAATTTTTCCTTTGTTTTTTTAGTATTTATTAATGAAGAGAATCTTTACTGTGTAATAACAGGGCAGGATTGAGGCTTAAGTGGTAGATGATGATCGTCAGGGAAGACCTCTCATTTTTATTGAGATTTTATTATGTTGTTTTTCTCATAAAACGTATTTTGATTTAATTTATTTAGGATTTGTCTTCTCTTTTTTAGTTATCTCCTTTGAGATCTTCTCTTTTTAATAGTGGTATTTTATCGTTTTATCACTTGGAAAAAATTTCCATGTTAAAAATTAAGTTGCCTCTTTTACTTGTTTTATATTCTTATGATTATTTGTTCTAATTGAATCATTTATTGAACATTTTATCATTTCATTGTGCACACTCTCAATCTAACGTTCTTTTTCAGGCTATTGGTAATTAATCAATCCAACATAATAAAAAGTCATTTTAAAAATAAAGAAGAGAGTTATAAGGTGGTTTAACGATTAGGAAGAATGAGTAAAATGAAGGAGATTGAAAGTTCCAATTTCATCAACAACAAATACTGACATACTATATTCCCATAATTCTAATCCTTGGAGAAGATACAATAGCTATGATTAATAATGAGAAACTACAGTCACGGTGCTTAATCACTACCAATAGTCAGATCTTTACACCTAACTAGAATTTCAGAATCTGTTGGGTTGTTAAAGAATGTCACATATATTAAATTTATGGTATGCCACTAATGAAAAGATGGAAAAAAGAAGATGAAGAAGACAAAATGTATTTCTTGTATTGAAAATGAGTCAAGGCTTTCTTGCACTCTTGTTTTCTTACTTGGACTGATAAAGCACACAGATATAAATAGAAAGGAGACTCACTAACTGACTCCACTATCCTAACAGAAATGGCAAAACAGAAAGCAACTAACCAAAAGCCCAAAAACAAAAGAAAAGCCCAAAAGAAAAAATAAGACTCTAAGCTATCATCAAGCTATCATCTTCTAAGACTTTCTTCTTCATTTTCTTCTATGTTGCAATTGGCATCTTGATTAGTATTGAGAACATTATTGCTTTCTAATAGTCCCCCGCAAGCTGGCATATGAATGTCCAGAATGCCAAGCTTGGAACGTATATTTCTGAACAGTTGGGGAGATAAGGATTTGGTGAAGATATCGGCAATTTGAAAAGTGGTGTGAATTGAAAGTAAATGTATGAGACCTGATTGAATTCTTTCACGAACAGAATGACAATCTATCTCTATGTGCTTTGTCCTCTCATGAAAAACGGGATTGGCAGCTATATATAAAGCAGATTGATTGTCACAATACAGCATGACAGGTTCAGAATGATGCACTGTAAGATCTTGAAGAAGATGCACCAACCATTGTGCTTCACAGGCAGCAAGAGCTATTTCTCTGTACTCAGCCTCAGCTGAAGATCTTGAGACCGTTTTCTGCTTCTTGCTTTTCCAGGATATGAGAGAATTTCCAATGTAGAAACAATAACCAGAAACTGATCTCCTAGTATCTATACAGGCTGCCCAATCTTAATCTATGTAGCCTTTTAATTTGAAATCACAGACAGATGAGAAGAACACTCCTATACTGATAGTGTCTTTGATGTATCTTACTATCCTCAACGCTACTTCCAAGTGCTTATTAGTTGGACTGGAAAGAAATTGACTTAAATGACTCACTGCAAAACTTAAATCGGGTCTAGTGTGAGTTAAATAAACAAGCTTTCCAATTAACCTTCTAAAGATATTAGGATTAGGTAAGAGATCACCACATTTAGAATGAATAAGTTTAGTGGAGTACTCCATAGGAGTGGAAGACGGCTTTGCAGCAAGCATTCCTGTTTCTTGTAGAAGATCAAGAGCATACTTCCTTTGATAGAGGAAGATACCTTGAGTTGATCTGGCAATTTCCATTCCTAGAAAAAACTTCAACTTACCAAGATCTTTGATGCTGAATTCAGAGTCCAATAGTTGTTTCATATGATTTATTTCATTTATGTTATTTCCAGTTAATATGAGATCATCAACATACACAAGTATAGCAGTAAAACTAGATTCAAAATTTTTGACAAACAATGAATAATCAGCAACAGATTTGGAAAAACCAGATTGAATGAGGACAGCAGTGAGCTTATTATGCCACTGCCTACTGGCTTGTTTTAAGCCATAGATTGACTTTTGTAATTTGCAAACCATCCCTGGATTTTCTGTTTGGACACCAGGGGGAACCTTCATGTAAACCTGTTCCTTTAAATCGCCATGGAGGAAGGCAATGTTTATATCTAATTGATGGAAATGTGAGATGCCATTTGTAAACAGAGGCCAAAGAGAGAATAACTCTAATTGTGGTCATCTTTACTACAGGGCTAAAAGTCTCTAAGTAATCTATGCCTTCAGTTTGGGTAAAACCCTTGGCCACAAGCCTAGCCTTATGTCTTTCAATTGATCCATCAGACTTGTACTTAATTTTGAACAAACCATTTACACCCTATGGCTTTCTTATTGTTGGGAAGAGTAGTTATAATCCAGGTGTTATTGTTATTAAGAGCAGTGAGTTCTTTTTTGATAGCATTTCTCCAACATTCTAATTTTATTGCATCTTGGTAGTTGGTAGGTTCAGTGTTAGAGGAGATGCTTAAAGAGAAGTGCATATGGTCTTTGAATAGTCTATCATAACTGAGACTATTACTTAGAGGGTATCTAGTGATTGAGGATTTTGTATTGGCAGAATTGTCTTCATTACAGGTAGCAAACATGGAGCAGTGGTAGTCCTGAAGGTATTGAGGTCTCTACCTATGCCTAAGGGATTGCCTAGTGATAGGAGATGTAGGTCTATTTTGATCATTTAGTTGGTCTGTATAAGAGGTTTGCTCATTAGTGCTATTATCAGAATTAGAGTCACCCCTAGGACTATTCTGAGGTTGCAGAAAAGACTCATCACTCAGATTAGGAACAATTTCTCTATGAGGTTCATCATTGGGAGCAGAGGTATATATTTTGTCAATGATAGGTCTTGGTTGAGGGTTCTCATTAGGGATGGTAGTTTCAGGAATGTCTTCAGTTTTAGCAGCATCTTTATAGGGAAAGATGTGCTCATAGAATATTGCGTTTCTTGATAAGAAAATCGCATGAGAGTCAATGTCCATTAGAATATAGCCTTTAACTCCTCTTTTTAGGCCAAGAAATATACACTTTCTTGATCTGCGATCTAACTTTCTTCTGTGTGAAGTAAGGGTAGAGGCATAGCTCAAACATCCAAAGACTCTTAAGTTGGATATATCAGGTATTTTGTTATACAGAACAACATGAGGGCTCCTATTGGATAAGTATTTAGTAGGCTGCCTATTTATCAGCAAAACTGCATGACCTGTGGCATAATTCAAAGGCAATGGGGCAACTCAGACTGAAATATGAGAGACCTAGCAACACCAAGAATGTGTTGGTGCTTTCTCTCCACTATGCCATTCTGTTGAGGATTCTCTACACAGCTGGTTTGGTGTTCAATGCCTTTATTGGCATAAAATTCTTTCATATAGAATTCCTTACCATTGTCACTTCTAATGCTCTTGATTTTAAGCCCAAATTGAGTATCAATCAGAGAAGTAAAATTCTCAATCAAGTAGGGAACTTCAGACTTGGCCTTCATAAAATAAAGCCAAGTATATCTAGATTTATCATCCACTATGGTTAAAAAGAACTTATGTCCTAGAGTACTAGGCATAGAGAAAGGTCCCCATATATCCATGTGCAAGAGATCAAAGATATGAGCAGACTTAGAAAAGCTATTGTTATAAGACAACCTTTTTTGTTTAGCTAAATGACAAGTATGACATGGCAAACAAGTTTTATTGCATTTGATTTCAGGGTAGTATTTTTGCATTACAACTAACTTTTCATGTGAAGGATGTCATAATCTATTGTGCCATACATTAGAATCATATCATGTAAAAGAACTAACTGTATATTGAGCAGCCTCATTATCTAGATTTGTTGTTATGGCCTTAGCATGATTCTTTATAGCATAGAGTCATGCCCTTAAGTCAGCTACACCAATCATCTTCAAAGAGGACAGGTCCTGAATTTGGCAAGAGTCATCAAAGAAAGTTAGTTTGCAGGGCAAAGTACTAGTTAGTTTGGAAACAGATACCAAATTGTAATGAAAGGAAGGGATGAATAGCACATCTGTTAACATTAAGTGTTTTGAAAACATGATACTACATGATATGGAAGTTAATAATTGGTTGCCATTGGGTAGAGTTACCACGATAGGCTTTATATGCTTAAATGTTTGATAAAGGGATAAAGTGTGGCACACATGGTCAGTGGCCCCAGTATCCAAGATCCATTCTAGAGACTTACTTGTATAGGCAGATGAGTGCAGGTTACCTTTACCCTTTGATTGATCAGTGTGAGTGCTGAAGTTGCTGATAGAGTGGTTGGATTGAGAGGTTGAGGTCTGCATATCGTGTTCCTTCATATTGTTCTCTGTTTCATCATTGTGTGTGAATTCATCCATTGTTGTGATGTTGTTGATGTTGTTATTCTTGAAGTATCCAGGTGGGAATCCATGCTTTTTGTAGCATTGGTCTATAGTGTGTCCTGTTTTATTGCAATAGGTACACATTTTGGCTCCTCTTCCTCCTGATGATCTCTCACTCGAATTGTTTCCAAATCTTGCTTGAGCATAAGATCCTCTTCCTCCTGAATTCTGATAGGATCGTCCTCTACCTCTTCCTCTGATCCCTCTAATGTTGGAACTAGATTCAATGCTGTTGTGATTATACTCATTTTCAGTAGCACTCATTAACACTCTTACCTCATTATGGTGAGAATGAAGATGCCTTTCTTGTTGAGTCAGCAGGGCCAAAGCCTTGTTAATAGTTGGTAAGGGATCCATTAGCATGATCTGTGATCTCACATTCTCATACTGATCGTTCAGGCCCTTGGGGAAACAGATCACATAGTCATTCTCCTTATATGTTCTGACAATGGGGGCCAATATGCAGTTGCAAGAACATGGTGGTGTGGACCTGAAATTGTCCAATTCTTGCCACAATCCCTTGATGTGTGAGTAATATGCCCCAATTCCCAAATTTCCTTGCTTGTAAGAGTGAATTTCTCCAAGCAACTCAGAAATTCTGAAGATGTCTCCTTGGTAGTACCTCTCCCTTAAGTCTTGCCATATTTCCATGGTTGTATCCATCCAAAGAACACTTTGTGATATTGTTGGATCAACTGACTGTATTAACCAAGATACTACTAATGTGTTGCATCTATCCCAATTGGAAAAGCTTGGGTCATCTATTTGCGGTTTTGGCAATGAACCATCAATGAAATGCAATTTGTTCTTGGTCTTTATAGATCTTGTTATTGCTTGTGACCATGTATGGTAATTATCACCATTCAACAGAACTGAAACCAAGGCCGCACTAGGATTCTCACTTGGATGTATGAAGAATGGAGATAAAGGATCCTGAGCAGGGTTAACTGGTGTCATTGCACAATTATCCATTTCAAGGAATGATGATTGACTGGTGTTCTTCGTCTCCTTTTTAGGAACAAAGATAAACGAATTTGGCAATAAGATGCAGGGAGTTGAAGAAACTTGGAAAAAGAGAAGGAAGGAGGGGATAGAGAATGCAGCGGTTTTTGGCGTGGCAGAGCCTCCTCAATGAAGAGGCTCTGATACCATATTAAATTTATGGGATGCCATTAATGAAAAGATTGAACAAAGAAGATGAAGAAGACAAAATGTATTTCTTGTATTGAAAATGAGTCAAGGCTTTCTTGCACTCTTGTTTTCTTACTTGGACTGATAAAGCACACATATATAAATAGAAAGGAGACTCACTAACTAACTCCACTATCCTAACAGAAATGGCAAAACAGAAAGCAACTAACCAAAAGCCCAAAAACAAAAGAAAAACCCAAAAGAAAAAAATAAGACGCTAAGCTATCATCTTTAAGACTTTCTTCTTCATTTTCTTCTATGTTGCAATTGGCATCTTGATTAGTATTGAGAAGATTATTGCTTTCTAATAACATATAAATGGTTAACAAATAGAGGAATATAATTAAATTGTTAACAGTGTCACATTCATTTTCAATTCTGCTTGTTAAAAGACTAGAGATCTGCCTCTCATGTCTTCCAAAAAGAAAGAAAAAGTTAAACAGAAAACTGGCAGAAAGGTAGCAACTATTCCTCATTGTGTTGTAAAATACAAAAAATAAAGTATGAGAAAAACTTGCATCTCCTCACCTTTTTCTACATAATTCCTGTGTTAATTGGAGCAACAAGTTTTCTGTGCTCCCACATTACTTGACATATTTGAGACATTTATAGTTGTCCCTTGAGGAAGGGTAGTAGTTCCTGCATCTTGTGCAGCCAAAGCTTTTTTACTTATGATGTGATAAATATCATACAAAATGGTTTGGAATGCTTTCTCAACATTAAAGGCTTCCAATGCTGAAGTCTCTAGGAATGAAAGCCCTTCTTTTTCAGCCAAACTTTGAGCATCTTCAAGAGACACTGCTCTCAAATGATTAAGGTCAGATTTGTTACCAGCCATCATAATAACAATGTTTGAGTCTGCATGGTCTCTTAGTTCACGAAGCCATCTTTGTACATTGTCAAATGTTTGTCTTTTGGTTATGTCATAGACCAATAATGCACCAACAGCTCCTCTATAGTATGCACTTGTGATGGCTCTATACCTTTCTTGACCTGCAGTGTCCCATATTTGGGCCTTCACTGTTTTTCCCTCCACCTATGTATCAAACAAACATGTACATCCATAACTCCTCATATCATGCATGCAGGTGAAAATATATAACCATAATGCTAGTTGCACACCATTTTCATTACGAATTGGGCCTTCTCTCCTATACTAAATTGTCTATGGTACTAGAAAATGAGGATAAATAAATACCGTATTTTATAAATTATTTAATTAAAAAAGAAGTAGAAATCTAGACCCTTACAATTTTCTTTTGATCATTTGTTATAATCTCTAGAAGTATGGGAGAGAACCTAAACATTTTCATTACAATTACATCATTCTCAAACTACTACTTTTATGCACAATTCTTATTTTGTCCTTTCTATTCTTTTTGATGTAAAAAAAATAATTATGGCACATATAGCAAAAATAAAAAAATATAAACATCTTGCTTGCTTAACACTTCCTTGTATCAAGCACATTTATTTAGCATATAGATCTTGTTAAGCTTGTTTATCATGTATCTTAGACATAAACTTGCATGCCTATCATTCTTATCATATCAGCAGTGTAAGTATCATACTTCATCACCCAAATCTAAGACATAGGGTAATGACCAAAAATTCTAACAACAAAATAACCAACTTACCTGTAATGTTCTGGTTGCGAATTCAACCCCAATGGTAGACTTAGACTCCAGGCAGAACTCATTTCGTGTAAACCTGGAGAGAATATTGGATTTTCCGACACCAGAGTCTCCAATGAGTACGATCTTGAAGAGATAGTCGTATTCATGATCCACTTTATATGCCATTTTTCTAACACCCAACACCACCCCAAACCTGTGTGTTCCAGATCCATTTTGATTCCAAAAATTAAATACATAGATTAATAGTCACGAGAATTTAAACAAAACCCAGAAACAAACGCAAATTGTTTTCATTGTTCACATTAAAGAATGGCCACCACCGTCTTTTATTCTATGCATGGTTTTAAATGCAATTTTGCACTATTGCAGTAAAATATAACCAATGCACTATAATTGGGATTTCAATACCATTTTGGAAAGGACTAAAACCTTTATTGGGAATTTGTGATATTGGGCTCATATTAAAACTTTTTTTTATAAGCAATAAAATTTATTGATAAGAGAAAAAATATAGGAAAATAAGTGATATTCCTATCATAACCATAATAGTTAACAAACAAGTAATGGGATGGGTGTAACACTTTTAAATAATTCTCTAATCAATGTTGTGTTATATCATTGTATGTACATGTATACATGCTTCTTAGTTGGGATATGGAAGATTTTACACTAGTAAAGTGCAGTTTTTGATATACTATGATGTTTGCATGCATGAGAATTAAAAAAATGAAACATAAAGAAGGAAAGAGGGATGATACTGACCATAAAAGGATGGTGAGAGCAAAGATGGGTGATTTTGAAGGGATGAATATTGGATTGAAAGTTCAAAGTTAAGGGAGGGAGGAAGAAAAGAGAGAGAAGTAAATGCATTTTGAAAGGCCAATAATGAATGGGTACAAACACAAGAAATGGACGACAAGGCACGTTCAATGGCCTTTTCCTCGGCAGTGTTACTTTTCCAATTTCAAATTAAGTTCAAGTGTCAAAAAAAAGAAGTTATTATTACATTAATTAATTTAGTAGTAAAAAATATATAAATTGATACTTAATTCATATTTAATTATTATTTACTCTTAAAAAAAGTAATATAAATAAATATTAAATGATGTACTGTATATATACTCTTAATTTATTCTACTGTTTTCATATCATTTTTTTAAATGACATATCAAATTGAGTATATAAACCCTTCAAAAAATTGACTATACATATACCTCTAATAATTACTAATCGTGTTTGCTAAACATAATTAACTTATAATCGGTTGATTTGATTTTTGTCATTACAAAAATATCAATTTTTTATTGATTTTGCATATTATAATGAGCGGAATATTTGTACATATCATTATAAAGATTTATACACAGTTGCTACATCGTTTATTATTGATTTATATTATTTTTTGAGTAGTTATTAATAATATATAAAATTCTTACACTATCATTCGTACATCTTTTTCTACACTATAATGAATCCCGTATTTGGTCTTGTACGATTTCCATTGATTTGGATTTTAATTTAGAAGTTATTACCTAACCATACTGTGTTCAGTGGCTACTCTCAATTTGCTTCTCCAAACTACTTTTCTCAAATCACTATATGTGGTTCCTATGTCAAATTCAAATCATATGGGAGCCAATTGAGTCGTATATTCACAAACTTTTAAGGATATTGAGGTCAAATTTCAGAAACCTTCAACTGTGATGAAACAGATATGTCAATTACTTGCTTGAAGTTGGATGGTTAGGGTTAGTTTTATCCTAAGGGGTTAACTCTTTGACAGACTTCATGACAAAGATTTGAGCTAATTCAGTTTCTCACGGTCTTCAGATCTTTATCCTCCTGGAGCGACATCATCCCTAAAGATGAATCTTTCTTAGCTTTGTTCTTTTTTATCCTTTTGGTTGTATCAAAAAAATCTTTTATTTGTTTGGTATCTTGGTACTCCCAATGTGTGAAAATACAATTGTTTGGTTAAATAAACCAATAACATGTTGGTCTAGTGGTATAAGACCTTACTGGATTTCTAAGGAGATCAAGATTTCAATTGCTGTGAATGACACTTGTTGGGAGGAGCAGTCACGAACTTCGAGACTAGTTCCTCACCCAGAAAGGTGATGGATGACTTGACAGTACCAAAATAAATAAATTTAGTACCTAAAATTCAATTTGATATTGTTTTTGTTAATGTTGTCAATTTGTTCCCATCGTGAGTTTGATTCCTAACTGTTTAGCCAATTGATCAAGTTTGTCCGAGAAATTAGCCCTCTAAATGTGGAGGTTTGCCACATATACAAGCTGGTACCAAGATAGTTTCATTTGGTTATCAGAGAGATGATTTTTAGACCCAAAAGTGAAGGGGCCTGGGCTTCAGATATGCCAGAATGCTGAATGATGTGCTTTTACATGTATGTGCTTTATCAGATCCAAGTATAAATGCATGCAGTTCAAATTGGATTCAGAGATGAAAAGGGGATTCGGGTTTGGAATGTTGGCCAATCCAGAAATATAAATTTACAACATTAAAAATAGTATACTTTTGTTTATAAAAAATATTAATCATCAATGTGAATATAAGGTGTACTTAACCCTTACCAAAAGTATATCATATAAAAAAATCTATGATAATACTACATCTTTCTATATAAGTGTTTTTTAACAATGTTTCTTTTAACAATATATGATGTAGTATTATCATAGATGTTTACATCTACTAAATATATAAAATTAATAATGTTTTTTTTTAATAATATCACAATTCATTTTTATATTTTTTATCAAGAAATATAATATCATGTACAATTCTCTAAAGTGAAATATAAAAATTAAATATTCGATACTAAAAAATAAAAATGCGGGTCGACAGACGCGAAATGACTGTCGACACGCTAGTATATATAAAATCAAAATTGGTGTAATTATTACTATGATATAACCACCAACATAGTGTAATTTATATTTTCCTAACACATTAATTACTGGGATATAACCACCAAATTAGTGTATTAACATTTTTTAATTTTTAAAAAAAAACATATAATACTAGATAATCACCTCCAACACATTAATTATAAGTTATATGTTCTAAGAAAGACAACAAATTATAATATAAATTATATTCAATACAAAATATTATAATATAAAATACATTTAATACAAAAAAATATATTATACATTTGTAAAATAAAATATATAAAAATTGATTACTTAATAAGAAAAACTTAAAAGTTGCTTATTTTGAAATTGATATATCCTTCAAAATTCAATATCTCTCATTATTCAACTTATTTAAATATATACAATTTCATAGCGTGAAAGAACTTAATTTTATGATATGGAAAACCAAAAAATTGTAAATGAGTTTAAAAATTGATGAGTTAATAGGTTGAATGTTTGGTGCTCATTAGCATTACACATATCATTAGAATCAGAATTGTTGTGTTCTTTTTCATTACCTAATATTATTAAGTTTAAAAATATATGCATCAACAACTTAATAACTGATTGAATTGGATTATAAATATTTTTATTTGGAATTAAACTCAAAACATACTCATTTATTTGATCAATAATTTCAATAGTTGATTCAAGTATTGACATTGTTTATAAAAACTTTTCATTTTTAGTGATTTTATAGATTTGGATAAGTATTTTGAACTATGACATCTATTGGATTATCAAAATTAACAAATGTATATGCCATTAGATGTGGAATAACGTAGTTATGATAATTGTAAAGAAAAAATAAATAATATAACTCTAACTAATATAGATCAATATTATTATATTTTTTGTTGAAGCAATTATGTACAACTACTAATAGTTTATTATAATATTTTAAAATTGTAACATTGTCTTGATTATATGTTTTCATTCGTATAATTTTTACACAATAATATATTAATGATCTGCAAGGAATGATAGATGACACATAAAATGATTAAATGATTAAATGAAATTAATTGAGAAAATTTTAAAATCTATTTAAATGTATAATTACTACATATTTCATTTACTATATTTAAAATATCTTTTCAAAGTTTTATAACAACTTTAATACATAATTTTAAAGTAGAAACTAAATCATCATAATTGATGTCAATAATTCCTTAATTATACGAAAAGAAGCATTTGGGAACTGTCAATTTTTCTTTTTAATTAGAATTAAAAATGATTAATTTTATGAAACAAATTAAATATCATCAAATTTCATCATTAATTGTAATATCATAGTTCATTATATTAATAATACGATTGGATTCCTGATATTAACGTACTTTAATGATATTAAATAATAACGTTTTCATATCTATTTAAATAATTAGTATTAAAATTTGTTACCTTTATGAAATAAATTCACTATGTATCATTTTTTAGCGAGACAGAATAACAACAAATTTCCTTATTAATTATAATATAATAGTTCATTCTTTCTATTAATAATAAGATTAAAATTCTACTATTTAAGTTTTAAAAAATGATTAAATAATATTAATTGAGAATGTTTTAAGATCTACTTAAATGCTTAATTACTAAATATTTCATTTAGTATTTTTAAAATATTTTTTCGAAGTTTCATAACAACTTTAAAATATAATTTTTAAACAGAATTAAAATCATTATTTTTTATCGACAATGAGTAGGATGTTAGTATTTTTGATAGGCGATACTCGAACTCTCGATCTCCTTCACTCCAACCCAAACCATCAAACTACCTTATAACTATTTTTTAATTTTTTTTTAATTTGTTATGAGTGAGGCTTGAACGCACAACATCCTTCGTTATATTTCTTAAACTTTTTCACATTAATCATCATACCACTTTATAACTCGCAATCATCGTTATATATTTGTTAATATTCATTAATTACATTATATATTCCATAATTATATATTCCATAATATTCAATAATTGTTATGATAATTTTTAATCTTCTTAATTTACTATCATTAATATTTTTTTTATGTTATATTTCATATTGTTAATATTATAATATAATTATAAATTTCTTAATTACAATATATATTTCATAATGTTACGAAGATTCCTTATATATTCCATAATTTAGTTGTTCTTTTTTATAGGTCTTGATTTATGTTGTTAATTGATTCTTTCAATTTTGTAACTGATCCACAAATTTATATTTTATTTTTGTAACTGATACAAAAATTTCAACTATTTTCGAATCATATTATATAATTCTACCAATTTATATCAATAATGAGAATTGATTAAAATTTGGAAATCATAAATAATTTAAACAAAATATATTTTCATTGTTACTATTATAATATTGCAATTGTAAAATATAATTATAAATTCTTTATATATTCCTTAATTACATTATATATTCCATAATTTTTAGGAAGATTCATTATATATTCCTTAATTTAGTTGTTCTTTCTGATAGGTCTTGGTTGGTTTATGTTGTTAATTGATTATTTCCATTTTGTAACTGATCCACAAATTTATATATTATTTCTGTAACTGATAAATTTTTTTTAACTATTATATTTCTTCATGAGTTTTGAATCATATGTTATAATTCTACCAACTTATATCCATAATGAGTCTTTTTTAAAATTTGGAAATCATAAATAATTTAAAAAAGTATAAATCAAATCAATTGGTTATCATAATCAAAATTCATTAGTTATAATTTTTCAAATTTATCTCCATAATGAGGAATACCTAAAATTTGGAAACCATAAATAATTTAAATAAAATATAAATCAAATAAAATAAAGACATTATTATTCTCCACACATGAGAATGCCAAAAAATTCAAAAGTAAAGAACAAATATATTATATTGTGTTGTTGACAATCCAACTAATACAAATTTACAAGTAAACAATAAAATAAGATAATGATGTTTAAATAAAATTTCCAAAAACACAAATATTGAGCCAGAATGAGTATGTTAAACAACATATATATTAAAAATCATCGAATATAGAAAATAAAATACAAAAATCTACAAATGAGTGAGTAAGCAACCATGAAACACAAAATGAAGGTAACAATAACTAATTATGATTCTTATCTTATTTCAGAGGGGATACAGTCGAGGTGTTTCTGAAACATGCAAAACAATAAATTAAAATGATGTTTCTTTGAATAAAAATGTATAAGTAAAATAAGAGATGCATAGAGAAAAAATTAACCTACAGAAATATTTTAAGAGAGAATCAAACTACAAAGAAAGAGAAAAAATGATAAAAGTAAGATAGGATGAGGAGATAAATATATTAATAACAAAAATAAATGTAATATTGTAAATGAATGTATATATAAATGGAGATTGAATACATATAATAGGTTTTGAAGATTTGTTAGATACCCTTGCTTATCAGACGCTAAGGAAGAGAAATGTTGGAAGAATAGATCTAAAAAATAATGAAATCAGTAAGAACACATCTACAAAGTATGGAAATCAATGAAAAAATAACCAAAAAAATCAATGATAAAAATAAGAACGGATCTACAAAGTAAACAAAAAGATCAATGAAAAATGTACTTTAAACATAAGATTTACAAAATAAGAATAGATCTAAAAAACAAATAAAAAATGCATTTTAAATAGGATGATCGGAAGAGAAAGAAAATGATGATAATAAAGAGAGATAATGGAATGAAACCAAAGAAAAAGAAGAGTGTTGGGAGAGAAAGATTGTTGGATGAAAAAGAGAAAGTCACGACCTCATTAACAATTCAAATGTATGCAATTTAAGGTGTAGTCATAAAAATGTAATAATTATTTATTAAATTATTACTATAATAATCAAGAAAGAGCAAATATAATATGGAAATGTACATATGATTACCATGAAACCATTTAGGATGAAAAAAAAATGAAGGAAAAGATGACATGTGACAAATAATAAGGTGGTAAGAATTTTTTTTGTTATATAAATAATAGATGGGAATGAATCATCAATATAAGTTCTATAACACCTAGGACGAATGATTTTATTGCAACAACATACATGTATTAATAATAGTACTACTTCCTTTTCTGTCTCATTGCTAGAATGTTATACTAACTAGACAATTAGTACAAACTTATTGCATGTAAAATTAGGGGTGTAAATATTATCTCATTATTTTGTGTTGCTCTATATATTAGGATGTGTGATTAACCAGAAAATTTTAATAATTACAATTTTAATTTAAATAAAAAAATTCAACCAATAAAAATTAGTAGTATATAAAGTGATATAAAAATGAGATAACAAATATGCTCCCTAAAATTAGATGTTTGACAGTTCCCTTCCATTTACTAGGTGGTGGACCAAATCCTTTCTCATAAAAACTATCAAATTCTGGCCAGATTCCTATGTCAATTACTCCAATGATGACATCACTTTCAGTTTTTTCTCTTTTCACTTGTTGTGGAAAGCCATTAAAATCCCAAGATCTTGTTGTATGGAGCTGTTTCTTTTCATTAGGAAAGACAGGCCCTACTCCATTAAGTCCTGCATTAAGAATTTATTAGGATATATATTTGTAAACCCAATTATCCAAGGAGAAATGGCAGGAAGGTTTTGAAGAGGGTAGAATAGTTTTTGTATAGTTAGGAGTCTCACATTAAATAGAATAACAAACTCAATGTGATATTTAAGTGATAAAATTTTCTCACCTTATAGACTAATCTTTTGGGTTGTGCTCTTCTCATATGATTAAGTCCTAACCATTTTTATCTTTCATTGAGAATTGTTTCACGGAAAGTCGGAAATGACTACCTATAGGCTGAATTAAGATACATTACTGAATACTGATAAGTGTATAGAATTCATACACTATCAATGCATACATTTTTTCCACTTAGAATTATAACATCCAAATTCTCATTCACTAGAATAATGATTCATGTCATTTCATATGTTTATTTTTTATTAAACTAGTTTGTGTTTTTCCTTATAAGAATTTTATAAATGGGTTGTTTTGAACAATTTTTAATTTGGTCCTTCTTGTTCTTGGGACTTCAAATGCTCATTTCGATAGAATAGATTCAAGACACTCCATTGAAAAATAACATACCCATTTTTTTTAAAGACATTTATAGCTTTCTAACAATAAAGTAACTCAGGTATTAATAATTTTTATTAATATCATGAATCATACTTAAGAAACCAATTAAGAAACGATTCAATCTTATGGAAGTTGAGTTACAAATTATGCTATTAATAGAAGAATATATAATGGAAAATGAGGATCGAGATTTTGTTTTCCCTATGATTTCTAAGGACTTGGATAGAAGAAAATCTATTAATTAACTATATAATCTCAACACTATTTTTCTTGGACATATATCATGTTCTCATTTACTTTTTACCTCTAAAACATCCTTATACTCTTATGATGAGCTCAGACATATTATCATTTCCACACACACACACATATATATATATATTGCACCATTAATTTTTCTTCATCACATATTACATTCACTTGTCATCATCTGACCATTTGCTTTCTAACCACATCTTTAACCGTCCTTCCTCACATATCTCATCCACCTGCCATCATCTTACAATTTGATTTCTAAACACATATTTCATTTGCTTTCTAACAACACCTTTCATTATCCACAAATCCATTTTCAACATTTTAATTCTTTCTTAATACCAAATACATTTTTATTATCATTAAACTTTTCCCTCTCCAACTCTTTGTTTAACCTACCATTCTTTCCCTCAACTTTTCGTCTCTTTATGTTTTCATTTTTTGTCCATAAAATACACATGTAAATATGAATATCTCCCGACATTTATCACCTCTATAAAACCAATTTGCAATGTTCGTCATTGCAATAGTTTGCTATCATCTTATTCTTCGGGTTTGGTTTCATTTTGCAAAAAGGTAGACTACATTTTAAACTTTTGTTTTTCACACCAAATATTTGTTCTTAAACTATTTGATATTTTTATGTACTTTTGTACCTGTTGGCTAAAAGTTTACATTTTTATCATTTGCATGTACTTTTCTACTATCTCTATTTTTGTTTTGAACAACTGCACATGTCCACCTCACATTTAGTGTTTCATCTTTCTTTTAATTTTTTTTGTTATTTTGTCCTATAACTTTGTCCATTTTTTGTTTGTATATTGCTTCAATGGAAAGTTTACATTTTTTTCAACATACCTCACTATGATCTATAAAGTTTGCATTTTACTTTTTCATTTGTTTTGTTCATGGTATTGATTTCATATGGCTCTTAAATGATCCTGCTTTGTGCTTGGAAGAAACAAGCAAAGAAAACACAATTAAAGTTTCATCCTTCTCTTTGATTTGTGTTTTGGGTTTTTCTTAAATGTTTAAAATTACTATCAATAGGGGTGTTTGAAAGTTAAAGTTGAGGTGTCATTGTGAAATTATCACCTCATTTCTATTATTGGTCATATAATTCTTAATTTTAAAAATATCAAGAGTTTCAACCCACTTTTCAACTTTTTAACCTTCAAAATAAAAAATCCATTACTATTACCATAACCCCAAAAAAATAGATCCAAATGAGTTTGATAGAAGAAATCACAAGTGTAATTAAAATATCAATAAATGGACAGTAACAATAACAACACAAACAATTAATTTATCAATAACTCAATCAGACCAAACACATCTATTTCTACAACTTTCCACCTTACAAATTATTAATTAGGTCTAGACACCTAACCAATTCCAAATCACTAATAATATATCATAATCCAAGTAATTATTCGACCAATTAATAATTTATTTATCCAATATTATGATTTCACTGTTGGTAACAAAATCTTAATATAATCACATCACATTCCCTCATGTAATTGTATAATTTAAATTGAAACAAGTTGTATTGCTTCAACCTAATTCAATATTTACATTAATCTATCTATTCTAATTAAGATTTGTTATTACTCTAAGAATTAGAGTATTTTTTTCACATCATCAAAGCTTTGTGATACATTTTCCACTCAATTTTAGTCATCACATTGCATATTCGTTTGATTTTAATTTTTCATTATTAAATAATTATTTTTAATAAAATAGACTCATATAATATCAGAATTCGATTTTCCTATTGTCATGAACAAAACAAGTTCGAAATTGAAAAAAAATTTATTTTGTCTTTTACAACTTTTTAAATATTTATTTTAATAAAATCACATAATATCATGTTTTAGTTTCCCTATTTTCATTAGAAAATTCAAATTTGAAATTATCATTTACTTTTCCTTATGTGCTTGAAGATGTTTAGATCAATATTCATTTACACGGGTAACATGTGTATTCTTAACAATACAAATGTACGAGTAACATGTACGTTTTTAATCATGCAAATGCAGGGTAACATATGTGTTCTTAATAATATAAATGTACGGATAACATATGTGTTCTTAATCATACGAATGCATGAATAACATTTGTGTTCTTAATCATGCGGCAAAAAATTATCACCACGAGTGAAAGCATGAGTAACTTTCTAGTAAAAGTATAAGAAATAGTTGTTATCTGAGAAATGCAAAGAGGATCCATATCCCACTTGTAACGCACACACTTCCAACTCAAAAAATGGTCTAAATCCTAATTCTCCATCTCTTCTAAAGTTGTTCTTAATTCTGTTTTTTTAAATGAGATAAGATTTATTTATTTTGAGAGTGAGTTTTTTACTCCACATTTTAGCTATTAATTCTAGAAAAATCTAATGTTTTAAATTTACTCACTAATTCAAACTATTGAATTTTCATAAAATTAATAGTTAATGTGTAGAATAAGTTTTTTAAACTTACTCTTGAAATAAATGAATTCACTCACTTTTTAAATTGGTATGAAATTTCATTGTTGGGTGAAAAAGATTTTGAAATACATGAGGAAAAAGTAGCTCTTTTGGAAAACGGAAACATAAATAGCTACAATATAGACGACATTGGGTTGTTGGAAATAAGAAGAGAATATCAAATGGGTGTGTAAAATGAAAACAATAACCACATGTTCCAAAAAAATTCAATTTTATCCTAATGTTCCAACTCAATCACTTTCTACCAAGTAATATAAAAAATAATTTTAATGACTTTTCCTTTTAATTATGACATTTTTTAATTAGATTGAGACATTGTTAAGATGGAGACAAATAACCTCTATTTGTAAAATGAAGATGAAGATATGAAAGGATGATTACCTAACTTTTTAAATAAAAAATAAGAATTTTTAGATTACAATATTTTGAGATTTTGAGTAACTCTTATCTCTCCCTTTTATCATATAACATTTTGGTTCATGTTTTTTTGGGTATAATCAAGAACATCTCATCAACTTTTTATTCATCCTAACAAGAGTTGCTATAAAGAATTGAATATTTAACATCTTTTGATCTACATATAGTAGAATCTTATACCTAAAGCTGACAATGAACCGAACTAACTCAATTCGTTATTTAGCTCGATAAACTTGATTCATGAACCAAATGAGCTGAACTTGAGCTGTAAATTGAGCTTGTTAAATAAATGAGTCGAACTTAAGTTGGATATAGTTCAACTCGCTAGATTTATGAGTTGACACATATAAACTAATTTTTATATTTATTATGACTCACATATTATTTTTTATATTTATGTTATTATATATATATATATAAAGATTATATTTATATATACTAGTGTGTACATGCACTTCATGGCTGCCGGTTAATATTACATGATACTACATATTCAATTTTTAGAATTAGAATATATTTGTTGTGTTTGATGTACTTTATATTATAATTTTTGTGTGTTTATGATAATATTTAGTCTAAGGTGAGACATGTGGTTAATTAATGTGTTGATGATGAATAATTAGGATTATGTAGTTTTTTGTAAAAATTAAATAATGTGAAAGGCAAAATAAGAAGTGGAAATTACACCGTGGTGGAAGTTACACCATGTGTTTGCCTTTATATATAATATAAAAGTATAAATAAAAGAAATTTTGGAGTATTTGTTCAAAATTTAATTAATTATTTGAGTTGTTCAAATTAATCATGTGATCTGAACTGAACAATTCGTGAACTTTAACCAAGTCAAACTCGAGTTAAAAAATAGGTTATATTGAACTCGAGTCAAGTCAATCCTTTTCAAACTAAATAAAACTAAACTTTGATTCGACTCGATTTAGTTTGTTTACAACCCTACCTACCCCTCGGAGATATATGAGCTCTTTCTAGGACTAAAGGGGGCTAAGATATATACGTGACTACACAGTATAGCTCACTTCACTCGGGAGTTCGGACAGAAGAAAAGAAAATCTAGTGAAGAACGGCGCTTTCCTTTGATCGACGAACAAAAGAGTTTATGATTTATTATTAACACTCTTCCTCATCAATCAAATCCACTCTCACATCAAAAATTCAAAATCATGTTCAAATCCCTTCTCCATCTCAAAACTATAATCTCTACCACATTCCAAACCACTTCACATATATCTCTTCATTCCTCATTTTCTCTTCAATTCTTCACAACCAATTCCACTACAAAACTTCCTAAACGACCCCGTTTCAGCACCTCACAGGACCCAGATCCATTTCTCGCATTCTTCAGAAGCCATGGTTTTTCAGTTTCTCAGGTCAATAGTATTCTCACAAAGTCACCACGGTTGATTTCATGCAATACCCATGAACTTTTTTTGCCAAAGTTTGAATTTTTAGCCTCCAAAGGTGCTTCCAAATCTGACATTGTTCTTGCAGTTACTAAGAACCCTAATTTCCTACGTTCAAGCATAGAGGATAAGATAATCCCTATATATGAATTGATGAGGAGATTCTTTAAATCTGATAAGGAAGCCCTTAATTATTTCATTACTTGGCCTGCTTTATTGAAGAATAAGAGGGTTGTGGAGCAAGTTTTCAAAATTTTGTGTGATGAAGGAGTGAAGCATTCACACATTGCTTATTTGATTCGTATGAGATCTTGTGTGCTTCGTTCTGGCGAATTGAGGAAAGCTGTGGATGAAGTAAAGGAATTAGGATTCAATCCCTCGAAATCTGATTTCGTTACAGCATTGGCAGCCAAAGTGAGTGTGTCCAAAACCAAATGGAATGAAAAAGTTGATGCCTTTAAGAGCTGGGGTTGGTCCGAAGAAACAATTGCTGCCGCGTTCAAGAGGCATCCCCGTTGTATGCTGGCATCGAAGGATAAAATTAACGCGATCATGAGCTTTTGGGTCAATCAGTTAGGTTGGAATTCATTGGAGATTGCCATGTTTCCAGCTATTCTTGGATATAGTTTGGAGAAAAGGATCATTCCGAGGACTTCCGTGGTGCAGTGTCTACTCACATTAGGTTTGAGAAAGAATAATGCCAGCTTATATTCACCTTTTGTCATGTCTGAAAAGTTGTTCCTTGAGAAGTATGTAAACAAATTTGAGAAGGAAAGTTTTCAGCTTTTAAAGGTATACCATGGAGAAAGAAAAAATTGAATTTTCAATATAAGGAGGAAGTTAGCATCTGTTAGTTATTAAGTTGTTAGGTAGTGAATAAGGGATTTTCTGTAGAACTGTCATTCATCCATGTTATATTTCTTGATGGTGATTGAAGTAATTGTTATACTCCTGTCTTAGTGAGGATTGCAACAATTTTGGTTGACATATTTTATTTGTGAAGTTGTCCAATTTGACTATTATAAAAGATTTCATATACAGTGCAGATCACATCCCATATTTGTATCTTTGTTGCTTCCCAATGACAAACACTTCCGTATTCCTTAATGAGTTTAATTTGGAAAATTTTCCATGGATTTAAACTTTGCTGCTTCTTTTATGTCTCGATGCAATAGTAAGGTTGTTTGTCTTGTAACCTGGAGTTCATAAACTAAATTTTGGAAATAGCCTATTTGCTTGCGAGATAAGACTACTTATATCTGCCCTCCCCAGACCTCACTAAGTGGGAGCCTCGTGCATTGGGTAGCCCTAGTAGATAATATTTCCTGCTTCTTCACACCATGTGTTTACCCCGAGGAGTTATTCCTCTTGAACTTTGTTAAAAGTGTGTCAAAACTGAAACTCTTAGTCGAAGGAAAGATGTACATTTGAAGAATAACATGGTGATAGTGTCATGTGACGTTTCTCAGGTATTTAACTTGTGAATTATAAAATGTGATTCCGTATTATACTATTATTATTTTACTTGAGCAGATGAGCTTATTCAAATATTGTAATGTTCAAATGAAAATGGCTACTTATTAAAATTCTTCACTGCAGATGCTGATAAAAATGCTAGTTTGCTGCTGGTTATCATATACCTAGCCAACATTTTTATTTTCATATATATTTTACTTTATACAATGATTTACCAATAATTTTAGTCCCCATCCACCTCTTCTATATCTGTTTGTTAGTCTTGTTGGGATCCGAGTATTGTATCACTGGTAATGTGTTTAGTGTTATGACACACTGATTTGTTCTTTATGTATTTTGTTTTAGTGTACAATGTTTAAAATTTTATAGGTTGCCTTGTTACATGGAGACTTGAACTAACTTTTCACAACATTGGTTTGAGGATCTAGTGATATAGTGGAAGGTTTTTCAAAGCTTCTTGAACTCTAACACACTGAGTACTACTTTAAGCCATTTTATAACAGTTCATATTTAATTTAACAATATTTTGTTTTCGATTCAATGGGGTGCTTGGTTATACATGACACAATACAATTTGATTAAAGTAGTGTAATACTTCCCGAGCATAGAGTATACATTTTCAACTCCCAATAGGGCAACAAGCAGAACATGTCATGTGACTGCAGTCCAAATGAAATGCTTTCCCTATATGCTTTAGTAGTTGAACTATCAAGATTATACATTTTATAGTCTTGGTCAATAGGTTACACTTATCATGGTGTAATTATAGGAAACATGTCATTCTCTATCATTGGTGTCAGTTTCTGGAAGAAAGACATCTGAAAGCAATTGAACCTTGCATAAATAATTTGTCTTTTTCGATCGACGTGTATATTACTACACACAGCACCCGTCATTTGGCTGCAATGTCCTTACTAACCTGACTATGGGTACACCCTCTGGTTTTTGTTTGCTTCACCTCCTTTATCATTTCTGATATGTCACTGAACTACCCCAGGTGACCTGAAGGCAAATATTATTTATGCCTTCATATTTAATCACTTTGTGGGGTTAGGGTTGCGTACATCTACCCTCTCCAAATTTTATTAAGAGAGAGTCTCATGTACTTGATGGCTCTTTTTTATATTTAATCAGGTACAAAGTACAATTACTTCAGGATGCTAGCTATTATGGGCCTTCCTCCATGTTGTTTTTCTCTTGGTTTTCAAATTCCATGATTCCTTAGCTAAGGAAGAGCCTAGCTTGTTTTTTATAATTATGTTCCAAATGCAGATGTACATTCTCGTCCTAGGGCGGCAGCAAAGCATGCAACAAGAAGTTGTAGATAGGCTAGAATCAGAAACTTTAGTCACTGTAAATTTTGAACTAAGTCGGTTGACCAATTTAGAAGCTTCAGTAAGGAGAGTAGATCAAATTCACAATGTATAAGGTTTCCGCTCAGCGGAATCACAATAATCTGTGCTCAGCAGGATGATCCCGCTGAGGAAAATGTCAGCAGAATACCAGGTTTAAAAATCTTTCAATTTTGCCTAGCGGAATGCCTCCACTCAACGTCGAAAGGGCACCTAAGGAGCCTTTTGCTCTCTACCCAAATTCTGCTTGGTGCAAGGCCTATGCTCAGAGTAGGAGTGGAATATGAAAAATCGTTGCTCTCTGTCCAAATTTCGATGAGCATGGGAATTCCGCTCAATGGTAGTTCAAAAATAGGCATTCCACTCAGCACAAACATTAAAAGATAATCAATTCCATTGAGCGAAATAGGTGTCCTGAGCGCAGACTCACGAATTTGCCTATAGATGCGAGGGGGTATCGTCTGAACACCCCACAAGACTTCAATCGACTCTAAATCAATCTCAAACTATCTTTTGCACATTCTAGCATTCCCAACAAGGTCGAAGTCTTAGAGATCTTAGCACCTCTCTTTCAATATATCAAAAACAATTTTGATAGGCAAACTTTTTTTATTTTACTTCTAAGATCAGGAATAGAGCATATTTCTCAGAATTTGAATGAGTGGTTACATTTTATGTTTTATAACATAATCAATCATCTACCAAAAAAAAACCTAATCAACTGAAGTAACTATTAGAGATAATTAGTAAAAAACAATTGATAGAAAATAGAATTGTTTTTACCTATGCAATATGCACAAGGTCATTAGGGACATTGGCATAAACTACTACTTATATAATAGAAGCACCTTTGGCTAGTACTAAAAAGGTCAAAGTTAAATAATACAACACGTTAAAGTATAAAAGAATAAAGTTTACTTCAATTCTATTTTAGAAATTAATTTAAAATCTAGATGTAACTCATTGGTTTCCTAGAAAACAAATTCAAGATGTAATTCGACTAAAAATTGGTTTTGATCGGTTATCACATTATATGTACTTGTAATTTTCTCTCTTTTAAAAGAAAAGTTTAGGGAAATTTGGTCACTAGGGCATATACGGGGTTAGGTCATGCTGCATGGTTCTGAGTGTTTATGAAAATATTACAGATTACTCATCAATAGAGTACTCCAACTGACACGATATGTTATGTAAAGAGCCTCTAAATTTAAAACAAATTGTACTGTAAAGATTTATGAGTGTAAAATGTATACATTGATTATAGAAAGATTTATACATATGCACTTCATCATCCACCATTCATTTAAATTACCTTTTCTGAAAAAGTCAACAAAATTAAAAATCATTAATGAATGATACAATGACAGTGTATAAAACTTATACACTATCAGTGCATACATATTTTTCTCAAGACTTATACCGTCACTATATTATTCATAATTTATTTGAGATATTTTTTGAAGAGTCAATGACAATTAAATATGAATGGTGAATGATATATTATCCTACTAAATCCTCATACTAATCCTTCTAGCCACAAAAATGTAACACATGTCACTTGTAAATCAATCATCAACAAATAAGGTATTACATTTTTGACATATATTACTTTATTGTGGGTAGAAGGATTAATATGAGAATTTAATAAGAGGATATATTATTTTTTTTTTCTCATTTAAAAATAATATTGTACTTAATTAAAGAACCAATAAAGAATGTTATACCACCAATACAAATAAATAAGTTAAAGTCATCATCAATCAACATAGCTTTCATGTAACAAAAGCGCACAAATAAATATAAAATTTAATTAAACAGGTTTTATTAGAAATTAAGTTAACAATTAACCTGCAAAACTATAAAAGTTGAAAGTGTTTAATTTTATTTCATATCAAAATCAGTGGTTTTGGTTGTTGTAATAAATATATTTTTTGATTGGCTCAACCAATCTAACCTATCTAATTATTTGAGTCATCAATTTTAAGTTTCAACAAACCGAGCTGAATTGAATTATTCTTATTTTAGTATAAAACTATCAAATTACCTGTGCGAATGCTTGGGGCGGTACTTTTTTACTACATGATTAAGAACATATATATTATATCTATATTGTTTCTTTAAACTAAAAAAATTCATTTATTTGTTCAATAATTTCAATAGTTGATGTAAGTATTATCCTTGGTTATAAAAATTCTTTACTTTTTAGCGATCTTGTAAATCTGGATAAGTACTTTGAAGTTTGAACTAGGACATCTATTGTATTATCAAAATTAACAAATGTACATGTCATTAGGTAGGAATGATGTAGATATGAGAATTATAAAATATATATATATATATATATATACATATATATATATATATATAATTTAACTAATACATCCTAATGATTATATTTTTTGTGTTAGCGGTTATGTACAATTACAATATTTTATTATAATATTTCAAATTGTATCATTGTCTTGATTATATGTCTTTATCCATACAATTTTTGTACAGTAATATTTTAATGATATGTAGGGAATGATAGATGACAAATAAAATGAATAAATGATATTAATTGAGAACGTTTTAAGATCTATTTAAATATGTAATTACTACATATTCCATTTACCATAATTAAAATATGTTTTCAAATTTTCCTAACAACTTTAATACATAATTTTAAAATAGAAACTAAATCATCATAATTAAGAGGGTTAGAAATAGAACTTAGGTTTTTTTAAACTTACTACTCATCCTAGCCATCAATTCTAGGGAAATTCAATGGTTTGATTTAGTGAGTAAATCTAAACCATTAGTTATCCCTTTAATTGATGGCTATGGTGATGAGTAAATGGAAAAAACTTACTCTTGAAGTATTGAAGTAAGTCTTCACAACATAATTAATGTCCTAAATTCTTTAATTATAGGAAAATGAACATTTAGGAATTATCAACTTTTCTTCTAATTAATATTAAAAATAATTATTTTTTTAAAATAAATTAAATATCAAGAAATCTCTTTATTAATTCTAATATCACAGTTCACTCTATTAATAATAATATTGGATTTATGATATTAAAGTTTATAAAAATAATTAAATGAGAATGTTTTAAAATCTATTTCAATAATTAATATTAAAAATTATTATTTTTAAGAAATAAATTAATGTCTATCATTTTTATGACAGACATAATAACAAAAGATGTCCTTATTAATTGTAATATGATAACACATTCTTTCAATTAACAATAATTAATATGTTAGTATTTGTTGTGGGTGATAATTAAACCTTAAATCTTATTCACTCCACTCCTAACAATCAAACCACATTGTAACTTATTTTTTATTGTTTTAAGTTTGCTATGGGTGAGGCTCGAACATCGTTCTTATTGCTCCAAATTCTTTATTTCGTTATTAATGCCCCAAATTTCTTGATTATAGGAACATAAGAGAACTATCTACATTTTTTCTAATTAGTATTAAAAATTGTTATTTTTATGAATAAATTCATTATCTATCATTTTTATGTGAAGACAATTTTCAATAAATTTCCATATTAATTATAATATCGTAGTTTATTCTTTCTATTAGTAATAAGATTGGTTTTCTACTATTTATGTTTTAAAAATGATTAAATAATATTAATTGACAACGTTTTAAGATCTATTTAAATGTGTAATCACAACATATTTCATTTATGTATTTAAAATAATTTTCAAAATTTCATAACAACTTTAATACATAATTTTAAAGTAGAAACTAAATCATAATTAATGCATGTTTATAACGAATGATTTAAGTTATATTACATTATAATTTATAGTAACTGTTATTTCTAATATGTTTTGATTTATGTTGGTAACTGATTCTTTCTGTTTTGTAACTGATTCACAAATTTATATTCTATTTCTGTAACTTATAAAAAATTCAAACTATTCTATTTCTTCATGAGTTTTGAATCATATGTTATATTATTTATGATATTCAAACAAAATGAAATTAATTATTATTGAACTATTTATTAATTATAATTCTACATATTTATCTACATAATTAGCATTGCCTAGAATTTAGAAATCATAAATAATTTAAACAAAATATATATCAAATCAATTGATGATCACAATCTAAATTTATTAGTTATAATTCTACAAATTTATCTACATAATTAACATTACCTAACATTTTGAAATCATAAATAATTTAAACAAAATATATATCAAATCAATTGATGATCACAATCTAAATTTATTAGTTATAATTCTGCAAATTTATGTTCATAATGAGTATTGCTTAAAATTTGGAAATCATAAGTAAATTAAAAAAATATAAATCAAATAAAAATGAAGACATTATTCTTCTTCATATATATGAA
>NC_032024.1:8866690-8882702 GCF_001865875.1 Lupinus angustifolius
AGCCAAGATGAGTGTATTAAACAACATATATAATAAAAATCATCGAATAGAGAAAATTAAATACAACACTCATAAGTGATTGAATAACTAAAGATGAAGCAAAAAATAAAGGTACCAATAACTAAACATGATTTTTACCTTATTTTAGAGAATGATACACTCCAGGTGTTTCTGAGAAAATTAACTTGCAGAGATGTTTCGGTGGAGAAGCAGACTATAAATAAAGGAGAAAATGATAACAATGAGATAAAATGAGGAGATAAATATAATATTAACAAAAATAAATAGACAAATAAATGTAATATTGTAAGTAAATGTACGTATAATACAATGGAGATTGCGTACACACCATAATATAATGAAGATTGTGTACATACCATACAAATGTAATAGGTTTTGAGGAAGATACCTTTGCTTATCAGACGCTAAAGGAGAAAATTGCTGGAAGAATATATCTACAAAATAATGAAATTAGTGAGAACATGTCTATAAAATAAGGAAATCAATAAAAAATTATACAAAAAATCAATGATAAAATAAGAGTAGATCTACAAAATAAACCAAAAAATCAATAAAATGTACTAAACATCAAATCTACAAAATAAATACAAAAATGCATTTTAAAGAGGATGATTGAAAGAGAAAGAAAAATGATGATAAATAAGAGACAGAATGAAATGAATCTGGAGAAAAAGATTGTTGAGAGAAAAACAAATGTTAGAAGAGAGAGACATAGACCTTAATGACAATTCAAAATAGAATTTAAGATGTATCCATAAAAATGCAATAATTATTTATTAAATGCAATGATTGTCAAGAAAAGACAAATATAGTGTGAGAAGCTACACATGATTACCATGAAACCATTCATGAGGAGAAAAAATGAAGGAGAGGATGACATGTGACATTTGATGAAGTGGCGTGGAGGAGGATATGCCATGTCACAATTGATGAGGTGGTAGGAGTTTATTTTATTAAATAGTAAATAGATAGATTGGTTAAATAAAAAACTTAGACAGTTCAAATGCTCCAGAGAGCAACAAATTTTTATAACAGTCTCCTAATGCTAAACCTTTGTCTCCCTTGCTTCTTCTATTAGAATATTGATGATCTTCTCTAGCTGTCTTCTTTGAGCATATTCCAAGTAATAGAATTTGTTTCATCTCCATCTTACTCTCTTGACGTTATTTACTCCACAAACAGCCAGATGAAGTACAAGTGTGAAGATCATGGATTAATGTGTGTGAGACTTACGTTGGTGTGTGTTCAATATTAAAAAATGTGTATCAAACATGTGTTGGAGGTGTGAAGACTTGTTGACGTGAAATAATCTATTTTTTAAATAATTAAAATAATAGCTGGTCTAAATCAACAATTATTTAATAATATTTAATTTTATTTAGTCATTTTTATTTCAAGTAATTTATTTAGTAAAATTAATTTTGGATGATTGAGTTGGTAGTCACCACGACACTACCCATTGAACCGGTAAAAATTAAAATTTAAAAAGCAAATTTGGATCACAATAATTTTCATTTTCATATATGACTTCATATATAAAAAAATTACACCACGCTAATTTAATTAATTTTTTGGTGAGAAAAAGTTAAAATTTCTTTTACTACATTTATCATTCTATATATCATTTACACCAGGCCCAGTACTCACTCTATCAACATTTATCATTTACTACATCAAACAAAGTATATCGTTCTATATAATATTTATTTTTAGAGTAAATTATACTGACACCCCTGAGTTTTAGTGAAATTATATAAATCACTTTTCACTTTTCTACACCTATTGTGTAGACAAGTCTAAATAATATACAAATCAATGTATCTTTATTATTTTTTGTTACAAAATGAACAGTTCTAAAGAAATATTGTTTAAATCGCTCTTATAATATAGTGTAACGAACCAAAAATAATAAAGAAATATTAACTCATATTATTTGGACGTGTCTCCAAAATATATCATGTTTTGTTTAACTTAATTGCATTTATCACATTTTTTGTTTAAAAGATTACACTTATTTCTTATGCAGGGGTGGTCAATGTAATGAAAATTTAAAAATAGGGGAGGTTTGTGTAAGTGTAAAAAGTGAGGGATGGTTTGTGTAATTTTACTAAAACTCAGGGGGTATCAGTGTAATTTACTCTTCTTTTTATTAGTCGGAAAATATATGTTTAAATTTAAAATTTAATAACAAAATAATTGTTTTTTACTTTACTTTATGATTCCGTACCCACCTATTTTCATTTGAGAAGAGGGGCGCAATTTGACGAAAGCAAGAGCAATAGTATGATGTTCAAATCTCACTCCTACAAGCCCTTCCTTCTCCACCTCAATGGTATCATCTCTCTCAAGTTCTCAACAAAAACTTCACAATCACACTCTTTCATTGTCTCCTACCTCATCAACAATCTCGGGTTCTCTTCAGAAACTGCTCTCAAAGCTTCAAAACGACTTCGTTTCAATACCTCACAGAAACCGGATTCAGTTCTTGCTTTCTTCAAAAGCCATGGATTTTCTGATTCTCAGGTCAGTAGCATTATTACAAAGACACCCCATTTGCTTTCGAGCGATCCCCATAAAAATTTTATGCCAAAGTTTGAATTTTTTGCCTCAAAAGGTGCTTCCTCTTCTGAAATTGTGCTTGCTGTTACTAAGAACCATAGTTTACTACTATCAAGCCTTGAGAATAACATAATCCCTATGTATGGCTTGATAAGAAGATTTTTTGAATCTGATGAGAAAGCACTTCATTATTTCCTCAACTGGCCTGATTTATTACAAAAGAAGAATCATGTGAAGCAGAATTTGGAATTGTTGTTTGATGAAGGAGTGAAAGACTCAAACTTTTACTTTATTGGTATGAAAGCTTGTGTATTTCATTCTGATGAATTGAGGAAAGCTGTGGATGAAGTAAAGGAATTGGGGTTTGATCCTTCGACATCGAGTTTTCTTGCAGCGTTGGCAGCCAAAGCGACCGTGCCCAAAGCGAAATGGGATGAAAAAGTTGATGCCTTTAAGAGCTGGGGGTGGTCTGAAGAAACAATTGCTGCTGCATTCAAGAGGCATCCGCGGTGTATGTTGACATCTAAGGAGAAAATTAATGCAGTCATCAGGTTTTGGGTCAATCAGCTTGGATGGAATTCTTCGTACCTTGCCATGTTTCCAGTTGTTTTTGGATATAGTTTGGAGAAAAGGATCATTCCCAGGGCTTCCGTGGTTCAGTATCTACTCAGTCAAGGTTTGATAAAGAAGAATGCCAGCTTATATACACCTTTTGTATTGTCCGAAGAGATTTTCCTTGAAAAGTATGTGAAAGCTTTCAATGCGGAAAGTTTTCAGCTTCTAAAGCTATACAAAGGAGGATAAAAAGGAAGAAGTTAGCATCTGTTATTTATCATATTGTTAGGTAGTGAATACAATTTTTTTGTTGTGTAAAACTGTAATTCATCCATGTTACGTTTCTTGATGCCAGTGGAAGTGCTTGTTATACTCTTTTCTTAGCAAGGATTTCAACTATTTTTGAATGACATATTTCTTTGCTAAGCTGTGTCTAATTTGATCATTATAAAAGATTTCAGAAACACTACTCAGTACATTTCACAGCACATATCTGTATATTTGTTGCTTCCCAATGACCAACACTTTTGTAATGAGTTTGGTTTAGAAGATTTTAACTGTGGACTTAAACTTTACTATTTTGTCTATCAGAAGGTCTAGTACATACTGCCTGCTTCTTCAAACCTTGTATTTTATGGAGTTGTTCCTACAGATACTGATAGCAATGCTAGTTTGCTGCTTGTAATCACATCTTTTCAGCACTTTTATTTTCATATATATCATATATTTTACAGTTATTTATAAATACTTTCAAGTCCCCATCCACCACTTCTGCATCTGTTTGTTAGTTTGGTTGGGTCGCGAGTATATTCACTCTTAAGCTGTTTAGAGTTATGAGGATTACCATTGACAAGGTTGTTTACCCTCATGACCTGAATGTCATGGGTTCAAATCCTGGAAACAACATTTTCGGTAGAAGAGTTAGAAGCCTTGTAGTATCGTACACAATGCTGCCCTTTTCATATTTGCTTGTTGCATGAAGCTTTAAGTTCGACTTTTCACCACATTGATTTGAAGATTGGTGAGATAGTTGATGATGGTATTCCAAAGCTTATTGAATTCCAACACCTCTATGCAGTTTTGTTTAATTTTAATAATATTTTATTTTTTGAGCCTATATCGTGTGTGGTTGTAGATGGACAAATTACAATTTGATTATAGTACTTAATACTCTGAGTTTGTAAGAAGTTCTCTAGATATTGATTTCAACCCCAATTATGTGTTGACAATGTAAGTGTTGGTTATAAACATATATTACATCGTCCATCATTCATATTTAATCATCATCACCGACTCTTAAAAAAAAAAAGTAATATAAATGAACAATAAATGAACGATAGATGATACAGTGACAATGTATAAATATTTTATGCCGATAATGTATAGAAATTATACTCTCAAATGAAATGCTTTCCCATATAGTTTTTTAATGGAACTTAATCAACAAGGTTAAGCTTATCATGCTGTAATTGTAGGAATTGTATCATTCTCCAACTACGGGTGGACTTTTGTGCTAGCTTACAACTGCTACAGAGCAGTGGCCATGTTTTCCTTTACATGTAGATTTTACTTACTGAAACCCTCAACCAAATGTTTAAGCCTCTCAAAACTTATCTAATAAGAAAACTTGCTTCATTGGTGTCAGTTTGTTGAAGAAAGGATGTTTATTAGCACCATAGAGAGGAAATTTGGGAACACATCTTTTTTCCTACATTTTGTGCCACCTTATGTATTATGGGTTATAATTGGTTGAAAAATATATATTTAAGTTAAAAATTTAATTATTAAGTATTTTTCTGACCAATCACATATCATGGCACATGGAATAATACAGTATTGTGAGACAAAAGATGTGATCCAGGATATTTGTTACCAAAGTTGAATTGGGTGAAAAACAAACTTATGATGATAAGTACCTTTTCTATCTTGAGCTAAATTGGTTTGTAATTTGTCAAACAAGATGTATACTTTGATTAAAAGTTGTCATTCAAATCAGGAATAATGTCAATCTCAGTAAATACCTTTGATCTGAACTGAGATTTGTATTCCATAATTTATGGTGCAGATGCACCAAATACTAAAGGATGGTTTGGTGGATCTACATCCTAACATTTTTTTTATAACTAAGATGTATGGTTACCCGTTATAACAAGTGTTATTATAAGGAATTGAACATTTTATTTTATATGGAAATTTGGTAGGACGTTACACTACTAAATTAACGCTTACTTAATGCCATGACATCTTCTTACACCACTGGTACGAGCATGTTGGACAGAATTTTAGTTAAGGGTGATATTGTTATTATCTGTGTAGAAGCAAGGAGAGTGGCCATTTTTTAGCTCGTGCAGTTGGGGTCATGATACAAGATAAATGTCTTTCACCATACTCCTCTCAAAGTAATGCAGAGAGAACTACGGTGCAAAACGAGACAAAAATTAAAATAAAATGCCAATTATATTATTCTACCTATACTTATAATAATATTTTTATCCTTAAAACTAGTATAAAAATAGTACTTATTTCTCCTGCAATCGAGATGATCTATACTCTTACGTGAACTTTTAATTTGTGAGATGAAATAAATTCCTCTCATGTAAAGAGAGATTTTTTTTAAATTTTTATTATTTATTTAATTAAAAAATACTCTTAATTTCTTTTCTATTACTTGTCGGAATCTAACCCCAATACTATTAATTGGTCCTACTATTTTATTCCATAATAAAAAATCACATGTGTAATCCCAAAATTTTTACCCATTGCAGCAGCTTCTAAAGCTACGACATGGACAAATGATTTGACTGTTGCTGTCATTTTGTGTTAGTTTAGCCATAGAATAATTATACCTTTAATATTTTTTTAGCCCTTCAACAAAGAGAAGAAAATGTTGGGGGTAATTGGCAGAAAATTGAAAAGGAATAGTGTATCACTTGACATTGTTAATTTTGATGAAGATGAGAGTAAGACAGAGAAGCTGTAAGCATTCCTTGCAAAGATGACCACTAAGCAAAGGCAAAGGCAAGAAGAATTAGCTATTGATTTTGTAAGCAAAAACAACAATTATTGTTTAAGCAAAGGACAAACATTGATTCAAAGTAACTCTTAAGCAAGCACAGATATTGATTCAAATTGTGACATTAATTTATATCATGGCACAAGAAAATCATTGTACTTTTTTAAAGATGTTATATAACTGAAATATAAGATGATTCAATATTTCCCCCACTTTTTATAATTTAGTTGTATTTTTATGGATAGACCAATTTTTCCTCAAATTCATTCATCTTCTAATGATAGCGGAGGGATATGGGAAAATTAACATGTATCTGATTTAGGTTGTCCTAGTTGTTAAGTCGCGATAAATTCCGTTAAGTTGGTTAAGACTTACTATAAATAGCTTATGATTCATTTCATTTGTAGAACAATATACACAATCAATATAAACTCATTCAATACACATATACATACACTTTTCTTATGCTACAAGTTACTCTGCATTAATCATCTTTTGTTATCTTATTCTCTGCACATTCATTTCCATTCATTCTGTTTTCTTCTGTTTTCAATTCTTTCTTTTCTTTGTTCCAACAAATCTGGTATCAAGAGCAAGGTGGAAAAGATCCAAGAACACACCTTCAACATCATCATCAAACATCTTCAAAATCAATTGGACAAAACAATGGAAATTTCCCACCAAATCTTCAAAATTTTGATGGCAAGAATTGGACCAAATGGAGAGTGCAAATGAAGATATTAATGGGGTATCAAGAAGTAAATGAGATTGTAGATCAAGATTTCTCAACCCTTACTGAAGGTGCAACAGATGAATAAAGGAAGGTGCATAAGGAGAACAAGAAGAAGGATTGCAAAACAATGTTCCTCCTACATTAGTGTGTAGATGAAGCACACTTTGAGAAGATCTCTGGTGCTGAAAATTTGAAGGAGACTTGGCTGATTCTTGAAGCTTGCAATTAAGGTGTTGATCATTTGAAGAAGGTGAGGCACTCTTAGCCGCCAATATGAGTTGATACATATGGATATGAATTAGACGGTGGCTCAATTCTTCAACAGAATTGTAGCACAGACCAACACAATGAAGGCATGTGGAGAGAAAATCAGTAATTAATCCATTATTCAGAAGATCATACGCAATCTTACCCCAAACTTTGACCATATTGTAGTGCCAATTGAAGAATCCAAGAAAGTTGAGGACATGAAGGTTGAGGACCTTCAAGGATCTCTTGAGGCACATGAGTAAAGGATCATTGAAAGATCCACTTGAAAACTAGTTGATCAGGCTCTACAAGCTCACTTCACAAGTAGAAGGAGCTTAGGAGGAAGAAATGGATTTCGAGGAAGTGGTGGAGGAAGAGAATTCAGAAATGGAAGTCACTAAATTTTCCAACACAGGGGTCAAGCTAGAGTTGAACATGACAGACTAGAAGGTTCAACTAGAAGAGGACGTTTCAATCAATGGAAAAGTGGAAGAAAATCAGTAGATAGAAAGAAAGTGAGATGCTTCAATTGTGGTAGAACAAACCATTTCTTAAATGAATGCAAAGCCCCTCTTGGTTAAAGTGATGGCAATTAAGCAACACAATGAAACACATATGGCTAAAGAAGAAGTGGAGGTTGAAAATGATGATCAACCAATCTTGCTTATGATGGTTACAAATCAGATAAGCAGCTTAGATCCTCATTCAGTACATACACACCTTCCAGAGCAAATGAACTCCTATAAGTGATATACTCTAATGTGTGTGGCGCATTTGACACTCCCTCTATGGGGGAAGCAAGTATTTCATCACCTTTGTAGATGAACTAAGCAGAAAAGTATGGTTGTATTCGATGAAGGCCAAAAGTGATACATTCTCAGTATTCAATATATTCAAAGTCTTGGTTGAGAAGCAATTAGAGAAAAACATAAAGATACTAAGGATAGATGGTGGAGGAGAGTTCACTTCAAGAGATTTTGAACACTTTTGCAAGGAACATGGAATTGTGCATGAGGTGACGCCCCCTACATAGCTCAACACAATGGGATAATTGAGAGGAGGAGTAGAAGCATATTGAATATGGTTAGAAGCATATTGAATATGGTTAGAAGCATGCTAAGAAGCATGGAACTCCCACATGATTTTTGGGGAGAAGCTACATCTACTGAAACCTACATTCTAAATAGGGATGGCAAAAAAACCCGTACCCGCGGGTAAAATTCGCACGGGCACGAGTATAGGTCATAAATGGGTACCCGCATATTTTACAAACAAGTTTTTTAAAATACCCATAGCACATTCGGGCGGGCACAAATATTGTGGTACCCATGCCCGCGGGTACCCGGTATTTGTGTAATTATCATATTACTCTTAATAAAAATTCATACACTATTACATTTCCCTAACAACACAAAATCCCTATTCCCTAACCCATTTACCATATTTCCAGTAAAACTATAATCCCTAACCCATTTACCCCCTTTCTTGGTCATTTCCTTCCCAAAAACATAATTTCTCTTTCTCATTCCCTTCTCTAAAACCTTCAACTTGCAACCAACAGCGACGACAAGTGAGGAGAGGCAACAGTGTGTTTGAGAGTATTTTCAAGCACATGTATATGCGTTTCTCTCTCTTCAATCATTGTATTTTAAGTTCTCTCTCACGTACACCGTGTTCTATTCATTCCGACCTCATTTAGGTGTTCTTTGTTCATTCATTCCTTCAATTGCTTTTCTTATATATGACATATGTATGTTTCAATTTATTTCCTTTAGTGGTTTTTAATCACCATAATAAAATGCTTTCCAATTTAGTGGTATGAAAAATAACAAAGTTTCAGGTCCCATTGCAACAAGAGCCGACCCAAGGTATTCGTAAGGGTAAGATCTTTCCACCATAGTGTCATAAACAAAGTAGCAAGAAACAATAAACAAAATGTTGAGGCTTAACTTTTGTAACTTAAATAAAATTTACTTTATGAACTATTTCTTTATGTATATTAGCTATTGTTTCTGCTCCCAATCTGCTTACAAAAATTATTATGAAGGGTAGATATATACATTTACATGAAGACAAGCAAACACAAATATTATGCAGATGAAATTATAGATTATGATTTGGAATTGAGATCAGATGATGATTTGTAACTGAAATTGGATGATGATTTGTAACTGAAATTGGATGATGATTTGATATAATAGAAGACATATATAAATTAGCAATCATTCATGACTTATGCTGCAGAATACTACAAAAAAATGTTTAGTCCATTCTAGGAAATTAAATCATGCAGACCAAGTTCCAGGAGTCCCTTCCTTTCTATAATAGCATAACAAACATAAACTACAAAGTTATTGGAATGTAAGAAGAGAACAAACCAAAGACTCATCATCAAAGAAGAACCCCACTCGAGTTGTCTGCAAAAATAAAAGACAATAGTAAGGGGGGAAATTAGCTTCTGATCAAAATTGGAACCCCACTAAGTTTATGCTTTCACCGTTCCTATGATTTTTTAAAATTTGTGTTATCTATATTGCATATTATGCCTCTAATTATCTACTAAATTATAATTTTCATGTTGTATCTTTATAGTATGTCTACCGAGCAAACCTCTATTGGGCAAGATCAAGTTCTCAATACCTCTAATGTTGGTGAATCAAACTCAGTTCCAATGAATATAGATATTTCATCGATTCAAGATGGAACTCATTGTTCAAGTCCAAATGATGTTGAAGAAGTTCAACCACATCAAAGATCATCTATTTGGAATCATTTTAAGAGGCATAGGGTAGATGGAAATTGGAATGTAGCTTGCAATTATTGTGGCAAGCGACTATTGGGAGATTCAAGTCAATAAATAAAACACATGCATAATCACTTTAAAAGTTGTTTACGTCGTTCAAATTAACATATAAAGTAAGCACATCTTAAAACTGCAAAAAAGGTACTGAATCAGTGTTGGTTGGTTCGTATGCATTCAACCAAGAGGTTGCAAGACGGACACTTGTGAAGATGATAATTTTTCATGAATACCCAATGTCCATGGTTGACCGCGTCTTATTTAAGGAATTTTGTGGTGCATTGCAACCTTTATTGAAAGGGATTTCTCGCAACATAGTGAATGATGATATCACAAGGATGTATAATGAAGAGAAAATGAATACCATGACTTTGATTTCAAAAAATCAAAGTTAGTTTGTAATTACAACCGATATGTGGACCGCTAGTAACCAAAATAAATGCTATATGGCTGTCATGACAAACTTTATTGACGACTCATGGGTTCTACAAAGTCGAATTATGAGGTATTAATGCTAAACTTTATTAACATTCTCATAATGCTTATTATTTTTGAATTGTTTTGGTGACATTGTTGCTTTAATTTTTGATAAATGGTAGGTTCGTATATGTGCATGTTCATCATACTAGTGAAACTCTTAGTGACTTCTTATATGATTGCCTATTGGATTGGAACCTAGATAAGAAGTTGTCTACTCTGACCATTGATAATTGCACTACAAATGATAGAATGATTGAGTGCATGTTGTGTATGATTTCACCTAGATCGTTTATTTTGGGTGAGCAGTTATTTCACATGCGTTGTTCTGCTCATATATTGAATTTGATTGTGAAGGATGGGTTGTTCGTTATCTCTAGTGTAATAGAGAGAGTTAGAGATAATGTTAGCTTTTGGATGGCAACTCCAAAAAAAAGAGGAGAAATTTGAGGAGACATGTGAAAAATTAAACATTCGATATGACAAAAAGTTAGAACTTGATTGTAAGACTAGATGGAATTCTACATTCTTGATGCTTCATGTGGCACTAATATATAGAGATGTCTTCCAAAGATTATCACTAAGAGAAAATCAATATAAAACATTGCCGAGTGAAGATGAATGGGAGATGACCAATGAAATTTGTCAAAGGTTGAAGTTATTTTATAATGTGACATTAGTGTTTTCTGGTACTTTGTATCCAACTACAAATGTCATTTTTCCAAAAATTTATGAAATTAAATTGGCATTACTTGACTGGTTTCACTCTACTAACCTTGTTATTCAACAAATGGTTGAAGTAATGTATGCCAAATTTGATAAGTATTGGGGTGATATAAGTGCTTTGATGGCTGTTGGTGTTGTTTTATATCCTAGATACAAACTATATTTTTTAGAATTTTTTTATCCCATAATTTATGGATAGCAACATGTTCATGAAATGAGCAAGATGAAAAATATTTGTGAAGATTTGGTAAAAGAGTATGAGATTAAAATGAAAGGTAAAGAAAGTGTTTTTTCAAGTGAATATTGATTGAAGGGCAAAATATCAAAGTTTTATTTCTGAGCAAAATATTGCTACAACACACCATAGGTCAGAACTAGACATATAATTAGAGGTTGGAGTATTACACAATCAAGGTGGAGAGTTTGACATCTTAACTTGGTGGAAGGTAAATGAGATAAAATATGCAACCTTGCAAAGAATAGCAAGAGATTTACTTGCAATTCTTATCTCCACTGTCGCTTCAGAATCTTCATTTAGTACTAGAAGTCGGATTCTTACTCCTCATCCTAGTAGTAGATTGTGTCCAGATACCGTAGAGGCATTGATATGTCTCCAGGATTAGCGAAGATGAGACATGAAAGGTAATATTGTCTATTACTTTTAATTACATTTTTTATAGATTCATTATATAAATTTTAAATGAAGTTATTATGTATTTGCAGGCTCTTCAAATTCAAAACTGGACATCATTCGATGTGGTATAATATTGAAATATTTTGATGTTAGTAACGTTCTTAAGCTGTGATTTGAGACCACTTAAAAAAATTATGTTTCTTTTTTTGATTTTTGATTGGATTTAACTAACCAAGGTAGTGCTATTGAAGGGAATGAATGGATGCATTTTTTATTTCATTTTTTTTGAAGGCTTTATATTTTGAAAGTAGTTTAAATTTTTAATTTTGTATGAACAATTGAATTTTTATGATTACTCTTCAATGTTAGGAAAGAATGTTGAATTTGAATTGTTGAATTTATATTACTGAATTTGGTGGTACACCCAACAGTTCAACACCCTATATGGTTGAGTATGAATTAGAAATTTGTTTATAATGCAGAAACCCGTGGGTAGCCACTATGCCCGCATGTACCCAAAAATATCCACGAAATACCTGCACGTGGGTACCCGTATGGGTATGGACGGGTACAGTTAATGACCCCAGATTTCAAACGGGTAGGGGGTAGCTACTACTTGTACCCGCTCGTGCTTGTTGCCATCCCCAATTCTAAACAGATACCCAACTAAAAGGCTTGATGGTCAAGTCCATGAGGAAGTATGGTCAGGTGTCAAACCATCTGTGAAACATTTGAGGATTTTTGGATCTCTCTGCTATAGACACATACCTGACCAAATGAGGAAGAAACTTGATGATAAAGGTGAAACCATGACCTTCCTAGGCTATAACAACACAACTTCTACAAGTTGTATAATCCTGAGATAAAACAGGTGGTGTTCAGTAGGGATGTATGCTTTGATGAAGCAAATTCATTGAAAGGACCAAGGGAAAATCACACTCCTTTGGCAAAGCTGCACATTGATTGGGAAGTTAATGATCTAGTGGCAATTGAGGGAAACATAAAGACAATTACCTCAAATCAACAAGAAATTACAAGATCAACAAGAGCAAGGAATCCACCTCCTTGGCTATCAGTGAGTCATGAAGGAGATATTGTGCAACACATGGTCTTGTTTGCTGATACAGAACCTATCAGTTTTCAAGAAGCAGTGATCAGTAGTACTTGGAGAGAAGCCATGCCATAAGAGATCAAATCCATATAGAAGAACAACACTTGGGAATTGTGGATTTACCAGCCAAGAAAAAGCCAATAAAAGTCAAGTGGTTCTTCAAAGTCAAACTAAAACCTGATGGCACTATAACTAAACACAAAGTAAGACTTGTAGCTAAATGGTTTATTCAGAAAGAAGGGCTTGCACCAATGGCTAGATTAGAGACAATAAGATTTATAGTAGCTCTAGCTAGTTGGAAAAGATGGAACTTGTGGCAATTGGATGTAAAGTCTGCTTTCCTAAATGGCCCTTTGGAGGAATTGGTATATGTTTCTCAACCACCTGGTTTCATTTGAAAAGGAAATGAGAATAAGGTGCTCAGATTAAATAAGACACTATATAGATTGAAGCAAGCTCTAAGAGCTTGGAATAAAAGAATTGATAAATTCCTCTATGTATCTGATTGTCAGAAATGTGAAGTAGAATATGGTGTATACATCAAATCAATAAACCGGAGTTGTGATGCATTATTTATCTGCTTGTATGTAGATGACCTGCTAATAACATGTAGCACCCAACAGGGAATTGTTGATTAAAAAAGAAGCTTAAAGGGTGAGTTTGTAATGACAGATTTAGGAAGATTGACAAACTTTCTTGGTCTAGAATTTCAACACACCAAGAGAAGGTTATTCATGCACCAAAATAAGTATCTACTTTAAGTATTAAACAAATTCAACATGGTGAATTTTAATCCTGCAGAAACTCCAGCTGAGATGAATCTGAAGTTGGATAATGGTGAGGGAGAAGCTGTTGTAGGTGCAACTCTATTTAGAAAAATGATGGAAAGCTTGAGATACATCTGCCATACCAGACCAGAAATTTCATTCAGTGTAGGTGTGGTTAGCAGGTTTATGAGAAATTTAAGGCATTCTCATATGTTGGCAGCCAAAAGGATATTGAGATATCTAAGAGGAACACTTGACTTTGGCATTTTTTTCCTCATCAAGATGAAAAGATTAGTTCACATCTCATGGCCTATTCTGATTTAGATTGGTTTGGAGATATCCTAGATAGAAAGAGTATAATGGGGTATATGTTTATGGTTGCATGTGCTCCTATCTCTTGGTTTTCTCAGATGCAAAAGGTAGTGACATTATTGATGAATAATATATTACACACTAATCATAACCTTAATTTAGCATGATTGATGATTCTTGGTGCCTAATGGACTTTGTTTCACATGGTTTAGTGTTTTAGACTTTATTGGACTAATATTCCTAAAATGAGTTAATTTGGGATTATTTAGTCTCATGAAATCTATTATCATTTTCAGATCATATTTGGCACTAATGGCATTTTGGGCATTATGGAAGTGGATGATATGTGTTAAAGTGAAGATTGTATTTTTATTTTGGGAGTTTTTATTGGTAAATTCGGTTTTAGTTTTTGGCCCATTGTTTAGGGCCCATTTACGGTTTTACTCTTTGTAAAAGAGGGAACCCGTATTCCACTCTCACTCTCTACATTCACTCATTTTAGAATTTCGTTTTCTCCTCTTTTGCTCTACTAGGGTTTCACATGTTCTTCATCTTCGGTTTTGATTCATCTTCTTCATTTTCGGTTTCTTTCTTCCACTCAATGAAGGGCTAAACTTGTAGACTAAATTCCTTTGGTAATGTATCACAACTCTTGAGGTTTTGTTATTAATGCATTTTCGGTTTCTTTATTGTTGATTTCTTCTATGTTAGAAACTGGTTTATGCGCTTATCTTCGCTTAGTTGATTTACTCTCTCTAATGCATGAATGCTTAGTTCGTGTGAATTTGTTAATCTTTTCATGCTTATACTGATTTCGCTTAGTTAGAGGTTTAGGTTCTAGAACTTTAAATTGATTATCGCTTAGTTAATTGATTCTCAACAAATTCGGAAGTTAATGGTTGGAATCTAAAAATAATCTTTTGAAACCGAGGATTGAGTTGTGAACTCACGAACCAAATGGATTTAACAGTTTCATTATATTGCTTAACTACTGTTTCTGAATTTAATTTATGATCATACTATCCAACAACAAAAACCCCCTTGTGTGTGTGTGGGTATAAGGTGTTTGAAGCTTTTCTTGAAAGATAATCCTTAGGAAACGACCTAGGAGTCACTTCCTTGTACTGTAGTTTTAATTGTTATATTATTTGTATCGGGTACGACCTCGATCAAATTTGGCACCGATGCTAATAGGATGAGGGTTATGATATTGACAATGATATGATGGTGGTGATGACATGATTTGGTGGTTATAGACTTAGACTTATAGTTACGAGAGCAGCATGAGATTGTAACGATGACATTAGTGATAATGGTGATAGTGGTGATGATGATATTGGTGATAATGGTAGTTGAGGCAATAATTGTGAGCTTATGGTGACAATAGTGGTATTTGTGGTGGAATGGTGGAGGTGACACAATGATAATAATGATGATTGTGACAAGGATGATGGTGGAAAGGATGACGTTGATAGTGCATATGGAAATGATGATATTTTGGGCATAACTTTGGAACCGTTAATCAGAATTGGACATATTATATATGCATTTGGGATAGAATGATTGTTTCTCTACACACTGCGTTTGAAGAACCCATTTATTTTACAAGTTTATTTTTCCAATTGTTTTGATTTTGTTGCTTTTAATTAAATTAGTTAGGCTTTGAGTTTTGTCCTGAAATGTTTTGTGGATGTTTCCTATGGTATTAGGATTTTATTGATACAAAGTTTTGATTGATCACTGAAACTTAACATATATTTCACTTACTGCCCTACATGGTTCTTACTGATGCATTTAATACATGTTTAGGGGAAATCCTAACTCTTTGCATCCAAGAAATTCTGAAATTGATAGAACATTTCATAGTTTGGTTAGACAAGTTAGGAATTTAAATTTAGATAGTGAGTCTTTTCATCTTAGTGTTAATCTACCTGATAGTGATACTGATTCTGCTATTTCTGTGCATTCTGTTGCATACTCTGAAAATATGGCTGAACCACCTCCAATCCCACGTGAGAGGACATTAAGGGAGCTGGTTGCACCTGATTTCACATA
>NC_032024.1:8882802-8883318 GCF_001865875.1 Lupinus angustifolius
TCCCAATGAGGATGTGTCATATGTGCTCAAAACTGGACTAATCCATTTGTTGCCTAAGTTTCATGGACTTGCAGGTGAATGCCCTCATAAGCATCTTAAGGAGTTCCACATTGTATGTTCCACCATGAAGCCTCGCGATGTTCAAGAAGATCACATATGTTTGAAGGCATTCCCACATTCACTTGAGGGCACTTCAAAATATTGGTTGTATTACTTGGCCCCTAGTTCTAATACTAGTTGGGATGACCTGAAGAGAATCTTCCTTGAAAAATTCTTTCCTGCCTCCAGGACCACTACAATCAGAAAAGATATTTCTAGAATCAGTCAACTACATGCAAAAGGTTTATATGAATATTGGTTGAGATTCAAAAGACTATGTGCAAGTTGCCCCCATCATCAGATCTCTGAACAACTCCTCCTACAATATTTCTATGAAGGTATGAACAACATGGAGAGGAATATCATTGATGCTGCTAGTGGTGGTGCACTTGGAGATATGACCCCTTTTGAGGCTAG
>NC_032024.1:8883418-8884523 GCF_001865875.1 Lupinus angustifolius
ATGAGGGTCTAAACAACATGGAGAGGAATATCATTGATGGTGCTAGTGGTGGTGCACTTGGAGATATGACCCCTTTTTAAGCTAGAGGTTTGATTGAGAAGATGTCTTCCAACTCTCAACAGTTCAGTGCAAGAAGTAGTGATGTTATAGTGGTCAGAGGTGTCCATGATGTTGGGACATATTCGGTGAGGCATGATAAACTTGAGAAAAAATTGACTCTCTTGCTACCTTGGTCACTCAACTTGCCATGAATCAGCAGAAACGTCCACTTGCAGCACGAGTTTGTGGCATTGGCACTGCAACTGACATTATACTGATGTTTGTCCTTCTCTCTTTGAGCCCAAAACTGGTGACCATCCCGAGGCCTATGCTGCAAATATTTACAACAACATACCCCAACAACAACAACAGAATTATGATCCTTCATCAAGCAGATACAACCCTGGTTGGAGGAATCATCCGAATCTTAGATGGTCTGATCCTTCATAGCCTCATCCAGGGTCACCATTTCAGAATAATAATGTTGCACAACATAGACCATATGTGCCTCCTCCAATCCAACAGCAGAGGCAATAAAAAATGAATAGTAATCTTGCTCCTGCATCTAGTGAATCTTTATTAGAAGAATTAGTGAGGCTTATGACATTGTAGAATATGCAATTCCAGCAAGAGACCACAACTTCCATTCAGAGACAAGAGTCCTCCATTCAGAATTTAACCACCCAGATAGGACAGATGACTACTTCATTAAACACATTGCACTCTCAGAATTATGATAAGTTGCCTTTCCAGACTGTGGTCAACCCGAAGAATGTGAGTGCAATCACTCTAAGGTCAGACAAACAGATTGAAGTTGATCTAGTTGCATCAAAAATGAAGCAACCAATTTTAAAAGAGACTGAGAACACTAGTGAACAAATTCTTGCTAGTGAACCTTCCACAAGTGCTGCACAACCATCTTCCATTCCTATTCCATTTCCTCCAATACCCATTCAAAGTAAGAAGATGGATGAGGTAGACAAGGAGATCTTGGACACATTTAGAAAGGTAGAGGTGAACATACCTTTACTTGATGCAATCAAACAAATTCCAAGATATGCAAAAT
>NC_032024.1:8884623-8884886 GCF_001865875.1 Lupinus angustifolius
ATGCCATGCTAGATCTAGGTGCTTCGATTAATGTTATGCCTATGTCTGTTTTCATGTCTCTTTCACTTGGACCTATGCAACCCACTGAGGTAGTGATTCAATTAGCAAACATGAGTACTGCCTACCCTGTTGGTTTGGTAGAGGATGTCTTGGTCCGGGTTGGTGAACTTATTTTTCATGTTGATTTTTATATTCTCTATATGGAAGAGAGATCCTCCCGTAACACAATTCCTATCATTTTGGGAAGGCCATTTTTGAGAACA
>NC_032024.1:8884986-8898776 GCF_001865875.1 Lupinus angustifolius
AAGCTTCCTGTTATTGTTTCCACCCCCCTTGATGTTGATCAAGAGGAGAAGTTGTTGCAAGTGCTGAAGAAGCATAAGAAGGCAATTGGTTTGACCTTAGCTAATATTCCTAGTATTAGCCCATCTATGTGCATGCATAGGATACTCTTGGGAGATGGAGCTAAACCATTAAGACAACCACAAAGGAGACTCGATCTAGTCATCCTTGAGGTTGTGAAGAAAGAGATCACAAAGCTTGTACAAGTTAGGATTATATATCCCATTTTTTATAGTCATTGGGTGAGCCCAATTCAGGTGGTTCCAAAGAAGACATGAATTACAGTGGTGAGAAATGAGAGAGATGAGTTGATTCCTACGAGAGTGCAGAACAGTTGGAGAGTCTGCATTGATTATAGGAGGCTCAACCATGCAACAAGAAATGATGACTTTCTTTTGCCATTTATTGATTAGATGCTTGAGCGCTTAGCAAGTAAATCTCATTATTGTTTTCTTGATGGTTTTTCTAGCTACTTCTAAATCCATATTGCTCATAAGGATCAGGAGAAGACCATATTCACCTACCCCTTTGGCACTTTTGCCTATAGGATGATACCTTTTGGCTTATGCAACGCCCTTGGTACATTCCAGTGGTGTATGGTGAGCATTTTCAGTGACTTTTTAGAGAATTGCATAGAGGTGTTTATGGATGATTTTACAGTTTATGGATCTTCATTTGATGCATGTTTGGATAGTCTGGATAGAGTTCTTCATAAATGCATCGAAACTAACCTTATTCTGAATTATGAAAAATGTCATTCCATGGGAGAGCAAGGCATAGTTTTGGGGCATGTGATCTCAAATAAGGGAATTGGGGTAGATCCTGCCGAGATAGATGTTATTTCACAATTGCCTTACCCCTCTTGCGTGCGAGAGGTTTGTTCATTTCTTGGTCATGCAGGTTTCTATCGCAGGTTCATTAAATATTTCAGCAAGAAGGCTCTTCCACTATCCAACCTGTTGCAAAAGGAGGTGCCCTTTGATTTTGATGAGAGATCTATGGAGGCATTTGATTGCCTCAAGACAGCCATGACTACCACTCCTATTATCTAGGCACCTGATTGGACAGTCCCTTTGGAGTTGATGTGTGATGCTTCTAATTATGCATTGGGGGCTGTCCTTGCTCAAAAAGTGGACAAACTGCTTAGGGTAATTTATTATACTTCCAGGACTTTAGATACTGCATAAGCAAATTACACCATAATTGACAAAGAACTTTTAGCTATTGTATTTGCTCTAGATAAGTTTATCTCTTATTTGCTTGGTTCTAGAATTCTTGTTTTCACCGACCATGCAGCTTTGAAGTTCCTATTGAAGAAAGTTGATTCCAAACCAAGGTTGATTAGATGGATGCTCTTGCTCCAAGAGTTTGATTTGGAGATCCGTGACAGGAGTGGAGCACAAAATTTGGTGGCTGACCACTTGAGAAAGATTGAGGGAGTTGTTGATATGATGCCTATCAGAGATGATTTTCCTGATGAACAACTTTTGAATATTTCGGTTTCTTTCCCCACCCATTGGTTTGCCAATATTGTAAATTATTTGGTTGCATCTGTTTTTCCTCCACTTGCATCTAGAGCACAAAATGATAAACTTAAGAGTGATGCTAAATATTATGTTTGGGATGATCCCTATTTGTGGAGATTGTGTACTGACCAGGTTACTAGAAGATGCATTCCAGATCATGAAATTGAGTTAGTCCTTCAGTTTTGTCATTCTTCTAGAGTGGGTGGCCATCTTGGTACCCAAAGGACAGCACGAAAGGTGCTTGACTCTGGATTTTATTGGCCCACCATCTTCAAAGATGCGTGGAAGATTTGTAGCACTTGTGAGTAGTGTCAGAGAGAAGGTGGTACTCTTTCTTGGAGACGACAAGTTATGCATCAACAACCTATGTTGTTTTGTGAGGTGTTTGTTGTCTGGGGTATTGATTTCATGGGTCCATTTCCTGTTTCTTTTGGCTTTTACTATATTCTACTTTCTGTTGATTATGTTTCTAAATGGGTGGAAGCTAAGGCCACCAGGACTAATGATGCTCGAGTTGTTATGGATTTTGTTAGGTCTCATATTTGTTTGCAGGTTTGGTATACCCAGAGCCATTGTTAGTGACTAAGGCACCCACTTCTACAATAGATCCATGCAAGCTATGCTCAAGAAATATGGGGTTGTTCATAGATTTTCCACACCTTATCACCCTCAATGTAATGGGCTAGCTGAGATTTCAAACAGGGAGATAAAGAGGATTTTGGAGAAGATGGTGCAACCTAACAGAAAGGATTGGAGCAACAGACTTGAGGATGCTCTTTGGGCACATAGAACTGCTTACAAGGCACCCATAGGGATGTCCCCTTATCGGGTTGTCTTTGATAAAGCATGTCATCTTCCTGTAGAGATAGAGCATCATGCATATTGGGCTGTGAAAACTTGTAACTTGGTTCTTGATCAAGCTGGTGAAGAAAGAAAGCTCCAAGTGAATGAAATCGATGAGATCCGCTTAGAATCCTATGAGAACTCTATGTTCTACAAAGAGAAGACCAAAAGATTCCATGATAACCTTATTTCTAGAAAGGAATTTTTGGTTGGTCAAAAAGTATTGTTGTACAACTCTAGGCTTGGACTCATGAGTGGTAAGCTTCGTTCTAGGTGGATTGGTCCTTTTCTTGTTACTAATGTATTTTCTTATGGTGTTATAGAAATTAAAAGTGAATTCACAGATAAGAGCTTCAAGGTTAATGAGCATCGCCTCAAGCCTTTCCTCACAAATCCTTCCTCAGTGGATGAACTTGTGGAGGAGGACTCATTAGTTGAACCCACTTTCCTCCCTCCATGAATCAGAGAGTTTTTCTTTCTCTTCTCTACTTTTTATTGCACTAGTCCAATTCTATTGATTGATATGTATGTCTGGATTTTCTGATTGTGCTACATTGGGACAATGTGTAGTTTAAGTGTGGGGGGAGACTATTGTAGGTTATAGGTTTTGTTGATGCATGTTTTTCTTTGACTTTTAGGTTTTTCTTAGGTTTGGGAATTTTCTTTCATACTTTCATTCACTTAAGTCTTGATATCTTGTGGTGTGAATCCATGCATTTCTGTGTGTCAAGTTGCTTTTGAGAATTAAGAGGTTAAAATAATTGTGATAGACTTGTCCCTTGTGAGAATTTGAGCCTTAATTGTGGATGGGTTGCTGTATGCCATATAATATTCTTTCATGTGTGATTGCATTCTTGACTACTTGCACTCTAGAACTTGACTTGTTTCTTGTTGATACTTGATATTCACATGCACATAATTAAGTGATCTAGACATTTCTTTTGAATAAGCCACTTAGCCATATAAGCCTACCTTGAACAAATTTATCCTTTGATAGCCCCTTTGAGACTTTTACTTCTTTCATTGTTACTTAGCTCATTACAAGCTTATAAGTGAAAAACCATGATTGTCCTAACCTTAGGGAATTTTGGAGCTTTGGAATTGTTTTGGGAATATGTATTAAGTAAGAAATGGTGCATTGTTCTTCAAATATTATGGATTCTTGGTTATGTCTTAATGATGGTTAATACAAGTGTGTACATAAGTGTTCATAAAAAAAAAACAAGAAAAAGAGAAATAAAAGTGAATAAAAGGTTGAGTAAGGCAAAGAAGATTAGAATTAGAGATTTGGTCTTATTTTGGGCTGAGTTTTGCTTACTTTTTACTTATTCCTCATTGCTCCTCTATTCCATTTGGTTTTACCTAATATCCCATATTTATCCTACCTTACCCTTGGCCCCATTACAACCTTGAAAAGTCCTTTTGATCTTTATGTGCATGTGCTTATGATGTTGATGTTAGAGGCTTGTCAAGCCTATGGTTGTGTTTGTTTTCATGAAGTGTTTTGAGTATAAACACTTGCAACCTAAGACATATGAGTGTAAACACTTTAGAGAGCATATCTTGTGAGGTTCTATCATTGTTGTGACTCGCCTCTTTGTTTGATTGGTTTCGTGGCAAACTTGAATTCATTGGATAATGTTCATGGATATCTTGATTTGATTCTTTACTCTTGTGTGTTTGATTTTGTCCATTTCATTGTATTTCCTAGATTTCATTGTGAAGTATGTGATTTTCTTAGGTGTTTCATTTTCTAGTTTTTTTGATCTTCTTGCATGACTCACTTTGATGCATGTCGGTTAGCATAACCTTATTTCTTGATTTTGTCCAGGAGTGCAAAAGGTTAAGTGTGGGGGTATTTGATGAACAATATATTAGACACTATTTATAACCTTAATTTAGCATGATTGATGATTCTTTGTGCCTAATGGACTTTGTTTCACATGGTTTAGTATTTTAGACTTTATTGGACTAATATTCCTAAAATGAGTTAATTTGAGATTATTTAGCCTGATTAAATCTATTATTATTTTCAGATCATATTTGGCACCAATGGCATTTTGGGCATTATGGAAGTGGAGGATATGTGCTGAAGTGAATATTATATTTTTATTTTAGGAGTTTTTATTTGTAATTTTGGTTTTAGTTTTGGGCCCATTGTTTAGGGCCCATTTTCGGTTTTACTCTTTGTAAAAGAGAGAATCTGAATTCTACTCTCACTCTCTACATTCACTCATTTTAGAATTCCGTTTTCTCCTGTTTTGCTATGCTAGGGTTTCACATGTTCTTCATTTTTGGTTTTCATCCATCTTCTTCATTTTCGGTTTCTTTCTTCCACTCAATGGAAGGCTAAACTTGTAGACTAAATTCCTTTGGTAATGTATCACAACTCTTGATGTTTTGTTATTAATGCATTTTCGGTTTCTTTATTGTTGATTTCTTCTATGTTAGAAACTGGTTTATGCGTTTATCTTCGCTTAGTTGATTTACTCTCTAGTGCATGAATGCTTAGTTCGTGTGAATTTGTTAATAATTTCATGCTTATGTTGATTTCGCCTAGTTAGAGGTTTAGGTTCTGGAACTTTGAATTGATTATCGCATAGTTAATTGATTCTCAACAAATTCGGAAGTTAATGGTTAGAATCTAAAAATAATCTTTTGAAACCAAGGATTGAGTTGTGAACTAATGAACCAAAGGGATTTAGCCGGTTTATTACATTGCTTAACTACTGTTTCTGAATTTGATTTATAATCATACTATCGAACAACAAAAACCCTGTTGTGTGTGTGACTATAAGGTGTTTGAAGCTTTGTTTGAAAGATAATCCTTGGGAAACGACCCAGGAGTCACTTCCTAGTACTGCAATTTTAATTGTTATATTATTTGTATTGGGTACAGCCTCGATCAACTGTCCACTTGTGAAGCTGAGTATATAGTAGCTTGTGCAACAGCTTGCTTGCCAAGCAATTTGGTTGTCCTCACTGTTGTTGGAACTTGTCATTGAAGATGGAGAAGTGATAGAATTATTCATAGATAGCAAATCATCAATTGATTTAGCTAAAATCCAGTCTCACATGGAAGGAGCAAGCATATTGAAACCAAGTATCACTACTTGAGGCAACAAGTAGCTGGAAGAAGGATCAAACTAGTACATTGTAAAAGTGAGCTTCAATTTACAGACATATCGACTAAGCCATTGAAGAGTGATAGATTCAAAGGCTTCAGAAAGAATATTAGATTAAAAGTTTGAACCAGGAATAGTTTCTGAATGTGTTAGGAGTGTTTTTGTTTGAGTGTAATTTTTGAATTATGGGGGATGTTAAGTTGTGATTCAAAATTCTATTAAGTTGGTTAAGGCTTACTATAATTAGCCTATGGTTCGTTTCATTTGTAGAACAATTTACGCAATTAATAGAAACTCATTCAATACACATATACATATACTTTTCTTCTGCAGCAAGTTACTCTACATTAATCTTCTTCTGTTTTCTTATTCTCTGCTCATTCATTTCCATTCATTTTGTTTTCTTCTGTTTTCAATTCTTTCTTTTCTTTGTTCCGACAGTAGTTGTGTTGTGAATTAATGTTGGGTTACTTTATGAAGTCAATGAAGTGAGTTCTAATAGAAGTCAAACTAAAGGTTGATATAAGGAATACTAAAACAATGTGTGGATTAAGAAGATAAGGATATGTTGTCCTCAAGTCTGTCTTATACCAATAAATATTCAGACTTTTTCTAATTTTACTTCATTATAATTGGTTTGTGATAAGTTTAAGGAAAACATATTCTTGTATGCAATAGTATGCACCTGTAAATTTGAGAGACATAATGAAGACAAAACACTTCAAAATTTCTTAACATGTAACCTATGTTGTATTTATCTTTTTTGGGTTAATTTCTTGATTATATAAGTGAAGTTATATAACATTTTATTATTTTGTCCCACGTTTGTGATGCTTAAATATCTAAGCAAACGCAATATGGTAAAGACAAAAAGGCTAGGATCAACAGTAACTATACATCCTTTAATATATCCTTTAGTTATTTCTTATTTGTCAGATAAAAAATATACAATCAATAATAAAAATATGAATATGGATTGACTAACACTTTACTAAAATATACTTCTCAAAATAAAATCACTTAAAACTAATTTTTAAATATAAAAATTATCAAAGTATATATCGACAACAAAATTGGAAGAACTTAGCTTTATGCTCAACTATGCTACCACCTTGCTAGCTTTTGAGTTAATATCAATATAATTATCAATAGAGGAATCCTCTATTTTAGTTTCTCAAAAGTTTTATGTGTACCAAATTTGTCCTTGAAATTATGGAAAACCCAAAATAACTCTAAAAACATTCAATATTGGTGAATTTGATTATTTATAACTAATTTTTTGGAGAGTTTAGGGTGTGTTTGTTTTGGTTATTTACAACGAAATTAGAAAAGGAGAGTGAAAACATGTTTGCATTTTTATTTTCATTTCATAATTCTGAAAACCTGAGTTTCATTTCCAGAAATTTTGAAAATAAGATAATGTAATTTCTAACATTTTGATTAATGAGGTAATGACATTTTATTAAAAACGTTTAAGACTTTTGTTACTTTTAATATTTTAACTTTTTCATGTTGTTTCGAATGTTTTGTTGTTTTGAAAGTTCAATACATATTTATATTTTACTTTCCTACTATACTGTTATTTATTACTCATTTTTTAACCACATGATTCTTCATTTCCTTTTTAATCTTGTTTTCAATATGCATTAAATATGACTATTTTAGTCAAATTATATTGAATCTTTATATAATTTAATAATTTGTTAAACTATATACATAACCTTAAACATCAAAAGACTGAAGTGAAGAATGTATATTTTTCTATTACCTTCTCTACTAATCATCAAAACCCCAAAATCAATCTAGGAATGTTTCTCTCATCCTCACCATCATATATTTGTATAATAAAATTTATTTCTTTATCTCTCAACCTAATAACTTTTTACCACCTCTCTTACATTATTGTTAGAATATAGTTCGACGATGAATATGATAATATATAATTTTGGTATGAAAATTGACACTTCTTGAAGTTACTACACAATCTAAATTAAATATTATTGCACTTTGTGTTATTACTTTATTTTAACTTCAAATTTTTTACACAACATTTGCAATTGCATGATGCTCGTGATAACTTTTCACACGTCTTTGTGGTAGCTAATGACCAAATCCAACAATTAAAGATATTCAATATATTGTTGACATAAAATCTATTGGAAAAGAAAATGCAAATATCAAATTTGTAGACATCCTATAAAATTATTGATTTGACTACTTTAGTAATTAAAATTTAGAATTGAATTAATTGCAAGATTAATTGTCCTGGTTTGTGAAGTTTATAGTGAATGATTTGGAAAATGAAAATGATAATAACAAACATATTTTGAGGAAATGAAACATGAAGATGAAAATTTTATTTTTTAAAAATGAAAAATAGGGGAAAATATTTCTGAAAAGCATAAACACATATCGTTTTTATTATAAACTACTTTCATTCATATTGATGATATTTAAGTACTAATGAATTTATTTTATAAGAGACATTAATTTACACAAAAATTAATAAAGACCAAATCAACCGGAACAAAGAAGGAAGTGCATGTAAATTCAATTTAAGAAAGCAAAAGCATCTTCAATTTCTCTAACACCTTCCTTAATTATAGTGGACCCCATAAGGTAACTTTGATGGAAGAAGAAGTTTTAGAAGTAGAACATCAAACGCGTGGCTCTTTGTCCATCGTCAGTATCTCTAGAAGTTCCTCACAGTTTCATTCACTCAATATAGGACAAAGGAATCAGAATGTGTATACACTATTTTATAAAGAACCCCTCAGGGTCACTATGCCCATGATAACAAAACAACAACTCTTAAAATTATTATTTAACAGTGTTTTTGTGACAGTTTTTATGTGAGCCCAGTAACATATAAGATTATATTCAACAATATTTTTTGTAGTGCTGCAGAAAGTAGACATTTAACAGCGCTCATTGAAGCAAATGCTGTTAAATGTCTACTTTCTAAATAAGACAATATCTCTCTCAGACATTTCTATCAAACACATGACCAACATATCCAACTCCACCACATTTACAATAGATTTGTCAAAACACCACTGACTTCAACTACATTTAACCTTGACAAATTCCAATAATAACATATGAGTAATGAGATCTTACCGAAATTGTTCATTCTTTCTCATCCAATGTTCACCATAGCCAAAAACCTAGAACATCATAGCTGCATAACTTCACAACAAGCAAAGATCACACTATTAGTAAAGAGAAAAATAAACGAGCTAAAATAAGATAACGATTTACCTTATGCTTGAAAAAACAAAAAGTTGATAACTTCACTCTAGCTGCATAACTTCACAACAAATAAAGATCACATTATTAGTGAAGAGAGAAATAAATGAGCTAAAATAAAATAACGATTTACCTTATGCGTGAAGAAAAAACCAAAAATCGATAACTTGCTTGAAGAGATAAACTTAAAACAAAAGAGGAAAAAAAAGTAAGTTATGGAGAAGAAAAAGAAGAAAAGTAAGTGACATAATAAACTGAGTGATATGTATTATTGTGTAAGGTTTTGTTTTTGAATTTGAAAAGATCTCACTCACTAAAACAATGTTAAATGTATGACATCTTTAACAGTGCTCGCTTCAATAAGCGTGGTTAAAGATAACACCTTTAACAGCACTTTCTTCAATAAGCAAGCGTTTGTTAAATGTGTTTCAATAAACGTTGTTAAAGATAACACCTTTAACAATGCTTATTGAAGAAGTACTGTTAAATACATGAAGTATGACCTTTAACAACATTTGCTTCAATAAGCGCTATCAAAGATAACACCTTTAACAACACTTTCTTCAATAAGCGTTGTTAAAGATAATACATTTAACATCGCTTATTGAAGAAGTGTTGTTAAATATATGAAATATGACATTTAACATTACTTGCTTCAATAAGCGCAGTTAAAGATAACAAAATATAACACCTTTAATTTTCTTCCATCTTATATTTAACAACATTCAACACATAAGCGCTGTTAAATAGGCGTTGTTAAATATCATTTCTAGCATAGTGGGTGTTCATAATTTTGTCCCCATTTTTTTCGTACTTCTATGCTTTCTACTTGTAACTTACGCTACGTTACTTTGCTTTGCTCCCTATATAGTGTGGTCGCTGGTCAGAAAAATGCTCTCTCAAAAGTGGTTTTTGCTCTTTTTTGCTTGTCTCCTAATAATTGATCCTAACCCAAATGTGTGGAAGCCACCCATGTTCTAACCATCCATTAAAAGGTAAAATTTAAAGGTGAATCTTGTGCACATGTAGTTAAGGTTTTAAATTTGAGCTAATGGATAATGAAAAATTCAATTTTGTTAGTAGTTAAAATTCAATCTTGTGCACATGAGTGAGCATCTTCTCCTGTATTAGAGAGGAGAGTACATCGAAACCAAAAGAAAAAATAAGGATGATTCTTTTTTAACAACTTACATACTCAATATTAAAGATGATTCTTTTCTGGATTACATTTATCCAAAATTCTCTATAATATTTATATTCGACGCTAATTTTGTTATTAACACCAATTTTCATGCCAACTTCTAATGAGGAAACGACAATAAATACATGATTGATGATTAGAATTGAAGCCTAACTAAGTGGTTTGATGAGAAAAGTAGTTGGATAAACATTTTCCATATATCCTTGCTCTCTTGCTTTAGAATTTCCTTTTATTCTTTATGTTTTGTTCCAAGGTATAGAGAGAAAGCATATATATATATAAAAGGTTGATGTTGATGTATATAGAGTACTCAAGGGGAACAGCATATTCGAGTCTGGGGCTTGTATGCAAGTACTATGATTTTAACCGACGTCCAATATTCCAACTTCGCACATTTCAGGCCAAAATCTCACTTCTTTAGCCAGGGTCTAAAATTGTTTCTAACCAAGCTTAAATCTTTTACAATCCATAATCCTAATAGAGTGTTCAACAATTCTAAATGACACGAAAGGATAATTAGTGACTGAGTCACGACGAGTTACTATCTTTAAGACATTTTGTGACACTGCCCAAAATGTGCAAACAGATTATCAATAACGCCGTTTGTAGGATAAAACAGTCCAGTTCCCTGTTTTCAAATTCTTCTGTAAGAACCGCTCAAAATACTCACATTATGGCTACTCGTGTCAATCCTATTTTCCCACAATCTGACTATCAATGTCAGTTCTCGAAATTTCCATAATTGGCTTCATGTACCAATTCGAGTACCACAGAAAGAAAGAAAGAAAGAAGTTGACAGAAAATGCTTCTACAAAGATTATGAGGGAGAAAGAAGAAAAGTCGGGGAAATGGTGCTCGTCTGGGACGAGGAAATATGAAGGGTGAAAGTCTCACTCTATTTATAGCCTGAGACCTCCAACAGTCACCTCGATCCGACGACCCAGATAGGAGATTGTGTCCCAAATGAGCATGAGATCTGACAGTCACGAGGAGTCCAACGGTCACATGAACGAATTCTCATATGAGTGCCACATGTATGTTGACTTGGTCAACCACACATGGAAGATTAAAAGGAAAAATAATTTCGTTTTACAAAATTTGTTGGGCTCAACTGACGATGGTGCGCATATGTGTGATTCCCCACTTACCATGAAACTCATTGTACCCCTTGGGGCACTGCACAAAGGCGACACTTAAAACTTATAAAGTCTTTCAAAGTCTCTCCTATATCCTATGTGAGACTTTAGGGTTTTTTCATTTCATACCTTCAAAAAGTATAATATCTATATATTATCAATGTAAAAATTTATATACATTTTTTCCTTATAGCCACTCATTGTAGTGGTCTTGGCAACCACACATGCATCCTAATTTGGTCGTATTTTTCTTCAATTTCTTATATGATGTAATCACAACTACAATTTACAAATACATTTCTACTCGAAAATTAAACTTTACCTCAATTTTATGTAAGTCATACTTATAATTATGTTTGAAATTCAACCAAGTTCTATACGTTCAAACTTATCTTTCATTTAAGGATATGGAATCCAAATAAAAAATATTCCAAGACAAAAGGAAACAATAATTTATAAACATGTGCTCTTGTGAAGATTAATTTCCATGGAACCTCCGCCTATGAATATGAAGACATATTTATGCACGTGCAGTGAGTCGATAATGTCTGGAATGAAAGAATAACATCTAAAACAGTCTATGTTATTTTCTTCTCACATTCACGTTTTGTTCATCAAATATCTTGGAATGAGATCTTTGCAATGTCTATAATTAATTAATTTAATTTACTTTAGTTTTATTCTTTGCAAAGACCATACTCCAAATGTAAAAGACAGCTAGAAATGTCAAACGAATCTAAACTTTTGTGTTCCATGTTGTGCATCACGTAGAGATATCAAATTAATTATTTTTATTTTTATTCTTTTTTGAAGTCCATCTCTGTTCTCATTCTTGGGTTCCCCTAAATTCCCATTTTTCTCACATGCATTTTATGAATCTAAATTCGTATGATTCGGTTGACTGCAGAGAAATTCTTAGGAATTTTTACAGACAATTAAATATTTATTGAAATATAATAAGTGATAGAAATTGAATTTATGCGTTAAGAAAAATTTCATAATAAAATACTAAAATCGTTTGGACAAATGGAGGATATTCTTTTAAAGATATTGGGAAAGCTATGTGTTTAATAAAAAAACAAAAAAAATACCAGGATACACTTTATTAGAAGCAATTGTATAATATAAATGAGTTGGTCTAATGGTTGAATGAAGATAATCCCAAAATATTATATAAATTCAAAGGTTGGTATTCTTTCTTTGAAAACGACACTAGATTCTTAATTTGTAAATGTACAATAGATTATTTATTTATTTATAAGTTGATTTTTATTTAAACTTTAGTTTAAATAGTATAAATGGTTTGCTAACAATTCCTTAAGAAACAAAAAATCAAGAATGTTTTTTTATTATTGAAAACTAAATACATTACTCGGTATATTAAATAAGTGTTGGGAAATTCAGAACCAATTTCCCTCCTCTCTATAATGCAAAATGGGCATTTGCGGAAGCGGTAAGTGAATAAAGAAAATAGAGAAGGAAACAACCATGAGACCTAGTCCATAAAATATCCCCTATATATAGTGAATGGGAGGAAGGCTTCATCACAAAGACAGAGTGAATGATTAATTGTTGTCATACTTTTCAAGACACTTTGAAAAGTATTACTCCAACTTTCTAAGTTAGACTTCATAATTCTGAAGACTCAAGGAGTAATTCGAAGACCTTGGAATAGTCATTATTGAATTATTCAATGGTTCATCTACTAAGATTCATTGGTCTTGCTTCCACATCAATTAAGAAGGATTCCCAACAATTCTCCCCCTTCCTGAATTAATTGATGGGTATCACCAACCCCGTACCTCTGCAATAGTCTGTTAGCTTCTTGAGTGAAACTATCTTGGTCATAATGTCAGACCAGTTATCATCTGTATGAATTTTCTCTAGCTGCAACTCACCATTCTCCAAAGCATTTCGTATCCAATGATAACGATAATCAATGTGCTTTGTCCGAGAATGAAATGTAGGATTCTTAGCTGGGTGAATTGCATTTTGGTTATCACAGTGCAAAACATATCTATCTTTAACATGACCCAACTCATGTAAGATATTTTTCATATATTTTATCTCCTTGTCAGCTTTAGATTCTGCAATATATTCTGCTTCAGTTGTTGATAATGCAATACATCTTTGTAACTTGGATTGCCAAGATACAGCTCCCCCTGCAAAAGTAGTTAGATAAGCTGATGTGGATTTTCTGGAATCTACATCCAGTTGTTGATAATGCAACACATCTTTGTAACTTGGATTGCCAAGATACAACTCCCCCTGCAAAAGTAGTTAGATAAGCTGATGTGGATTTTCTGGAATCTACATCTCCAGCCATGTCAACATTTGTGTATCCAACTAACATATGATCTTCATTATCAAAGCATAAACATCTTTTGGTAGTTCCCCTCAGATATCTCAATATCCACTTTACTGCATTCTAATGCTCTTTGTCGGGACTAGACAAGAACCGACTCACAACTCCAACTGTGTGGGCAATATCTGGTCTTGTACAAATCATAGCATACATTGGGCTTCCCACCATAGAGGAATAAGGCATTCTGCTCATTTCTTTCCTTTCTTCACCACTAGTTGGACATTGCATTGTTGTTAACTTGAAATGTCCAACAAGTGGAACACTGGCAGACTTTGCCTTATCCATGTTGAATCTCTTGAGAACTTTCT
>NC_032024.1:8898876-8942942 GCF_001865875.1 Lupinus angustifolius
CTTCTCTTGTGATAGCCATAACAACTTCTTGGAACAATCTCTGATTATCCTTATTCCAAGGATCTGCTTTGCAGGACCCAAGTCTTTCATAGCAAAAGGCTTGCTTAAAGCATTCTTCAAACCAACAATCTTGGTCTTGTCACGCCCAATGATTAACATATCATCAACATATACGAGGAGGATAATGAAGTTTCCATCTTCATACCTTTTAATGAATACACAATTATCACCAATTGTCTTCTTGAAACTGTATTTGGTCATGAAGGATTCAACTTCTTGTACCACTGTCTCAGGGCTTGTTTAAGACCATATAAACTTTTATTCAGATGACATACTAAGTGTTCCTTGCCTGGTTCTTCATAACCTTCTGGTTGCTCCATATAAATTTCTTCTTTGATGTCTCCATGTAAGAGATTTGTTTTGACATCAAGTTGTTCAACTTCTAAGTCTAGGCTAGCTGTTAGACCCAATTCTACTCTTATGGAGGAATACTTCACCAGTGGTGAGAATATCTCATCAAAATAAACTCATTTCTTCTGATAGCATCCTTTCACAACAACCCGAGCTTTGTACCTTTGTCTTGAGCTTCCTTCTTCAACTTTAAGCCTATAAACCCATTTGTTTTCAAGGCTTTTCTTCCTTTGGGAAACTCCACCAGATCATAAGTGTGGTTCTCATATAACGAGTTCAACTCATCTTCCATGGCTTTAATCCACTCTTCTTTATCAGATGTCTGTATAGCTTTTGAGAAGTCTTCAGGTTCACAATTATCTGTCAATGTGATATAATCTACTTCAGGATACTTTGAAGATGGTATTCTGCCTCTTCCGGAGCGCCTCAGTTCAACTTGCATCCGATGCTCTACTAGCTCGGGTTCTTGATGCATTTGTGTGTCTACCACCACTACATCATGATCTGAATCTTCATTAATCTGGCCAAGTTTCGTGTGAGCAGGATCTACCTGTTGGTCTATCTGTTCTGGATCTATCTAATGATCATGATCTTTTTGTTGAGGAATCTCTTCCCCTGAATCAATGCGAACTTTAGACTTGCACTGACTTTTCTTCTGAATATCTTGGATCGTCTGATCCTCAAAGAACACAACATCTCTGCTTCTCACAATATTCTTGTTTATCGGATCCCATAATCTGTACCCAAATTCATCTTTTGGAGACCCAAGGTAAATGCACTCCTTGGTCTTAGCATCTAACTGTTTTCTCTCATATTTTGAAATGTGAACGAAGGCTCTGCATCCGAATACTCTCAAGTGGTTGAAGGCTGCCTTCTTCTTGTACCGTACTTCTTCTGGAATTTCTTCGTTCAGGGTTCTTGAAGGTGCTCGATTTATGAGATCCACTACAGTCTTTACTGCTTCACCCTAAAACGACTTAGGGAGATTGGCATCTTGCAACATGCATATGATCTTCTCTTCAATTATGCGGTTCATCCTCACAGCTACTCCATTCAATTGAGGAGTCTTTGATGGTGTCTTCTCCAGTCTGATACCAAAAGCCTTGCAATAGGCTTCAAATGGACCATGATACTCTCCACCATTGTCTGCTTTCAGACACTTCAGCTTCTTCCCCGTCTCACGTTCAACTAGTGCATGGAACTCTTTGAATGTTGATAGTACTTGATCTTTGCTTTTCAAAAAGTACATCCATACTCTTCTCGAGTGATCATCTATGAATGTGAGAAAGTAGTTGACTCCTCCAAGAGATCTTTCAGATGGTGCACAAACATCTGAATGCACCAGTTCAAGTACTTCATATCTCTGTGAGGTGTTGTATGTTCTCTGAAAATTGACTCTATGTTGTTTATGATAAAGATAATCAGTGCCTGAATCTAAATTTGACCTTTTATACCTGGAAGGTGATCTTTGGCGAGAACCTGAAGTGCATTCTCACTCATGTGTCCTAATCGCCTATGCCAAATATCTTTGGAGTCGGTAGCAACATTTGCTTCTCCATAACAAATTCTTCTTGCATAACGTACAAAGATCCTTCCTTTGAGCCTCTAGCAATAACGATGTTGCCTTTTGCTAGTTTCCACTTTCCAACACCAAAGTGGCTTACAAAATTAGCATCATCCAACTTACCTGTTGAGATAAGGTTGAGATGCATATCTGGGACATGTCTCACCTCCTTCAATATAAGCTTTCCTTATGTGTCTGTTAACAACATAATATCACCAATTTCCGTAATTTTGCTAGTAACATGGTTTCCCATTTTCATAGTACCATAATCACCTTTCTTGTAGTTTGAGAAGAAATCTTCATTTGTACTTTCATGGAAAGAAGCACCAGAGTCAACGATCCAAACACAATCACCATATGCAACATTTAGGTAATTGTCTTATCAAATGAGGAGAACATCATCATCTGCGGCGACGGCTGTGGTAGACTTATGACCATTTTTCCTTGGATCAACTAAATCTTCATGGACATTTCCATCTTTCTGGTCTCTCTTGAAGGACCTGAATTCAGATCTTTTATGTCCTTCTTTACTACAATAATAACATGTTGTTGACCTCATACGAGATTGAGGGCGACTTCTGAATTTGTTTTTCCTTCTTCCACGAGATTCATTCCTCCCATGAGTTTCACTTCTTCCATGTCTCTCCACAATATTTGCTTCAGAGTGGAAGGATGTACTCCGTTCTTTCATTCTGGATTCTTCATTCAATAGACTGTCTGAAATAGTGTCCATTGAGACCTTCCCATCAGGGACTGCGTTGCTGAGCGTGACCACTAATGTATCCCAGCTTTCAGGCAACAAACTCAGTAGCAGAAGTGCTTGCAACTCATTATCTATCTTTGTCAATTGATTGAAAAGACCCTTGAATCAATTCAAGTGCTCTATCATGCTCTGACCATCTTTGTAGTCGAGTTTCACCAGCCTTATGACAAGATATTCTTTATTTCTAGGAGTTTTCTTTTGAATCATAGATTCAAGTTTCGACCACAACTCATAAGCATTTGTGTATGTGGACATATGCTCAAATAAACTTCTATCAATGTACTTCTGAATCATTGCAACAAGTTTTCGATTCGAAACCTCCCAATCTCTGTCACCCTTATCTTCTGGCTTGTCTTTGCAAGAAATAGACTCATGCATATCTTTGTAGTATTAATGATCCTCCATCATGAGCTTCCAATAGAAATAGTTGTCATTTGTCAACTTGAACATATGTCCATCAAATGAGATATTAGCGGCTCCTTCCATCTTGGACTATACAGGCTAAGCTCCCCGAATGAATCTGGGAGCTCTGATACCACTGTTGGGAAATTCAGAACAAATTTCTCTCATCTGTGTGATGCAAAATGGGCACTTGCGGAAGCGACAAGTGAATAAATAAAATAGAGAAGAGTAAAAGAATAACACCAAGAATTTTAACGTGGAAAATATCTCGACTATAGAATGTAGGATTACAATATTTGACTCTCTCTTACAAAGAGGATAACACTCAATCTCACCTAAAAAAGATGGAATACAAACTCTCTAGTATCTTACTAGGAATACAAATCTCACACTATATGGATATAAAGTCTCTCACTTTCTCTCTATGTTGTTTTTCTCACTTGCTTGTTGTGTCTCTTCCTTACAAGTCCCCTATATATAGTGAAGGGGAGGAACGTTTCATCATAAAGACATAGTGGATGATTAATTGTTGTCATACTTTTCAAGATACTTTGAAAAGTGCTACTCCAACTTTCTAAGTTAGACTTCATAATTTTTAAGACTAAAGGAGTAATTCTAATACATTGGAATAATCATCATTGAATTATTCAATGGTTCATCTACCAAAATTTCTTGGTCTTGCTTCCACATCAATTAGGAAGGATTCCTAACAAAAAGTACACTAGATTAGTGTTATTCCCAATAGAACTATAGAAGAATTATTTTTTGTCAAACTTATATACAGATATATCACTTCAATACCATTTTCCGATAAAATTTTTTTTTACTTAATATATATCCCTTCCATTTCATATATTTAGATGCTTAAGGTTATGTATATATGTTAAGAAATTAATAATTGATATAAAAATTTGGTACACTTTGTCTCAAATAGAGACTATATTAGTGTTAGATAGAAAGATAAAAATATGGGGTAAAAAGAGTGATGATAAATAACAGCATAAATGATAGAAAGAAATACCAAAATTTTAAAACATCCAAACATATAAAATTGATTATATAAATATTCTTACATTAGGGGAGTAGATAAAAAATAAATGAAGTCTATAATAAAGAGGAGATATAATATATATTTTAATGTTGGGTTAGCTTAAAGTCTAAATAACAAGGATAAGTAGTTTATAGCAGGTAATGTACATTTAAATTTGAAATATAATTACGTCTCTTTATACTGTCATTTTTAATTTTTTTTTATCATTTTCAAACACAAAGGTGCCTTTTTCAGTTTCTTCCCCGACTTGGTTACCAAAAGCCTATCTTAAGCATCTCCATATATTTGTGGTTTTATGAGATTCTTAACTGAAGACTTAAGTCTTACATATTATGATTATGAATTTTAGGCGAAGCCTTAAGCCTAACCATTCATTTCCATATTTTTTCTCAAGAATCTCCCTGTTGATTCTCTTTATAACATGCCACTTCAATATTTCATATATCTTATTTAAAACATTTAATGATAATATATTAATTATATAAAAGTCTAAGTTTAGTAATATGAATTAAAGTTTTAAGGATATTAAGTTGATGGTTATCATGTGAAACATTGGAAGAATTAAAAAATATATATATACAACTCAACAAATTTAAAGATTTATATACAATTAGTGCATAATTTACTATTCATTTATATTTTTTTTAAGATAATCAATAATAATAAAACATGAATGATAAATGATGATAAAATATGAAAAATTGATGATATCATGGCAATATATAACTCTCATATACTGTTGGTTCATGCATCTTTTCTCTTTCAAAAATGAGAAAAAGATCTATATTATCATAGTGTAAGAGTTTTATATGCCGTTAATCTATTATTCACTATTTATTTTTCATTACGTAAACATACATATATATTATATACTCTTTAAAAATATTAGGATGAAGATGTCATGATATTTTCATGAGAATTAAGAAACATGAGTCAACTTTTTATTAATGAATGGTCGTCTCGGACTTAAATGCCAAACTTGAGCAATTGTCACCTTATCCGCAATCAGTTATTTTTCGTTGTGCGTGTTATTGTCAAAGAACCTTTGCTATGTTCAACTCTTCCTCCTCTCAACCATGGTTATGGGCTTATGGCATATCAGAAAAGGTGAATATCTATTTATGTCGGATAAAGCTATTCACATTCTTCTTGTTTTATTTTTTCATATGATAATTGAAGAGTAGTTTATTTTCAAAATGTAAAAAAAGGTCATATAGATGAATTTTGTATTTATTAACGATAATTTTTCCAGCTATATTACTAAGTGTGCTAAAATTCTTGGTTCCGGTTTATATATTTACAGTTCATACTCATTCTTCTTAAAACGGATGAATAAGATTTGAGAAAAAAATATATTTAATGTTCTGATTTTATATGTTATCACTACGCTATTTATATATAATTATTGTTGACTATTAAAAAAATAATACAAATAACGATAATTAATATATTAATTCTTTATACTAATAATATATAAATATTATGTTGATAAGATTTTGGTTAGTTAACGCAAATTTACTTGACGAATTAAAACCACTATCATCAATTTTATTTGTAAAAGCAGCTAGCAGCAAGAATATTCGAATTGGAGGAATTTTAGATGGGAGTTATTTTAGCATCCATATATACTTTTATCTAGAATATATTCATCCTAACTATCTTATGAGAATTAGAGTCAACTTATTTCACCGTCAAGTTTTGAAATATATTTATTCATATTATTTATTTTTCTTTTTTATATATACACTTTAAAAAATATACAAAAAAATTAAAGGATGTCACATGGTATTTTTGAAACATGAAATCATTTTGTTTAGATTTTAAAAGTTCAAAAATTGACGAAAAAACATTTAGGAGTTATTCCTACTGTAGAAAATATGAGATTAGAAGGAGATGAACTAATGAGAATATGGGAGTAGCTTTATTGTGAAAAAATGGTAAAATGGCATCTTAACTAGTTTAAACATTTGTATTTGAGTATTAGAAGCTAATAGAATTTTTAAAAATGAAAGTCACTCCAATTTCTAGAGGGATAGAGAAGGTAAGAAAAAAATATAGTTGAAACAATTAGGAAAGATTTAAAGATAAATAATATGTCAATGATTATAATTTATGATAAAGCATTATGACAACATTTAATTTATGATTGGCTACATCTAATAAGAATAAGACTTGATTGTTATTGTGGTTGAATTTTGTTCTATGTTCATATTTTTCCCATCACATTTTAATTTCAATAAGACATTTACATTTTATTGCCATCATCTAGCATGAGAGCTACTTTTACCAAAATGGCAGCAAGTACAAGCATAAAAGCAAACCAAGTTCAATAGGTACAAACAACTGATTTCAAGTATGATAATAGATCGATTTTTCTGCGTGGAGACACTTAATGGAATTGCGTTTAACAACTAATGAATATGGAGAATTTATCGAGAAATATTTTATTAAACCAACTAGAGGTTAAAAGATGATACTCAAAAAGTTGAGAAAGATTGTTTGCTCAATCAGCAAAAGCAGCATGCAAATTTTTGCTCAAAACATGTCAAGTTCTAACCTAGTCAAACGGTCAAGATTGCAAGTCTTACTTTGACAGCTCGAACTAATGGAGCAAGGAATAGATGAAAGCATTCATAACTATGGACAAGCTCGTCAATGAAATGAAAATCAATGATGATGACATAAAGGGGAAAGAAATCCTATAGAAAATTGTGTACCCGTCCAACTTGATTTGATTGTGCAATAAAAACCATCAAAGAAGCAAAAGATCTCATCATAATGATCTGCATCCATCTTTGTTATTGAATATTATATTTATTTTGAAAAGAACCATTACTTCGTTTACCTTGACTTGAATGAGATTGAATAAGTATAAAAGTATTGTTACTATATACGGAATGTTATGCTAAAGCATTGTATAATAAAGGAAGTCATGTCTGAGCTGCAGAAATTGAAGATGACGTAAAGATGATGCTTACTACATGTAACAATTGATAAAAAAGAGAACCAGTAGATATTACATATAGTTTTTAATAACCATCTAAGCGTGAATAAAGAACTATTATTTCACTTAGATGAAAAATTTCATGACACGTGATAATTCAAATTGAAGAATGGACCTCCAAATATATTTAGTATTCTATGTATTTGGTATATGCCAGACAACTAGCCATTAGTGTGGGAAGTTGCTAAAAAATCTATCAAACATTTATCTCATTAGGTTGGGTTGGTTACCTATGATTTTTCTTGGTCTTCCTATAGAAAATGGACTAGCCTCTATTTGATCTACTCTATTTATGTGGCTTTTGTCGTCCTCTTTCATACATGTCCAAACCACTTAAGATTTGATTCAACCATGCTTTTCATAATGGGAGCTATTTCAAATTTTTCCATAATGCATTCATTTATAATATTATCTTATTTAATGTGTCCATTTATCCAACACAACATTCTCACATTTGCTACATAGACTCTATTCTCTTGTTGACATTTATCGTCCAACATGTAGTCCTATATAACATTTCAGGTCTTATAGAAATGCGGTAAAATATCCTCTTAATATTGAGTAGCATATTTTTATCACATATGACACCTGAAACACTATGTCATTTTATCCATCTGCTTGGATAATATGGTTCATATCTTTGTCAATTTCCCCTTCATTTTGTATGTCTGACCCAAGATACCTAAATCTAGCAACTTTTGGTATGATATGATCCTCAGTCTTTAAACCTAGAATATGATTTATCTGCCTATTGCTAAACTCACACTTCATATATTCTATCTTACTTCGAATTATACAAAATTCATGTGTTTTTAAAGTTTGTCTCCGCATTTCTAGCTTCTCATTTAATTCCTTTCTAGAGTCTCCCACTATGAAAATATCATCACAAAAAACATTCATGGTGGCACTGGTTATTGGGTATGGTCAATGAGCTCATCCAATACTAATATAAGCAAGTAAAGGCTCAATGTTGACCCTTGGTGCAGTCCTATGACAATAGGAAAATCTTCTAAAATTGTGTCTTGTGTTCTCACGTTGCTCTTGGCCCCATCATACATATCTTTGATTGTTTAAATATGTAATCAGAACACCTTTATTCTCTAGAGCTTTCCACAAAACCTCCCTAGTCACCTTATCATAAGCCTTCTTTAAATCAATAAAGATCTTGTGCAACTCCCTTTGGTTCCCTCAATATCTTTCTATCAATCACCTTACGAAGTATATAGTATCCATGGTCGAACTTCCCAACATAAAACCAATTTGGGTTTCAATGATATTTGTCTCTTGTCTCAACCATCATTCAATTATCATCTCTTATATCTTCATAGTCTAACTAATGAGCTTAATCACCATATAGTTTGTACAATTTTATATATCATCGTTGTTCTTATATAGGGATTAAGATGTTTCTCTTCCACTCGTCTGTCATCTTTTTAGATTTCGTGATATTATTAAACAACTTTGTGAATTATCTAATGTCTTTCTATCCTAGAACTTTTGAGGACTCAATATGTATATTATGTACTCCAAACGCTTTATCATTCGCCATCCATTTCAAAGCTTTATTTTTCACCTCCGACTCTTGAATTCTATGATAAAATGTATAGTTTTCACCATTCTCTTTATTGTGTACTCTATCACAAAGCAAGGAATTACATCCTTCTTTGAAAAGTTGAAAAGTTTATGAAAATAATACTTCCATCTTTCCTTCATGTCTTTGTCTTTCACCAAGATTTTTCCATATTCGTCTTTAATGTAATTCATTTGGTAAAAGTCTATTGTCTTTCTTTTCTTACCATTTCCAAGTCTAGAGACACTTCTTACCTCTTCCTTGGTACCTATAGATTTTTATAATTCATCATGTGCTTTATCTTTAGTTTTTCCTACCTTTTTCTTGTTCTTTTTCATATCTACCTTGTATTTTTTCCAACTTTCACTTTTTTTGCACGATAACCATGACTTATAACATTCCCTTTCACCTTAATTTTGTCTTGGACACTTTTATTCTACCATCACGATTCTTTATAATTTGGTTCAGAGCCTCTAGATTCGCATAGTATCTCATTTTTTATCTTCCTAATTTCTTCGGTCATCTCCTTTCATGTATCATTAGCACTTCCTTATACCTTCCAAAGTCCTTCTTCCAAAATCCTTTGATTGAAGCTCTTAAGTTCCTCTCCTTAAATTTCAACCATTTAATCTTTGAGACTCTATGTTGTCATTCTCTCTCCACTCTACTCTTGACCTTTACATCCATAACCAAAATTCTATGTTGGTTGACCAAGCTCTCTCAAAGTATGACTTTGTAGTCCAAGCAAACCTTGCTATTTGATTTCCTTGCAAAAAAAAAATGATTTGAGATGCACAATCTCACTCTTATATATAATAAGATGCTCCATTGCTTCTTAAAATAAACATGTATTGGCTATTGTAAAATCAAAAGGTGATGAAAAGTGTAGAATAATCTTATATTCCAAATTTTATTTTTAATGTCATATCGACCATGAACACCTTCAAATCCTTTAGTGTCCCTCCTTATATGTCCATTAAGCTCGCTTCTAAAGAAAATTGGAGTGAACCATTGAATAATTCAATGATGGCTATTCCAAGGTTTTGGAATTATCCCTTGAGTCTTGAGAATTATAAAGTCTAACTTAGAAAATTGGAGTAACACTTTTTAAGGTGTCTTGAAAAGTAAGACAATAATTAATCTTCTACTATATCTTTATGATGGAGCCTTCCTCCCATTCACTATATATATGGGACTTGTGAGGAAGAGATACAACAAACAAGTGAGAAAGAACAACAAAGAGAGAAAGTGAGAGAGTTTATATCCACATTGTGTGAGATTTGTATTTCTAGTGAGATACTAGAGAGAGTTTGTATTTCCATCCTTTTTGGGTGAGATTGAGTGTTATCCTCTTTGTAAGAGAGAGTCAAATATTGTAATCCTACTTTCTATAGTGGAGATATTTTCTGGACTAGGTCCCGGGGTTGTTTCCTTCTCACATTGAGGAGGTTTTTCCACGTTAAAATTATTTGTGTTATTCTTCTACTATTCTCTATTTTTTTATACACTTCTTGCTTCCACAAGTGCCCATTTTGCATCACACAGAGGAGGGAAATTAGTTATGAATTTCTCAAAAGCGGTATCAGAGCTCCTAGGTTCATTCGGGGAGCTTAGTCTGTGTAGTCCAAGATGGAAGGAGTCGTTAATATCTCATTTAATAGAGATATGTTCAAGTTGACAGCTGACAACTATTCCTATTGGAAGCCCATGATGGATGATCATTTATATTTCAAGGATATGCATGAGCCTATTTCTTGCAAAGACAAACCAGAAGATAAGGGTGACAGAGATTGGGAGGTTTCGATTCGAAAAGTTGTTGCAATGATTTGGAAGTATATTGATAGAAGTTTATTTGAGCATGTGTCCACATACACAAATTCTTATGAGTTATGGTCGAAACTTGAATCTATGATTCAAAAGAAAACTCTTAGAAATAAAGCATCTCTTGTCAGAAGGCTGATGAAACTCGACTACGAAGATGGTCAGAGCGTGATAGAGCACTTGAATTCATTCAAGGTCTTGTGAATCAATTGAAAAAGATAGATATGAAGATATATGATTAGTTGCAAGCACTTCTGCTACTGAGTTAATTGCTTGAAAGCTGTGATACATTGGTGGTCACACTCAACAACTCAGTCCCTGATGGGAAAGTCTCAATGGACACTATTTCAGACAACTTATTGAATGAAGAATCCAAAAGAAAAGAACATAGTACATCATTCCACTCTAAAGCAAATATTGTGGAGAGACGTGGAAGAAGTGAAACTCATGGGAGGAATGGATTTCGTGGAAGAAGCAAAAGCAAATTCAGAGGTCGCTCTCAATCTTGCATGAGATCAATAACATGCTATTATTGTATTAAATAAGGACATGAAAGATCTGAATGTAGGTCCTTGAAGAGAGACCAGAAAGTTGGAAATGTTCATGAAGATTTAGTTGATCCAAGGAAAAATGGTCATAAGTCTACCATAACTGTCATAGTAGATGATGATGTTCTCCTTATTGGAGAATACAATTACCTAAATGTTGCATATGGTGATTGTGCTTGGATCGTTGACTGTGGTGTTTCTTTTCATGTAAGTCCACATAAAGGTTTCTTCTCAAACCACAAGAAAGGTGATTATAGTACTGTGAAAATGGGAAACCATGTTACAAGAAAGATTGCAAGAATTGGTCATATTGTGTTGCTAATAGACACATGAGGAAAGCTTGTACTGGAGGAGGTGAGTGAATGATGCTGGTTTTGTAAGCCATTTTGGTGCTGGAAAGTGAAAACTAGCAAAAGGCAACTTTGTTATTGCTAGAGGCTCAAATGAAGGATCTTTGTACATTATGCAAAGAGGAATTTATTCTGGAGAAACAAATATTGCTATCGACTCCAAAGATCTTTGGCATAGGCGATTGGGCACATGAGTGAGAAGGCACTTCAGACGCTCACCAAAGACCACTTTCTAGGTATAAAAGTTCAAATTTTAGATTCTTGTACTGATTATCTTTATGGTAAACAACATAGAGTCAATTTTCAGAGAATAGACAATTCCTCACAGAGAGATGAAGTACTTGAATTGGTGCATTCAAATTTTTGTGCACCATCTAAAAGATCTCTTGGAGGAGCCTACTACTTTGTCACATTAATAGATGATCACTCGAGAAGAGTATGACTGTACTTGTTGAAAAGAAAAGATCAAGTACTATCAACATTTAAAGAGTTTCATGTATTAGTAGAACGTGAGATTGAGAAGAAGTTGAAGTGTCTGAAAGCATACAATGGTGGAGAGTATCATGGTCCATTTAACGCCTATTGCAAGGCTTATGGTATCATACTGGAGAAGACACCACCAAAGACTCCTTAGTTGAATGGAGTAGCTGAGAGGATGAATCACACAATTGAGGAGAAGATCAGATGCATGTTGCAAGATGTCAATCTCCCCAAGTCTTTCTGGGGTGAAGCAGTAAAGACTATAGTCGACCTCATAAATTGGACACCTTCAAGACCCCCGAACAGAGAAATTACAGAGGAAGTATTGTAAAATAAGAAGACATTCTTCAACCACATGAGAGTATTCAGATGTAGAGCCTTCGTTCCCATTCCAAAAGATGAGAGAAAAAAGTTGGATGCAAAGACCAAGGAGTGCATTTACCTTGGGTCTCCAAAAGATGAATTTGGATACAAACTATGGGATCTGATAAACAAGAAAGTTGTGAGAAGCATATATGTTCTATTCTTTGAGGATCAGACGATCAAAGATGTTCAGAAGAAAAGCTAGTGTGAGTCCAAAGTTTGCATTGATTCAGGGGAAGAGATTCCTCAACAGACAGATCCTGATCATCAAATAGGTCCAGAACAGATAGACCAACAAGCAGATCCTGCTCACACGGAACTTGACCAGATTAATGAAGAGTCATATCATGATGAAGTGGTGGTAGACACACAAATGCATCAAGAACCTGAGCTAGTAGAGTATCAGATGCAAGTTGAACTGAGGCGCTCTAGAAGAGGCAGAATACCTTCTTCAAAGTATCCTGAAGAAGAATATATCACATTGACAAATAATGGTGAACTTAAGACTTCTCAGAAGCTATGCTGACAACTGATAAAGAAGAGTGGATTAAAGCCATGGAAGATGAGATGAACTCGTTACATGTGAACCACACTTATGATCTAGTGAAGTTTCCCAAAGGAAGAAAAACCTTGACAAGCAAATGGGTTTATAGGCTTAAAGTTGAAGAAGGAAGCTCGAGACCAAGGTACAAAGCTTAGATTGTTGTGAAATGATGCAATCAGAATAAATGAGTTGATTTTGATGAGATATTCTCACCAGTGGTGAAGTATTCCTCCATAAGAGTAACATTGGGTCTAGCAGCTAGCCTAGACTTAGAAGTTGAACAACTTGATATCAAAATAACATTTTTACATGGAGACATCAAAGAAGAAATCTATATGGAGCAACCAGAAGGTTATGAAGAACCAGACAAAGAACACTTAGTGTATCATCTGAATAAGAGTTTATATGGCCTGAAGCAAACCCTGAGATAGTGGTACAAGAAGTTTGAATCCTTTATGACCAAATACAGTTTCAAAAAGACAATTGGTGACCATTGTGTATTCATTAAAATGTATGAAGATGAAAACTTTATTATCCTCCTCTTATATGTTGATGATATGTTAACCATTGGGCATGATAAGAGCAAGATTGCTGGTTTGAAGAATGCTTTAAGCAAGTCTTTTGCTATGAAAGACTTGGGTCCTACAAAGCAGATCCTTGGAATAAGGATAATCAGAGATCGTTCCAAGAAGTTGTTATGATTATCATAAGAGAAGTACATTGAGAAAGTTCTCAAGAGACTTAACATGGATAAGGAAAAGCCTATTAATGTCCAACTAGTGATGAAGAAAGGAAAGAAATGATCATAATGCCTTATTCCTCTGTGGTAGGAAGCCTAATGTATACCATGATTTGTACAAGACCAGATATTGCCCATGCAGTTGGAGTTGTGAGTCGGTTTTTGTCTAATCCCGACAAAGAGCATTGTAATGCAGTAAAGTGGATATTGAGATATCTGAGGGGAACTACCAAAAGATGTTTATGTTTTGGTAATGAAGATCTTACATTAGTAGGATACACAAATGCTAACATGGTTGGAGATGTAAATTCTAGAAAATCTACATGAGCTTATCTAACTATCTTTACAGGGGGAGTTGTATATTGGCAATTGTTAGATATTTATGGAACGGCAAGTGCACTGTATCGTACAAATAATAAAATTCAGTAAAGTATCGGGATATCGTCCTCAAGGAGTAGAGTGGATTTACACTAATTCCTACAAGAATTAGTTGAGCAATATTTACAATGATGTTTTTATAAAATTTGTGTTTAGTTGTGAAAAATCGTAAATTGAATAAAAAACAAATAAAAATAAATTGGGATCGAAATGCGTCGTTCTTTCCCAATGACATCCATATATTCAATTCCAAGTGAATTATGAAGTTACTAATTCAGATGCACACGTCATTCAAATCATTCACATCAATCCATTGAGTGTGAAATCCTTAGATAATTGCTCAAATGTCAATTCCTCGAACATTTAACCAATTAACTAGCATTACGTTCTATGTAAAAGCAATTCATGCATCATTCTCCATTCCTAGAGTAATGATGTATGAAGGAAGATGATTCAGATTCGGTATCAAATTAAACTTGAACCCAAGAACAATAAATTAGTAGCAAATTAAATTCATGCATTAATAACAAGATGAACTTCCCAAAATCAAATAACAATTACAATGGAATCGAATCCAGGAGTACAAATGTTAGAAGATTAAATTTCAAATCCTCAGCAAGAACTAATCACTCCTTCTCACTATTACAACACTTGAATCATGAAATTATACAAGGAAATATGTGAAGTAGAATCTTTTCCACGATTTCTATCATAATCTCCTCTTTTTCTCTATTTTCGTGTTCCAATGCCTTTCAGAAATGTTTCGATAACTTCTCTTTTTGTCCAGAACTACCTATATCAGGCACTAACTGCTACTCTCACACTCAAGCTAGAGATTCTCGCTTGAGCGAGAGAAGATGACCATTCCACGCCTGAACACCTCACCTTGGCAAGGTGCCCTCGCTTGGGCGAGGCTCCCCCTCGCTTGGGTGAGGCTCCCTTGTTTGGGCAAGGCTCCCTCGTTTGGGCGAGGGAGAAATAGTGAACATCAACTTTTTGGTCTTGAAATAGCACCTGGGCGACAGTCCCTCGCTTGGGCGAGGGTTATCAATGTTTTCTGATGATTTTCCTCTGAGTTATGGCTTGAGCGACCATTCCTTCGCTTATACGAGGCTTGTGCTATTCAAAAACTTATTCTTCTCTTTTTTCTCCTTTATTCATCATCTCTTAACCTGCAAATAACAATACATAATTAAATTCCTAAACAATACAAGATTACTAGATTATCGGGAATTGTATGCAATTACATCAGAAATCCACACAAAGTGCCCCAAAATCATATAAATTTCATTAACATTTTGGCACTTAACAGCAATCCAAGTTACAAAGATGTGTTGCATTATCAACAACTGAAGCAGAATATATTGTAGCATCTGAAGCTGACAAGGAGATAAAATATATGAAAAACATCTTGCATGAGTTGGGTCATGTCCAAGATAGATATGTTTTGCATTGTGACAACCAAAGTGCAATCCACCTAGCTAAGAATCCTACATTTCATTCTCGGACAAAGCATATTGATTATCGTTATCATTGGATACGAAATACTTTATTGGACGGTGAGTTGCTGCTAGAGAAAATTTATACAAATGACAACTGGTCCAACATGATGACCAAGACAGTTTCACTCAAGAAGTTAACAGACTGTTCCAGAGGTGCAGGACTAGTGCTACCCATCAATTAATTCAGGAAGAAGGAGATTTGTTGGGAATCCTTCCTAATTGACGTGGAAGCAAGACCAATGAATCTTGGTAGATGAACCATTGAATAATTCAATGATGATTATTCCAAGGTCTTGGAATTATTCCTTGAGTCTTGAGAATTATAAAGTCTAACTTAGAAAGTTTGAGGAACACTTTTCAAGGTGTCTTGAAAAGTAAGACAACAATTAATCCTCTACTATATTTTTATGATGGAGCCTCCCTCCCCTTCACTATATATAGGGGACTTGTGAGGAAGAGATACAATAAGCAAATGAGAAAAAACAACATATAAAAAAGTGAGAGAATTTATATGCATATAGTGTGATATTTGTATTTCTAGTGAAAATATCCTATTACATTATTGAGAATGAGGTATATGAAAATCAAAGATTTAGAGCATTACACCTGGCACTATGGATTTGGATTTGGGCATCATGTCCACCTGGGTCCCAATAGTGCAGCCATGTGTCAAAGAGGTGAAAGAGCAAGGAATGGAAATTGAATGAGAGCACATGGGCGCAGCATAATTTTTGGGCTTATAAATAGCACCTTAACATTTCATGTTCTAACACATCCAAATCTTTATACCCTACTTTTCCTTTCTCTCTTTGTTATCTCTTTTGTTGGCTTCTACTCTGAAAATCTTATCCAATCTTTGGTAGTTAAGATATACTCATAAACTACCTAGTAGTTTTGTTCGTTAAGGTTGACAAAGAAAACTAGCTCTTTCTTTTTTCCTTGGAATTAAGTACTATTATTACACACTACAATCACATATGGAGAATAACAAAAGGAAAGTTGGAGGATGCTCTTCTTCTTCATCACCGACCAATTTTGATCATCTTTTTGGTCCTAAGGATTCTTCCTATACTTCATCATCCTCCACCAGTCTCTTTAGCTCCATTTTCCCTCATCCATCCACTGTATGCATGACCTTCTCCATCTTCTATTGCTTTAAATGACTTAATTTTGATTTTGTTTTTGCTTATTGATGGTTTACTAAATTATGTCTATAGTAAGCAATAGTATATCTATATTTATGTGTTAGTGGTTTCAGAAGTATCTGCAATGATATGTGCTATTCATAAATGTAGTGGCAAGAGCAATTTAAAATGTTGTTATTATATATCTTAAAGTCATTTACCAATGAAATGCTTGGTTTAGTATCCTAAGACCTCGGTGAGCAATTTGTTGGGAGCGATATTTGTTGGAATAAACAATTTTACTTTGTTTAGTGCCCTAAAACCTCATCAGGTGAATAGTTTGTTGGGAAGTGTTATTTGTTAGGATGAATAAATTCACAGTAAAAATAATTAGTTCGTACTATAGAATAACATAGTATGTTTGGTTATACCAAAAATATATAAAAAATAAAAATAAGTAAAAATGGCACTATATTTTATCAAATCAAAGATTTCTTGTTTTCTCACAAGACAGTTAATACCCTACATATATTTTTTTCGTTTTTCTTTCTTTGGTCATATTAATAAGCAACCATTACAATCCATAAGACACCGTTTATCCTTGTCCCTAGTGAGTTAGTAATGGCAACAAGTACAATAGTTGTTCTCTGACTTACCCTAAGGGTCTTTTCGGGAATATGATAGCTTCTACCAAAAGAAACTTCACAGCTTTAAAGACAGAGAGTATTTGCTTGAGTAAGTGTAGGACCTTTACGTGATAGCAATTAACTCCATTGTGGTCATTCGTCAAATTCTTCATACAATTAAGATATATACCCTTTCTATCTATAACTGTCTTTTCGCCTCTGGATATTTATTCTCCACAAAAAGAGTACACACAAATAGATAGTAGTTTGAGCAAGCAAGCACCTTGTTTCAGATATGAATTTCTAAAATCCTTTTCTTCTAGCAGGAGAACATATGCTTTCCCGCAGAGTGTGACACAACAAATGTTAATTGTTATGATTGATTGAAAAAATATATTTAAATTAAAATATAATAATTAAATGTTTTATAACCAATCACTACAAATAATACATGAAGTAACATATTTTTTGGGACAAAACATGTTTTATCTTCTAACATTTGTATAGGCATGTAGCATACACCAAATGTTTGTGAACATAATATTATTATTTTAAATTGTACTTCACAACCACAATTGCAGTCACAATAATATCGCTTTGGAGTATACACAACAATATCGTGACCACAATTACTGTCCCAATTTCCAACAATTTTCCACAATTATAGTAAACATAACGTAGCATCAAACACAATCACATTTTAAAACATTACCTATTTGGTATACTAAACCATGTTATTCTTTTGATATTTTATAGGTTGGAGGGAGAGATTCAAGAAAACAAGACACTAGAGACAGAAATTATGGAGCACCTGGTTCGTCACATATATCACTTTCTTTCAGTAGTAGTAACATGATAAACATGTCCTCTTCAACTTACTTCACCTCAAATTTTGTCAACATGTAGGGAACATATGTTTTTTTAATGTCTGAGCTGATATAGTATTAATGCTTTTCGGATTCGTTTCAGGCAATTATGGTAAAGATGAAAACAGCAATGGCATCTATAACAAGAATAGTAGTACCAACTATCAGAATGAAACAGTGGAGCCCAGTTACTACAGTTCATCAATCTATTATGGTGGTCAAGAAAATTATTCTCCAAGAACTAGGACCACTGAATCCCACCATCCTCATGTTGTGAGTGTCTTAATTCTCATTTCATATCATATCAATTAAAAATTTAAAGATTTATTATTATTATTATTATTTTTGTTTCATTATGATTGGTCACGATAGATTTGTATTGGGTGTGACTATTGACAATACTAATTGCGTATTTATTTAAATTTTCAACAAAAATGTACTTTATATGGATTCCTTAAACCAGAGGTTAATAACGCATGTGTTTGGCAATTGGAGTAATTATCTACAAATTATGATCTCTCTAATCATTTACACTTATCACTTAAAAAACTTTAACTAACTCCTGATTTTTCAGCTTTTGGTTACCTTTTCAATATTTAATTAACTTTTCTGTTAATTTGGTGGAAAATCGGCCAAAGAATACAAATATTCTTATCCTTGGAGAATATAAAATAATTTTAAAAAGTTGAAGAATATTTTAAAAAGTTATATTTTTTATAATTAAAGTTTTATAAGTTGGGTCTTGAAGGTTCACCAGAATCAGGGCAAGCCTCAAGAGTGAGGAATATTAATATTTACTAATTTTTTATTTGTATTTTTTAAACCTTAAAATAATTGATAAGATGAATTGTTTTATTTAGTGTTGTTTATCTTCAAAAAATATGGCTGAATAAGTATATCAACGTATAATGATAATTTTAAAATGTAGACACTAAACTGAAGTATCTTCCTATCTTAATTAATGTATGCTGACAATAATAAATAATATAGAAGTATCATGGAAATTTTTATTACCCCATTAGATTTATAATTTAGTTTACATTTATACTTACTTATCAATCATGAATGAAATAGGGCAGTAGCCATACACGCAATTATGCAGGAGCAAATACTTAATAGTTCTTAATTTATATATGTCATAAAAGAAATAACGTTTGGGTTGATCTTGCAGTTCAAGAAAGATAAGGATGGTGATAATCCCGATGGTAATGACTCAAACAGTGCTTCAAGAGGGAACTGGTGGCAAGGTAGGACAATTTTAATTTGGACCAGTACCTAAAGCAATTTAGAAAAGTAAAAAATTACTATAGTTTCACATTGTTATTAATTGAAATATAATTTACTCACTTTATTAATGGTTTCTGCAGGTTCCCTTTATTATTAACACATCTCTGCCTATATGAACTCATCATTCTGCAGACCAGGTATTTAACCTTGACTTGCCTGCATATTCAAGAGCTTGAAAATGAATGATTAACATTCAAATTCTCATTTACAGGCATATAAAACTATAATGTTTGGCTTATTCTGATTACTCATTAACTCAGCTTTTAATCATGGACTTTGTTGACAACATTGCAGGATGATGATCAACCATGTTAACTTAGCATGTGTTAGCAATAATCTGCTATTATAGTTAACTCTACAGAAATAAGACAGTAGTGCATACTACAACTCTAGTACTACTATCTTGGCAACATATTTTAGGTTCTTTTTGTCCACATAGGCAGCTTGGTGTTTTAAATTATACTCTACGACCACAATTCTGTTTGAAATATTGTGTTTTGGGGAGTATCCGCAATGGCATCAGTAATGCAATTGTATGTATTTTCCCGCAATTTTCTTCAACTATGGTAAAGGCAATATAAGAGCAATCGCAATTTAAAATGATGAGTCAGCTCATCGTCGACCCTCATCCAACCAAGTCACAATTATATTTTTACACAAGGTTTCATGTGGGTAACTCACCTTTAGACTATAGTGTTGCTTCATAAGCACGTGATCTTGCTGCATATATGTATGTAATTCAAGGTTTCTGGGTGTATCCCTTGTAATATATAGCTTAGCGTGTGACTTATAATATATCATGTCCTTGCCTTACTCTCTTGTGAGTGTTCCCATGCGAACCTATTGATGTTTTGTGAATGGATTGAGTCATTCTGTGGGTATGATAGTTAACGCTTATTTTTTATATAGGAAAATAAATTTATGGATAGAAGTACGAAGGGTTACTTATAAGTTCACCTACCAATAACAAGGGAACCATAACAAGAAATATAATGCCTATTCAATCTGCCAAGATCATAAGTAGCATACGATCAATAAGATCTTATTTTAGTACTACCAAGAGTATTCTTTCACCTTTTGGGTAAAGAACTAATTTATTCTGGGGTGTGTGGCTACCCCTCCCAATAAGTATCGTTTATAGGAATCGAGTCATTTATCTTTTGATGTTACACCACTAGACTAACACCTTGTAGGTATAATATACCACTTTTTCTAGAGAAGCTCATCATGCACCAATTTAGTGACTTAAAGGATAGATTATGAAACGTGAAAGGCAGGTTTGAAACGAAGGTTTGTAAAATAGGAGAGGCCTTATTCGTAAAACTATTTTCTTGATCAAATTTAACCTGAAATGGTCCAATAATAGTATCAAAGGAAGACCACAATAGTTTTTTAGTTGTTTCACGTTTGGGACCTCCTGCAACTTAATTAGTAAACCAAAACTTGAGTGATGTACCTAAAAAATACTGAGCTTTCAATAAAAGTTACTTGCGATAGAACCCAGCATCAAATCCTTTTTTCATGGGAGTTTAAACTTCAAGATACATGTTTTACACTCCATAACAATTATGGCCAAGATAATATGTTTTTTAAACAATACACAAACTGCTGTTAAACAAGGTTACTAATATGTTAAAAAGTTTAATTTGTATATACTGATAGTATAAAATATAGATTTATACATTAGAGCATGCATTTTTTTTCCTCAATGTTAAAAATACATGCACAACATCGTAAGTATTTGTTTTCTGATACTTGTGTTAGAATTTCCAATCCCATCATATGCATGCTTATTCAAATTGACTTGACATTATGTTGTGTCTTTAACTTCACCAAAATTCATGGTATTCTACTCTTTCCAAATACTTGGTCAATTCAATCCCAGATTCTGCATTCACATTCAAATTGACTTGAGATGTTATTGAGTCTTCAACATCATTGGAAACTTAAGAATCTTAAATTTAATCAAAATCCGTGGTGTCTTCAACTCTAATCCATAGTCTCTCTCCAACTCCGGTTTGTTGAGTAGATGGATTTAGAGAAATTCACTCCTTTAAATTCACCCAGAGTAAAGGAGGTGATAATTATGAATCATAAAAAATGTGATATATCTTGAGTTACCAAGATTGGCACAACGCCTTGTTTCATCAATATTGGGTTACCCAAAAGTTACGTTACAAATAGGAATGGTAAAATATAAATGATAGATAATATGTTAGTAGTGTAAAAAAAATTATAGTGTTAATGCATATATTATTTTATCTTGGGCTAGAGGGAAAGGTAGTTTCAATTAATTGACGAATAGCATTTAAATGCCAACTTGATTTCCAGCAAATTTAAATACAATAACATACATACACCAACTACTTCAGATTTCAGTAAGAAACTGTAATAACTATAATTTTGAATTCTCAGCTACCAATACATATTCATAAATGAAACTACATATGAAAAAAATAGCTATAAATGTTTACATGGGTATTGTGTGCCTCATGTACCATGGAAAATTACTGTTATAATGAATAACCTTGCACATCATTTTGTCTTGTTCTTTGAGGTACATGAATCCTTCTGATGTTCAGGTTGTAATGTTTTTTTGCTACCTGGGTTTGGACAGTTATTGACCTCAGTTGAATTGCTACATATCTTTGTTTTTGTCTCGGCTCCAAGATAATTTGATAAAACTCTTCTGACCCCAAAGCCGCGACGATGAGGTTTGATTCCATTGTTATTGTTGTGGAGGAAAGGAGTTTTCTCCCCTCTTGCAGGACTGATAAGTGGCTTAGATGAAAAGCTAGGTGTGTCTATTGCTGCTGCTGCTTTGTGTGGAGTGCCTGAGACAGACACCGAGAATCGACGTGAAGAAACCGTTTGTGGTGAAGCCAGTGGACACCTATCTGAATGTTTGGTCAGGTCATCCACATATAGCAAATCATCAATGCGAGCTACAACGTTAAAGGCTATGCTCTCCAAAACTCTTGAATAGCTCTCTAGAATGGATTTGCCAACATCCTGAAATGTTTGCACGAAATGTGTCAATATCAAGGCTGAGAAATTGCTGCATAACATAAACCTGATGTAATAGGTAAATAGACATTTTAGTTGGAATCCCTTATCTGAAATCCAATTTGGACCTCGACTAATCTAAAGTCGAGTTGCCAAGACAAGACTCATTTAAGAGTAATGGTAAAGCTCTCCCGAAATCGCAAGACCTTACTTGGAGGCAACTGAGCTTGTTGCTCAGACTAATGTGTTCGTCACATGGTTAATAAACTATTAACACATTATTAATAAATAGTTAACTATTAACTATAACATTAACTAGCAATCAAATTTACGATTCGCCTGGTACATCCAGTATGAATGCATAATATTTACCCAAGACATTTTCTGTGAAAGCTGAGATAAAAACATTGTAATTAGCAAGGGAAGTGAGTGATTATGTAGATAGGTAAAAAAGAAATCGTTCAAACCTTGTTGCACTGAATCTTGCTGGTATCCAAGGCAGTTTGAGTTAAGCCTGGGAATCGCTGCTTCAAAGAAAGTAGAATGTTTTCAGCTCTTTCAGCTAGCTGTTCTCTCTTATCTCCATCAGCCATAAAGTCCTTGACTATCTCCCAGGATGACTTTGTAGTAGAACGGTTGGGAGTTTGTGGGGGTCTGGAGTGAGCTTTTCTACGCCATACATGAATTGCAGCTTCCACACGATTCGCGATCTCTAGTGCGACATGTTCAGAGGAGAGGTCTAGGCAATCAAGCAGGCACTCCGGGGAGAATTGATCCGATGTTATGTAACGATAAATAAAATCCCCCAGGCAAGCTCTTCCGTTCTATAAAGAAACAGCATATTGGAATTACTCTTTATGAAAACTCCATATTACAATTGAGAACAAAGTCATTACAGTGAGAAACACGCATTAGTATACTTGCATTGATTTTAGATAAATGAAGTATGTCATTTAATAGTTCAATCCCACACACTTGCCTGGTCATTTATCTTATCAGTTCAGCCATTGACACCACAAATTTGTAAATCATTTTTACACTGGTTAACAATATACTATTATCTAGTTAATAACATGTCTTATGTGTTTAACGGGTAGTAATTGGTTACCATATAATGATAATCATTTACTAGATTTGTTAATCACAAAACACATAGTTAACCAATATTTGTACATTGTTAAATAAGTGTGAAAATGGTGTACAAAAGTGATGTGCAAGCTTCATTTTCAATCATATAATCATATATGGCCATTAGAAAACAAAAGAAGAATTCTATATAGAAAAGTATGGGCTAGTGCAAGAGGCTCCCACTTACTGGGGTCTGTACAGGGTAGTAGATGTACACAATCTTACCTCGTAAGCGGAGAGACTGTTTCCAGGAAAGAAAAACTCTTTATATGATGACAAGAAAAAGTCTATGTTAGAATTTACACCTTAGGAAGGGCTTCTGCTAAATATGACTCAGGAACTTCCATTTCAGCCAAAGCAATGCCATTGATAGACATGGCTGCCTTTAGTATTTGGTGTGCACATTCTCGAGAGTTATTCAACTGCTTTCTCGAGTTCTCACTGAGACCTGCAGGGGGAACACGAGGCACAGGGAGCCACCACTTCTCTTCTTGCCGCTGGATCGTTCTACGAAAAGAGGCTGAACCATCTGCGTCCGGGGCAACAATTCCTTGGTCAACATACCAAAACTCTGTAGTGGTAAAACTACCTAATATTTCCTGTGATAAAGGAAAATGTACATTAAATGAGAACATGCTCAATCATTCAATGATGTGGCTGCCAATTAAAGAACAAGATTCAAATTCTGAATACTCACGAGAAGCATGTTGTCGAGTTTACGAAGAGCTGGTATGTTGATAAAGATATCTGTCCTAGGCCTGCATGACATTACCTGCATAATGCACCAAATTAGAAATGTGATAATTACACTGTTTTGTAAAATCAGAGTTGAACTTTGGGGTTAGGACTAAATCCAATTTTACCTCGACCTTGCTTCCGTCTGGGCATGTTTGCCAAGAAGGTATTAATTCAACAATGTGATCACTAACACTAACAAACCATTCCATCTCTCTCTGCCACATTGCTTTCTTTTCACAAGGGAGAGGTTCTAGTCTCCACAATTGCCCAAATACAGTGGCTACATGTGACATAAAATTCAAATTCAGTCAATTATAGACTATACTATTTAAAGCTATACCAAAAAGTCAAAAATAGTTGCTAACTTAAATTCAAATTGAAGCTTGCCAATGTAAACAAATTGAATAGTTTCTGAATTACAACATGAACCTATCTCATTGGCTCCATAATTGACTAAGTACAGTGGGTACATAGTGCATCAAATTCAAATTGAATAAACTATACAATTTTAAAATTTGAATTTAACCAAAAACAGTGTGTGCAAGAATGAAAAATATACCACAAAGATTAGTAATAGCATTTGAGATGGCCAAAGCAGTGCAAACCCCTTTTCCAGAACCTGACATATCTTCACCAAGCAACAATTTTGCAAACCTTTCCTTCATCATATCAATTTCTGCTTCAAATGAAAAGTAATGCTGTAATTAGCAATGATTAAACTACTTAGAAAACAACCAAATGGATATTAATAATGACTTAACCATATTTAAAGGATGTTTAACTCCAACCAATTTAACTGGAAAAAAAATTTAGTTCAGACACAGTCTCAATTTCTTAATTGTTGCCCCTATCCCTTGTCTACTTCCCAAACAGCACTTTCAAAATATTACCAATACTATAATCAACTTCTGCAATTTAACTTAATTACACTCGAAATCAATACTGTTTCAAGAAAGTGTAATAACAAGTGAATCTCACAATAGTAATCCTAACTTTTAAAATATTGTGGAGTGCAATTAAGCTAAATTATAGGATGAGAATTGAGCTTTCCCTAATGTATATTGACAACAACAAAAAATCAAATAAATTTCAAATATAAACTAACAAGAAATTCCAAATAAAAAACAAACAAAAACTAACCAGAAATTTTTGAACTGATAGTACTAAATTTTGCATCTTCCACCAAGTGGGTCTTATGTTGATTTTCTTTTTCATCAGATTTCAAACACTTGGAGACTGCAGCCTTTAGAATAGGCCAGCCAAGAGAAGGAGGAGAAGAAGAAGAAGACCCTATAGCTTTTGCTACTTCAGTGGAACCTGAGGAGCTTGATCCACTGAAACTGGTATCTCTAGACTCTGCATTGGAATCAGTTAAGCACTCACTCTTAGCTCCATTACCATAACTTGACCTCACCCCATCTTTTTCCTTTTGAAAATTTTCACTCTTCTTAGATAAAGCATCCATTTTTCACAACTTTTCCACAACAAAATTAAGAAAAGATGAGTTTTTTAGAGTCAAAAAGCAAATGGGTTACTCACCACTCACTCAAATAAGAGTCAAAAGGTCCCAAAAACATAGCTTTAAACATAAAAATGAAACAACTTTCGTTGAAAATTTGAAGTGGGGTTTAAGGATATATGAAGGGACCGCAGCTAAGGTTGTTAACAAGACAGAATCTCATGGAAAAGACGATGAAATGATGAAGACTGTTGTGGCTTTTTTCGGAAAAGGATTGTAATGCTGCAAAAAAATACTGACACACACGCAAACACTTGTTTTTGAATTCTCTCTCATACAAATTTGATTTCAAGTTTGAAGCGGAAAAAATAGGGTAAGTGCAAGTTACTACGTGCTATACTAAGTTTCTAACGTCTCTATTGCTTTCGCTCTCAGAGGACCGGGTACGTTTGAAATATCAATATAAAATTTTGAAACTAGTGTGGCAGAAAGCATAGGGAAGGAGCTACAAGACACAAGCTATCATAATTACTATTTTGGCCTTTAGTTATATTTACATTTACAACATCCTTTGGTTATCCTGAATTTCATGAGGGGAAATTCATAAATCACATGTTATTGAATCAATGCATCTCTATTTCCCTAGTCAGAGGAAATTTAAGGTAAAGATTAACGAGAGTATATAACGAGTATTTATACACCGAAAACATAATAATTTGTATATTTTTGAAGAAAAAAAATTTATGCACAGAGAGAATATTATCCACCTAGTGATTCAAATTGCTAATCACATTACTTGATGCGGTCGTAATATTACAGTTGTTGTGATCACCACAACTACATCATACCACAATTACAGTATGACACTGAATTACACTAATGAGGTTGAAATAGGCCGCAATGCAACTGCACCAGACCGCGTCAAGTTCAAAAATATATTTTACTCATAAAATAATTTACACTGCAACAGCAGCAATCCGCATCGCAATGATCACTGTAACCGCAAGCGCGACCATAATCACAATTGCGTCCGCAATTTAAAATAATGTATTTACCCTTCATCTTCAATTATCATTGACTATTCAAAAGGTAATACAAATAAATGATAAATAATGATTATATATAAATCTTTATAGTGAAACTGTATAAATTTACACTCATATATAATTCGTAGACAAAAATCTTTTTCATGAGAATCCATTATTAGAATATGATGTAAATAAGGTTTGTATCAAAATTAAATGATGATAAACATGGTAAACATGCTGCTAATGAACAAACATATGCTGCTAAGACTTTTCAGCTTGATCAATGTGATATGCCAAGGAAGCAGGATGCTGCTAGGCCAAGCTATGCACCAAGATTAATCCTGATCGTGTCAAGGGAACCTCACAAAGATTCTGACTGAGATAAGTATGCTCATGACTATGCCAACACCAAGCCAAGACAATTGCTAAACAATTCTGACTGTGCCAACATCAGGCAGACCGAGTCTGTTGTGAACATTTTGGCTAGTAATTCTCGGTCAAGGCCATAGGTTCCTGATTTTCTGGTGCAGAGTCAGTTAGCTTCCATTGCAAGCAAATTATACACATATGTATTTTACCTCATTAATCACGTGTTTAAATGGAGTAACGACTAATTAGTTAAGTTAGTTGTTCTCTTCCTTTTTATATAGCCTTTTGTTTCCTTTGTAATCATCAAGTCAATTAGTGAGCAATTATCACTCAATCAATAAAATTTATCTTCACTATCCCTTGCTTTCTTTTCATTTCTTTGATTCTTTCATCTTGTTATTCTTTCCATTTCTTTTTGTTATGGTGTCAGAGCTCTTCTAAAGAGCTCTCTGCATTCAAAAGGATAGCTTCAGATCTTTCCTCAAGTAACATTGTCATCCTCAACCCCTCACAAGATCCTTCATCACCATATCATGTTCATCCCTCTGAAAATCTAGCAAGTGTTCTGGTCTCACCACCATTGAATCTCATAACGAAGCACAAGTTGGAGTTCATAGATGGCACAATCCTGATGCCATCAATGTTAGATCTATCCTTCCTTCAAAGCTTGACAAATGGCCAATAACATTGTTATCTCTTGGGTTACCAAATATGTCACCCCTTCTATTGTGCAAAGCATACTAAGGATAGAAAAAGCTTATGAGATATGAGATGAGTTAAGGGAAAGGTTTTCCCAAGGTAATCTTTGTAGAATTGCTGACTTATAGGAATCTATTGCTAACTTTAGGCAAGGAGATCTTTCTATAACTGATTATTTCACTGAATTGGAGATTCTTTGGAATTAGTTGGATAATTTTAGACCCCTTCCAAAATGTAGATGTGAAGTTAAGTGCTCATGTGGAAATTTAATTCATGCTGAATGTTCACGTGGTGCACTTTATGATGTTAGGGGTCATAGGATAGAAGAGAGGGTAATACGATTCTTAAAAGGGCTGAATGTGATATTTACTCTAGTGTTAGATCACATATTATGTTGATTGAACCACTTCCAATTATGAGTAAAGTATTTCCCCTTGTCATACAATAAGATAGACAGATCTATAGACAAGATTCAAACCCAAAGGTCATGGTTGTTTCTAATAATTGGAAAAAAGGAGGTTTGCCCAACAAAGGTCAAGGTAGAACCAACCCTACAACTTAAAGAAACAATACAACTAGGACACATTGTAGAAACCTGTTACATACTGCATGGTTTCTCAGCCAATTATCCCTCAACCAGAGAAGATAAGATCAATGTGGTAGCTAGTGAAAGGTCAACCAACTAGAAAAGGCAATGACTCAGCATACACAATAAGATGAGGCAGTCTTTGGTTTAAACAAGAAGCAGTATCAAGGTTTGGTAAGCATGTTGAGGAAGGAAAATGCATCCTCATCTAAGGAGGGTGATCATGGATCCACCAAGATCAGCTCTCAACAACATCAAATGCACATTAAGAAGAAACAATGAGTAACTCTGACATGATCTTTGTCCTTTGGATACTAGACAGTGGTGTCACTGCCCACAATAAGCTCTAGTCTATCCAATTTCTCTGTCTATAGACAAATCTAACCCATCAGGGTAAGATTGCCTAATGGCAATAACATTATGGCAGAGGTCTCATGCATTGTCCCTATCCTTTCTTGTCTTACTATACATGATGTTTTATATCTTCCAAACTTCTCTTACAATTTGATCTCAATACCTAAATTAACTACACACTCATCTTGTATTCTATCTTTTGATGCTCATTGCTACCAAATTTAGGAGAAGAGATCTTTGTGGATGATTAGTTCAGATAGAATGAACAATGAACTATATCTCTTGAAAGCCTTTAGACCAAAACATCAAATAAATTTTTCTACCACTAGTGATCACTATCTTTGGCACTATAGATTAGGACACCTTTCTGTTTCTTGTATAGATATGATGAAAGATAATTTCCCCTTTATCACCTTTGGCAATAAGCATGTATTTGGCATTTGTCACTTTGCAAAACAAAAGAAATTGCCCCTCACTTTAAGTAATTATGTTTCTTTGGGAAATTTTGATCTAATACATATAGATATTTGGGAACCTTTTTACATATCTTTTGTCCATGGGCACATGTACTTCCTAACTGTATTAGATTATCACAGTAGATTTACTTGAGTTTTCGTTATGAATAATAAGAGTGAAACTTCTAAATCTGTGCAAAACTTTATCCTTATGGTAGAAACCCAATTCTCTGACAAGGTTAGGATAGTTAGAAGTGATAATGAGTCAGAATTTTTTATTAAATTTTTCTACTATGTTAAGGAAATTCCACACCAAACCTCTTGCACTTACACACCCAAGCAAAATGAGGTTGTGGAGAAGAAACATCAACACCTTTTAAATGTAGCAAGGGCTCTCCTCATTCAAAGCAAGTTGCCTAAGGTTTACTGGTCCTATGCAATGAGACATGTTGCATGCATAATCAATGCTTTACCTACCCCTATATTGGACAAGAAATGTCCTTTTGAAATTTTGTTTGATAGAAAGCCTAAGTTATACAATTTAAAGGTTTTTGGCTACTTATGCTATGTTAGTACACAAGGCCACCAAAGATCAAAATTTGATCCAAGAGCAAGCAAGTGCTTGTTCTTAGGGTATAAGGAAGGTGTTAAGGGTTTCATCACCCTTAACCTTGTTACTAAGGCCATTAACATTAGCAGAAATATTATATTCTATGAGAATATCTTCCCATATAAGTTTGTTTGTCATCGTGTCAACCCTAATGAACATACATAAAATCCCATATGTGAACATTCATTTTTGTCCGGCCCAGAAAAACCCAAACATTTTCGAATAAAAAATAATAGAATTCCGAAGATGGTTTTCTAAAAATAATAAAACTAAACATTTTATGTTTAGGTTCCTAAATCTAAATGATTAGGTTAACCAAAATCCAAATTTAAAAACCTATGCATCCTTCCACTCCATCCAACCACTCCATCGAACTAGAGACAACCACGTGGCCTCCTCCTTGCCACACCTTCATCCAGCCAATGTGCACATGACACGTCAACAAGCTTACATGGTCTCACCTGCACATGATCATAGCTCTCCTAAGTTTGTTTTTTTTTTCCCCTTTTTTGCATTTTGTGTCTAACTATATATTATAGAATCAACACCTTTTAGTAAGTAAAAATGTGATTTTTTTAATATCTAAAATAGGCTAATCCAGAAATAAAAAATATTTTTTTTGAACAAATAAATAGTATTTTTTTGGATAAATATCAATAACTAAAATTCAACAAAAATAACAATAAAGTAACAACCTTTTTTCTTAAAACCCTTTATTTTTTATTTTTCTTTCTAATTTCATAATCACATTACTAAAAAATGTTAATAGCAAAAATTATTTTCAATAAAGTTGAACATTTTTTATATAAATAAAACGTGACAATAAATACTTTTCAAAATATAAAATAATTTTGAGAATTAATTAAAGATGAAGAGAATGTGGTCTCAGATGCCTCTTTCTTCTCAAATCATATTCGAAAGGTCGCGCTACGATGCTTCTTTTCAACCGATTAAATCTCAAAATCGATTAAATTTTATTTTCTTAATTAAATAAATGACAAAAATTAACCAAATAAAAACTTTTTTCATCAATAAATTAACCTGCAAAATAAACATTTTTGACTAAAAAATATATTTTTCTTAATTAAAATACACTCAACCAAAAAACCTTTTTCTACCTAAAGAATTACATAAGCCTTGATTCCCTTAATAGGGATACGTTGGACCAAAGTCAATCTTACCAGACACAATAATAAAAATAAATAAATTTGTTCCTTTTAATAATTAATTAATTAACTAGATAATTTAATAATAAATAATAATAATAATAATAAAGTCATATATTTTAGTGAAGGGTACCGCCTAAGGTGGGCGGGTAGGATGATAATATTGTCCCTACCTTGTAACCGACTTTCGAACCTGGATATCAAAAATCCAAAAGCCCAAGGTAATTGAGCTCAAAAGATTTTTCTACATTTTTAACTATAAAATGTAGCGGCGACTCTAACTAAAAGCGTGCAGTAAATAATTGGGGCGCGACACCATCTTACAAAATCCAACCATTTATGAGGATACCCTACTTGTCCTTGACACACATAGGGACATAGGCCATAACATCCCTCATGATCAAGAGACTAGTACTATGGCCAATGATTTAGACAATAATTCTCCCATTCTTTCTCCTTCTCCCACTGTGGAAGAATCTCCTGAATCTTCTATTGTTAGAAGAACTAGATGGATATCTAGGCCCCCAACTTATTTACAAGACTATCATTGTGCTATGCTTCACAAAACTAATATTCCTCATTCCAAGCCCAGATATCCTTTGTCCTATTACCTCAACTATGAAGGACTATCACCTCTCTATAGAACAAAAATCTTGTCCATTAGCACACAGAACCGAAATCATATGCTCAAGCAATCAAATCCACTCATTGGGAGGATTCTATAAAGAAAGAATTAGTTGCTTTATAGAAAAATGAGACATGGGTAACAATAGATTTGTTTGATGATAAGTCCCCTATAGGTTGTAATTGGGTTTTCAAAACCAAGTACAAAGCTTATGAAAGTGTAGAAAGATACAAGGCTAGATTGGTAGCCAAAGGATACACACTAACAGAAGGATTTGACTACCTTGAAACCTTCTCTCCAATAGCAAATATAGTCATTGTTAAGTTACTTTTTAGCCTTAGCTTCCACACATAAATGGTTTCTAAAGCAGTTACATGTAAAGAATGCTTTCCTACATTGAGACTTACATGAAGAAGTCTACATGACAATCCCCCTAGCCTAAGTCACAACCAAACCAACCAAGTCTGTAAAGTTCAAAAATTCCTCTATGGATTGAAGCAGGCTAACATGGAATGGTTTGCCAAGTTGTCTAGCTTTCTTAACAAACATGGATACCATAAGGCCAAGGGTGATCATTCCTTTTTTATTAAGTGGCCATCTAATAGTTCCATCACTGCCATCTTGGTATATGTGGATGACATTATAATTTATGGAAACAACATTAAGGAAATCAATGATATCAAGACTGTTTTGGATTCCACTTTCAAGACCAAGGACTTAGTTGATTTAAAATAATTCTTAGGTTTTGAAATAGCTAGAAGCAAGAATGGCATTTCAATCAACCAGAGAAGATATGCCTTAGAAACATTGTTTAACATAGGGATGTTAGGCTGCAAACCTTCAACCACACCAATGATACCCGACCGCCATGTTTACCAAGACTCTAATGAACCCTATCCTAACCCTGTTGTTTATATGAGGATAATAAAGAAGCTAATTTACCTAACTAATACTAGACTTGACATTAGTTTCTCTGTAAACCAGCTAGCCCAATTTATGGCAAAACCTACAATTACCTATCACCATGTTGCTTTAAAGATTCTCATATACATAAAAGGCACCCCTGCCTTAGGCTTGTTCTTCCCCATGACTTCTGATTTTCAACTTAAGGCATATAGCGATAGTGATTGGGCTGCACGCCCTGATACTAGGAGATTAGTGACTAGTTTCTGCATATACCTTGGCAATTCCTTGATTTATTGGAAATCAAAGAAGAAAAGGACAATCTCTAGGACTTCTTGTGAGACTGAAGACAGGACAATGACTCTTACTACTTGTGATATTGTATGGTTAAACTATTTACTACAGGATCGACAACATAATTTTTCTCTTCCTACATTCTTATATTGTGATAATCAATCTTCTATAAATATTGCTTATAATCCTATTTTTTTATGAAAGAACAAAACACATTGAGTTGGATTGCCATACAATAAGAGAAAAATGTAATAGTGGATTAATAAAACTTCTCCCTTTTCCAACCAACTTACAATTAGCAGATGTTCTTATTAAGGCTCTTGGACCTATTGTGTATAAGGTAATTCATTCTAAGGTAGGTCTCATTAATATATGTACTCCAACTTGTGGGGGTATCAAAATTAAATGATGATAAACATGTTAGACATGATGCTAAGGAACAAACATAGGCTGCTAAAAAACAAACGTATGCTGCTACGACTTTTGAGCTTGATCTATGTGATATGCCAATGAAGCAGGATGCTACTAGGCCAAGCTATGCATCAAGATTAATCCTGATCTTGTCAAGGGAACTTGGCAAAGATTCTGACCGAGACAAGTATGCTTGTGACCATGCCAACACCAAGCCAAGACAATTGCTAGACAATTGTGATCGTGCCAAAAGCAGGCAAACTGGATCTGTTGTGAACATTTTGGCTGGTAATTCTCGGTCAAGGCTAGAGGTTCCTGATTTTCTAGGGCAGAGTCAGTTAGCTTGCGTTGCAAGCAAATTATACACATGTGTATTTTACCTAATTAATCACATGTTTAAATAGAGTAACGACTAGTTAGTTAAGTTAGTTGTTCTTTTCCTTTTTATATAGGCTTTTGCTTCCTTTGTAATCATCAAGTCAATTAGTGAGCAATTATCACTCCATCAATAAAATTCATCTTCACTATCCCTCGCTTTCTTTTCCTTTCTTTGATTCTTTCATCTTGTTATTCTTTCCATTTATTTTTATTAGTTTGATAATTTTAAATTTGTATATGGAGATTTTTTTAAATGACAAATCACATTGTGGATTCGTGATTTCTGAAGTATGGTTATTTACATGGTTACCAATCAAATAAGTCAAATAGAAAGACTAACAATTTTGCTACCTTCTCGTCAAACAAGAACTATGAGCAAGTAGAGTTCTTCGATTCTATAATGGGGAATTATGTTGAAATGCAAGAAAGTTATAAATGGGAACAAAGAACATAGAGGAAGTCTTTACTAAAGAGCAAATAAGAAGCATCTTAGATCTTCTTGAAAAATCTAGAGCGGATTCAAGTCACACTATAAATGCAGCCATTATTAGTTCTCCAACAGTGAACAATGCCTTGCCTTCCTCATCCACAACAGGTAATATGAACTTGAAATGATTATTAGTTCTCCATTTATGGCACAATTCATCTTTCTCAATCCTTTACCTTAGTTGATGTTCTCGTCTCAATTAACAAATTGTTACAATCATTGTTAGATATCAAGGAAGATCAAAACGATGAAGAAAACACACTATGGACCATTGCTACAAAAAGCATGGTTTTCCACTTTGGTACCATAGAAATGTGAACCATTTCACTCCTGTTGGAAATCAAGAAGAAGATGATGGTACTTATGATAAAGCAAAAGAATAATTTATTAATGAAGAGAATAACTCCATGCTGCAGTTTACTCCAAAACAACGTAAGGCACTCCTCTCCATTTTGCAGCAAGGCATAGACACTCTTCCTCACACTTCTTCTTCAGAAAATAGTCACAATACCAATCAATTGAGTACTATGTCAAATAATTCTACTCCCAAGTATACCTAAGTTTCATAGAACAAAGGTAGTTCTTACATATTGTCTTGCTCTGCCAAGTCTAGTCATTGGATATTAGACACAAGTACTACAGATCATGTATGCTATACTCTATCTAATTTCCATACTTGTAAACATATTAAGCCAATCTCAATCACTCTGCCTAATGGTAGTCATGTGTTTACTACCATATCAAGAACCATAATGTGCTCTGATAAGCTGTATCTCATTAGTGTGTTGTATATTCCATCATTTCATTACAATCTCATTTTTGTTTCGAAATTTACAAACACCATTCCATGTAAACTGGTTTTTGAGGATATTGTTTTTCATATCCAGGAGCTCCTATCATTGAAGATGATTGGTGCAGTTAAGCTCAAGGATGGTCTCTATGTCATGAGTGTGTCTACTTTGTCTTTGTACAAGTATCTTGATTCTAATACTTCTCTGGAATTGAGTCATAGGAGTATTAACTCTTTTACTAAATATGATTGTAACCTTTGGCATAATAGGCTAGGACACCCCTCTCATCAAAAATTGATTGTAATGCAAAATTATTTTCCTTTTATTCAATGCAATAAAATTTCTGATCCTTGTCATGTATGTCATCTTGCCAAACATAAAAGATTACCTTATGATGAAAGTATGACTAAATCTTTACATTCTTTTGATTTAATTCATATGGATATATGGGGTCCCATCTCTACTCCTAGTACTTTTGGTCATAAATATTTCTTGATTGTTATTGATGATAAGTCTAGATATACTTAGCTCTATTTTCTAAAACAAAAATCAGAAGTGCAACAATTGATTAAATCTTTTGTCTCTTTGGTTCAAACTCAGTTTAATTGTAAAGTGAAATGTATTAGAATAGACAATGGAAGAGAGTTCTGTTTGTGTGACTACTATGCATCTCAAGGCATTCTACATCAAACAACTTGTGTGGAGACACCATGACAAAATGGTGTAGTTGAAAGAAAACACCAACATATTTTGGGGGTGTCAAGGGCACTCATATTCCTATCCAATATGTCTCACTGTTTTTGAAATTTTGCAGTCTCACATGCGATTCATTTAATCAACAGACATCCCACTCCTTACTTGTCACACCATATAATGTTCTTCATGGTGTTAATCTAGAGATCTGAAATCTAAGGGTTTTTGGGTGCTTCAATTATGCTTTCACAATAACTTCTCATATGACAAAGTTACACTACAAGTCTAGAAAGTGCATACATTTAGGCATGAAAGAGGGAGTAAAAGGTTATTTGCTTCTTGATGTGAGAACACATGAGATTTTCTTGTCCAAAAATGTGATCTTATATGAGCATATTTTTCCCATTCTGGAACAATCTGATCAACATGATGTACAAGAGTTAGGCATAGAATCATCTGATCAATGGTTCTATTTCATCAAATCAAATTCATCAATAATCATCTGCTTATTTGTTCATAGACCTAAATACTTTAACAATTATCACTACTCTTTAAATTCTTCTTTATTTGTTCATAATTCTGCATTCATCAAATATCTTTTTTTCTCAAAGTGTTGACTACAATAGATTATCATCAACACATAAAAATTTGTCTCTTGCCATCTCCAGTACTGAAGAACCTACACATTATGATGAGGCTATTAATAAAGAGTGTTGGCAACAAGCAATCCAAAAGGAACTTCAAGCTTTGAATTAGAATGGTACTTGGCAACTTACTACTCTTCCTCGTAATAAAAGAGATATAGGGTGCAAGTGGGTTTCTAAAGTCAATCATAAGGCAGATGGATCTATTGAAAGACATAAGGCCAGGTTGGTTGCAAAGGAATTCACTCAAACAGAAGGCATAGATTATCGTAAGACTTTTAGTCATGTGGTCAAGATGACAACAATAAGAGTAATCCCTGCTTTGGCCTCTATCAATCAGTGGCATTTACATCAATTGGATATTAACACATCCTTCTTACATGGTGATTTGAATGAAGAAATGTATATGAAGGTCCCACCTGGATTACACATCAAAGATTCTAGTCTTGTTTGCAAGCTGCAAAAGTCATTATAAGGCCTAAAGCAAACAAGTAGTCAGTGGCATGCTAAACTCACAGGTGTTTGATTAAAGCTGGATATTTCATATCTACATTTGATTAGTCTCTCATTATTAAGTCTGGCACTTCTCAGTTCGCTGCCATTCTTGTATATGTTGATGATTTCGTTCTTGCAGACAATGATATTGCAAAAATAAATAACATGAAATCACTTTTAGATTCAACTTTCAGCATAAAGGACATTAGCCAGCTAAAGTTCTTCTTGGGCATGGAGATTGCTAGAAATTCTAAGGGCATTCATTTGTATCGAAGGAAATATACCCTGGACCTTCTTTAAGAGTATGGTATGCTTGCTTCTAAGCCTTATTCAACTCCTATGGACTATAATGGCAAACTTATTCACTCTTAATCAGGGGTTCTTTTACAGAACTCGAGTTCATACAGAAGAATGATGGGTAAGTTGTCATATCTCACGCATGCAAGGCCATATATATGTTTTATTATGGGACATGTAAGTCAGTTCCTATCCAAATCTACTGATCAACACTTTGCAGCTGTTATGCGAGTGTTGAGATATATAAAAATGCATTATTGGTCATGGAGTTTATTTTCCAACAATTAGTGATTTTCAAGTAAATGGGGTATGCTGATTCTGACTGGGCAGCATGTCTCGATACCAGAAGGTCAATGTCTGGGTACTGCTTCTTTTTAGGTTCATCTCTTATCTCTTGGAAGAGGAAAAATCAACAAACTGTTTCTCGGTCATCTGCAGAAGCAGAGTATAAAGCCATGACATTGGCATCTTGTGAGGCACAATGGTTAGTGTATTTACTAGAAGAACTTGGGTTCCCTCACCTCGATTTTGTCCAACTTTACTGTGATAATCAGTCAGCTATGCACATTAATGCAAATCCTGTATTTCACGAGAAAACTAAATACATCAAGGTGGATTGTCACTCCATTAGAGAGAGGGTCCAATCCAAGCTTCTACATCTACTACTTATTCATACTTCTTCTCAAATAGTTGATATCTTTACGAAGCCTCTATCTCCTCAATTGTTTCACAAGTTTCATTCCAAGCTAGTCATGCTCAACATTCACATGTCTGCTTGTGGGGGGATGTTAGATATCAAGGAAGATCATAATGATGAAGAAAACATAGCTTTACATATTTAATCTATGTCATTCTGCATTTTTACATTATTTTATTTTATTTCTAGTTTTAGTAAATAGCAGTTAGGCAATTGCTTTTCATCTTCCTACATATTGGAAGTTTTGTGTCTTCTGTACAATTCAATGAATGAATTTTTCTGGTTCACATTTATTTCTTCCTCTCTCGAATTCCTCTTCTTTTCTTCATTACTTCATTTCTAACTACTCAACTCTTTTCTTCCTCCAAATTAATTATCATTCATTTCCATTGTTAAACTGATGGAGGTGTTGAACTTTCACAATCATTACATTGTCATTTTCTATTTCATTATAACTCTTGCGCCATCATGCATAATGTAATAGGGAGGATTATTGGTTCAACTAGTGTATAACAATGATTGTTTGTGATAAACCTATCTTCCTCACTCACTAGTCTTCCATCTGTCTCTGCTCTTCACTCCTCACTGAGTAACATTGAAGACTTTTCTCTTTGGCATTTAAGATTTGGTCATGTACCTCATTATGTTTTAGAACTACTTTCTAAAAAGTTTCATTCTATTCCATCTTCTATTAACCATATATTCGTTGAGAAATATGTCATTTCTCCAAGCAAAAGATGTTTCCCTTTCATAGAAGTCACTCACAATCTAATAAATGTTTTCATTTGATCCATGCTAATAATATATGGGATCCTTTTTATGACTCTTCCTTGTTTAGTCATTGATACTTTCTTACTTTGGTTGATCATTACACTCATTTCACATGGGTTATTTTGATGAATTGTAAAAGTGAGACAAGACATCACATTCTTAGTTTGTGTCCTTTATTAAGACACAGTTCAACATCAAACTAAAATGCTTAAGAAGTAATAATGGTGTTTGGTTTCTAATGCATGACTTCTTATCAAAACGAATCATTCATTATAAAACTTATGTTGAAATACTTCAACAACATGACATTATTGAGAGAAAATACCACCATATTCTCAATCTGGCCAAAACAATCTTTTTTATGTCTAAGTTACCTTATAAACTCTGAAATTTTGCAATCCAACATACAATACATCTAATTAATAGGCACAGCCTCACATTGCAAAATAGGAGTCCTAATCGAATACTATATCATAACATACCTTATCTTAGCAACCTCAGAGTGTTTCATTGTTTTAAATTTGCTAGTACCACTCAATCTAGTAGAAATAAGTTCATTTCTAAAGGTAGTAAGTGTGAACTACTTGGTTAAAGATAAGGTACCAAGGGTTTTATCTTGTATGATCTTCATACCAATGAGGTTTTTCTGTCCAAAGATGTTGTGTTATGTGAGCTTTCTTTTCCTTTTTACAAGTTACCTAAAATTTCTACTTCACATATTTTACCTACCCTTTCTTATTCTCAAAGCACATTTTACTCTCATGATATTTTTCCTCATGAACCTTCACCTATCCAACACTATCTCAGATTCATATAGTCTTGTTTCTAGTTCTAATTCACCTTCCACATACATTATTCCTCCATCTTTTGTTTATTCAAGTGTGAAGTCCCACCTTGAATATGAGGGGATGAGTGAAAGAGTTTATAAGTAGAACAAACACATGAAATTAATGTCTTAAGGTTTTGGTTCAAGATGTGGTATCTCACTTATGACTCTCCACTCTTCCCATACTCTGGTAACAATGTCCAACACTTCCACCATGCCTTCTCCAGTTTCACTAATACTAACTAGACATTCATAAAGATATAGGAAATTCCCTTCGTATGTTCATACTATCACTGCAATTGTTTTGCGTTTGATCCTAGCTCACATAATTCATCATTCTCTACTCCTATCTATCCTTTATATCTAGTGCTAAGTTACTCAATTTTCACCTTATTATAGAAGTTTTAGCTTAAATGTTACTACTTCTCAAAAACCAACAAGTTATAAATATGCCTATCAATTTTACCGGTGGCAAGAGGCCATGAACAATAAACTTACGACATTGGAATAAAAACATACACGATCTTTGATACATCTTCCTTCCTGCAAGATTCTATTGGTTGGAAAGGTCTAAGATCAATGAAGATATAGTCAAATGGATGGGGTAAACTACTTTTACACTTTTCTCCCACTAGTGAAAATAACCATGGTAAGGGTGGTACTTGCCTTTGTAGCACCAAAAAGTTGTTTTAAATATCATCTTGATGGAAGCTTGGAAAGGTCCAAGATCAGTGAAGATATAGTCAAATTGAGGGGTAGACTACTTTTACACTTTTCTCCCACTAGTGAAAATAACCACGGTAAGGGTGGTACTTGCCTTTGCAGCACCAAAAGTTTGGTTTATATAACAAATGGATGTCAAAAGTGCATTCCTCCATAGTGATTTACATGTGTCGTCCTCCAAGATTACATCTTGCTCATTCTGATCAAGTTTGCAAGCTACATAAATCACACAATAGTTTCAAGCAAGCAAGCATGGAGGGACATAGAACCCTCTATTCATGATTATTGTCTTTGGGTTATTCTCATTTCCTAGTTGATCAGACTCTTTTTACTAAAGCTTCTTCTTATTCATTCATTGTTATCCTAGTTTATGTGGATGACATGGTTTTAGCATGAACAAATCTTATTGAAATTAATAGGGTGAAGTCTTACCTTGACACTGCATTCAAAATCAATGACCTAGGTCCTTTACAATTTTTATTGGGCCTTGAAATTATTAGATCAAAGGAAGGTACTCACCTCAGTCAAAGAAAATATATATTGTCCTTATTAGAGGATTTTGGATCCTTTGCCACTAAACCTGCTAAAGTGTCTTTTAATCCGACTATCAAGCTTCAAGAAGACTAAGGTGAACCATTTTTTGATATCATTTGTTATATATTCCTAGTGCGTAGATTTCTCTACTTGACAACCTTCATGCCAAATTTGTGTTATGTTGTTCAACAATGCAACTTGTTTATGAGTAAGCCAATGAACTCTTACTACAAGGCAACATTGAAGAATGTTCATTATCTCAAAGCGTCACTTACTCAAGGTCTTTTATTTCCTTCCAATTCTATTATTGAGTTGCCTGCCTTTGTAGACTCTGATTCGACATGTTGTTTAGATACTAGGAAATGTATCACTGATTTTTGTGTGTTCCTTGGTTCTACACTCATATTCTGGAATCAATAAGTAAAACAATGTAAGTCATTCCTGTACTGAAGCAGAATATCCTTCGCTTAGAAGTTTGGTATGATAAATATAATGGTTCAACTATCTCTTTCATGATTTGCATATTCCTTTTCTCAACCCTTCCCAAGTTTATTGTGATAATCGTTCCACAATCTATCTTACGCATAATCCAGTCTTCCTACAATGTACCAAACATACTAAGATTGATTGTCATGTCATTCAAGAAAAGGTTCATAAAGGGGTCATCCATTTACTCCCTATATCCACTTTAGCCAACTACCATATGCTTTCACCAAGCCTTTGCCCCCTTGTTGACATTTTTGGTACGACAACTGAACCGTATCGTTCAAGTAACAAAATCCAGTAAATATTGGGATATCGTCCTTAGAGAGTATAGTGGATTTATACAAATTCCTAAAGAAGTAGATCGATTTTGTATTTATAAGATGTGAGATTTCAATGTTCATTTGATTTTGGAATATATATATATGTTAATATGTAAAAGTTAAACTATGAAATTAAATGAGTTGGGATTGAAGTTCATCTTTCTTTCTCTTTGCAATCCTTAGATTCAATTATGCATAACTTGTGAAATTACAGATTTTGATGCACATTTTCTTCGAATCATTTGTATCAATTCCTCGAGTACAAAATGCTTAGATAATTACTCAAATACCAATTCCTTGGATATTTAACCAATTATCTAGCCTTAAGTTTAATGTAAAAGCAATTCATACATCATTGTCCATTCCTAGAGCAATGATGAATCAAGGAAGATAAACTAGATTCAATACCAAGTTCAACTTCCCAGTTAAACTTGGATCTAAGATCAAGAATTCAGTAGCAAAGTAAACCCAAGCATTAAACACAGGACATACTTCCCAAAATCAAATAACTGAATACATTAAAGAATTGAATCCAGGAGTACAAAAGTTAGAAGTTTACATTTTCAATCCCAATACTAAAGAAGTAACTGCTCATCCTTGCCATTACAACACTCTTATCATGAGAACTACAAGAAATTTCGGATCTAAAGTCGTTCCCACGACTTCTTTCTTCCTCTCTAGTGTTTCTCTCTATAAAATTTGTGTGGAAAAGCTTGGAAAATGGTTAGATAACCCCCCTTTGCTTTTCATAACCGCCTATATTTGTTCCAGACTTCTAGTCTCTCACTCGAGGGAGCAAATTTATGCATTAAGAAACAGTTCTAGCTTGAGTGACAACTATGGCTTGGGTGAGAAATTTAGAGTTTTGAACCTGTATTTATCGCTTGAGCGAGGTGCTCTCGCTTGGGCGAGAGAGACACAAAAATTTTGACATCCAAAAATGGGAATTGTCGCTTGAGCAATAGCCTCTCGCTCAGGCGAGAGGGCAAATTGATGCTTGGGCGAGCCTGTGGCTTGGGCGAGGGATCTAGAGCTTCCTTTATGCAAATTCATTCAATTTCCATCTTTTCTAATCCTCATTCTCCTGCAATTTACATAAAACGTGTAAGCTTCTTAAGCAAGACTTATTACACTAGATTCTTTAGAGTTGTGCATAATTTTTATCATAACTGCACAATAAGTGCCTAAAATTATATGGAATTCCTTCACAACATGGCACTTAACACCCCTTCATCCTTCCACCACTTCATTTCCAAGTTGGGCCTTTGTTCCATCTATGCTCCAACTTAAGGGGGTATTAAAGGATCTCATTGACAACAGTAACAAGAAGTTATAGTTGATCATAGAGTAGAAAAGAGAAGCATTGCCAAGCCTAGCTTCCATAGCTTATATTACAACCAAGATAAGTTTAGCCTTTGTAATTTTGTTGGAACCACCAAGGTTCGGTTAGGAAATTAATTGTTAACTTATCATTACTTTTAAGGGAAGATTTATCCTAGGGATGGCAAAAAAACTCGTACCTGCTGGTAAAATCTGCACGGGTACGGGTCACAAACGGGTACCCGCATATATTATAAATGGGATTTTTAAAATACCCGTAGCCCAAACGGGCGGGCACGGGTATTGTGGTACCCGTACCTGCGGGTATCCGATATTTGTGTAATTATCATATTACCCTTAATAAAATTCATATACACTTCCCTAAAAACACAAAATTTATATTTGCCCTTTTTGCCCTAAAACTAAAATCCCTAACTCATTTACCCCCTTTCTTTGAATCTTTGTCATTCCCTTCTCTAAAACCTAATTTACTTTCTCATTCCCTTATCTAAAGCCTTCAAGCATAGGTATATTCGTTTCTCTCTCTTCAATCCTTATTGTATTTTAAGTTCTCTCTCACTTACATTGTGTTCTTTGTTCATTCATTCCATCAATTTATTTCCTTCTACATGACATATATATGTTTCAATTTATTTCCTTTAATGATAGATCTATATCATAAACATTATGTTTCTATTAGTTTCCTAATGATGCTGCTTTCTAAATCTCACCTTTCATTCTTCCTTCCTTTTACTGTTATAGTTGTTTAGTATATGGCAGAATATATATGATGAAATGAATAGAGATTAATTTCAATATGTTTCAGTGAATGTAAGGGATGACCCTGAACTGGTAAAGACCAAGTTAAGGCATTGGGCTCAAGCTGTGGCTTGTTCTGTCATTCAGTCTTCTTGAAATGAATGTTTTCTACTAGTGGTGACATTTCTGGAGGAAGAAAAACCAGGGGAAAAAATAATGGAAGAAGAGGTTGCTTAAAGTGTCAGCAGAGGCTTTCACAAGAAAGTTGTGGACTTTTCTTTCTGGGTTTTATTGTTGGAGCCTAACATATCAAATAGTTGGCTCCAATTTCAACATTCGTTAGAAGATAATGGACAAACCAATCACCACATTTTCTTTACCTCTTCTCTTCATATATTTTTTATCTGAAACTCTTTCTCTCAGGGCCTTGTCGCGACCCGATTTTCGATTGGAAGACCGGCTCTACGACTTGGGAGGAGGCGAACTCGATTTCTACCTCTCCCGATTGATTTGGAGTCGCCACTACGTTTTTTACGGTTAAAATGTAGAAAACTCTATAGTAAGCCCAATTAGGATAATATGGTCTTTAAGCAGAGATTCTGAGCTCGGGAGTCGATTACG
>NC_032024.1:8943042-9053715 GCF_001865875.1 Lupinus angustifolius
TCGTAGACCTTCTTCCCATTTTCAGAGGAGTTAGAGACGACTCGAACCGTGACCTCACTATAACAATCTCATGAAATTTATTTGGTAAAATAGTTTCTAATTATTTATATATATAGAATTCACCGATAAAATAGTTTATTAATTATATATATATATATATGGAATTAATAGTTTAGAGATAGTGTTGGTCGTAGACCTTCTTCCGATTCTCAGAGAAGTTAGAGACGACTCGAATCATAACCTTAATTTGGTGATAAAATAGTTAGGGACACTACATGAAATTAAGTGATACAACTGTTATGAATCACTTTTATATAAGAAATTTAATAGCTTAGAGACGGTGTTAGTCGTAGACCTTCTTCTCATTCTCAGAGAAGTTAGAGACGACTCGAACCATAACCTTACTATAAAAATTCTATAATTAATTTGGTGCTAACAATGATTTTGATTTAGTGGTATATGAGTTTAAGTGATATAACTGTTATGAATTATTCTTATATATGAAATTTTGAATGATAAAATTAACTTTATTAATTATATAGGAAATTAAACGATAATATTTATTTGGATTTAGTTATACATTGAATTAGATTGTTTGAGTTTAATTGTGTATAGAATTAAGCATAATAGAAACAAAAATCACTCAAGCCAATTATTATAATAACAACCACTAAGAAATCATGGCAAACCTGCGTAACAAACAGAACCACATGGGTGTGGCATATGGTTTTCTTTTAAAACAAAGAAACCAAAATCCCCAAAAGGGATTTCAATCCCTAAGGCTCTTTTCTTCACCAATCTTCTTCTTCCCTGGCTCATCTTCTTCCTTTCTTTCCTTCTTCTTCACTCTTCGTTCTTATTTGATTGATTTCAGTTACTGTTTGGTTTTTTATTGATGGATTAAGAGAGAACGAAGACGTTATTGTGGGGTGGCTTGCGGTTAGGCTCATATTCTCACGATGGTCATTAGAGTAAGGTAATGACTCAACTACTCTTACTTTCAAAAAAGGATGGGACCGATTCGGGTGATATTGACTTACCCCTATGTCTATCCTGCATGCGAGGTTTGGGGATGAGATTGCAGCGCTCAAAGGGTTCCCAATGTCCCCAAATGCGAGGGTTTACAGTATTGATGATGATGGAGAATATCAGAACCATGGATCGTGCAATTGAGGCTAAGGGAATTGGTAAGGTATCGTACCTCCTTTCTGCTTGCTTTTATGCACCTTTTAGTGCCTAAATTAATGGATGATATGCTTATGACAATAAAGTTGTGTATCAATTTCTTAAGAACTAGTCGGAAGAAATGCTTTATGATTATCCTCTGCTCTCAATCGGCATGAGTATGTATAATCTTTGTGAAATGGTTCATATATGAGGAACAAACTTGGTTGGAGTTTTAACTTGGATATAAGTCCTATTGTCCAGTTTTAAAATTACAACAGTGCACCATCTACTCCAATCTATTTTGTTTCTTTGCTTTAGGAAATATACGCTTTGCTGAAACCAATACATATGGTTGATTGTAACCAATTAAAAGCCTAAGTCTAGTATATACATCGCACGATGAAGGATATGTTCATAACACAATATTATTATGGCTTGAATGTTTACCTAAGTATATGCTTTTCGTTGTTGTACGATGAGTATGTCTCTGCCTTCTTGGTTTATGGCGTCTGTGATGTATAACTCTATATTCAGATTGCCTTTTGTCTAGATATGGGTATAGTGGTTGCTCCCTGGAACTGGTATGATATTGAATCTGCTTGAATGTTACTCTCTCTGTTTATATTTCTGCCTTTCTCTCTAGAATGCTCCCTGTTTTTCACTTGCTATCCTCCCTTCTCCCCCCTCTTTTTCTGCCACTGTGCTGACCCCTTTTATAGCTGGTTCGTGAAAACCTAATGGCTTGCCAAAATATGTAACGTGCCATGACCCTTTTGGTTTTTTGATTTAATGTATTAAAGTTTGCCAATGAATACTACCAAATCAAGCTGATAATGATAATTGTGTAACTGAAATTAAAATATTCCAACAGCCAATGATTTCTGATGTGTACCTCTTGCATATGACTGAACTGAAAAGATACCCCTTTTTCTCTCAGATGACTCTTCTTTTCAGATTAAACTTATGACTGCCTTGATCATAACAGTTTCAATTGCAAGCAATCATAACATTCTCATGGTTATGGCCCAGGGAAACAAATGGTATAGTCTCTTTGCTTCTCCTTAACAGTCAGCTCTGTTTAACATTACTGATAATCTTTGCAACTGTCATGACATTCTCAATGTGTATATGGCTTGTGTTGTAGGTATGGACTTGCTCTCTGGTTATGATATGTGTATATATATGGATTTTTGCTTCTGATTTCTTTGTGATAATCGCCTCTCTCTATGTTGTATATTGCTTTTTCATTCTGCTCTGCTTCTATGCACGTGGTGATATGTGTGTATCTGTGTATGCTCTGAATGTCCTCTTCTTATCACTGTGTTGCTTAATGTTGTAAGTGTTGTGGTTGGTGCCTCCCCTTTTTGCTTTTGATATTGAACAACTTTCTGACCATTCTTTGGGACCATGAGAGCTTACTTTGATTGGAATTGTGATATCTCATTGTTAAAGTTGTATTTCCTACAACTCCCGCACTATCATGTGCTATTTTGGGAAGTTAGTGTAAGAACATGAATGAATGAAAGGGTAATGGTTGAAATCTTTAATGCATGGGAGTGGGATAAGGTTTTGAAACAGAACAAGACGATGTGACAGGAAAGGGAAAAAAGATAGAGATTGAACCACCCTGTGTGTGTGTGTCCCTTTGATGAGTTCTTTGTTATCAGTGTATATATGTATTCTCTGGATGTTTCAATATTACTACAGCTATGCCCCAATATGTAATTGTCTACAAAAATCTTACCATTTGATCTCTGTTTTTGTTGTTGTTGCAGGAATGACTATCAGAGACATCATCAACACTTTTTTAGGTGAAGATCATATTCAGTAAATCATCAGTAAATCATCAGTCAACAAGCAGAATGTTACATAAGATGATAAGAGAGATGAATAATTAGTTTTATCACTGAAAACAAACTGAGCTCATCAATTTGTTTAGATATGGTGTAACGTGTTTAGATATGGTGTAACGTGTTTAGATCATATATAGGCAAATAGGTTAGATTTGTTCAGTCACATATATAGGTGAGATTTAAATTACATACATTGAACCAATTGGCAAGTAATAATCCTTTTGTACAATATACAAGCCATTGAGGCAGATAATGTTTGTGAACATCCAAGTACTATTCAATGTGATCTAATATAATTAACAGAATTGACACTCATAATAGACTTTTTACATAAACTTCAGTGTGGTCCCTTCCAGCACCGGTGTTGGCAAATGGATCATATTTTCTTGCAATTATCCATGACCTCAATCTAACAATGAATCCATGATCTCAATCCAAAATCATGTTCGCAAGGACGTTATTGTCACAAAGGGATTTGACTTCTTGCCACTTCCTTAACACGTATAACTATATTCATGCTTAATAATTTTTTGTTGTTTTTTTTGTATTTTAATTTATTTCACAAGTGGTTGGACAAAATTGAGTGTTCACGGGCCTAATCATATAGAATTTTTAAGTCACATGGTACAATTCCATAGTAACGTACTAGGATTGTGGCATTTCCTTACCATGTGGATGATTAAATTCATATGGAGTGAGACTCATTAATCACCAACCATGAGTAGATAAGTTCTATCATCTTTAGCTTAGGATATAATTTGATATGAATTGTCATTGTATAAAGTATAGAGAAGTCTAATTTTAAAATGTAATTGCTTACTGTTTAATTTTGATTCTCTTCTTTACCCAACCAATGTTAATAGCATTTTCTAGATCTTTTGGTGGACGAAATTGGTGTTAAAAACTCTATTGTTGGTTAATAATTGGATAGGTAGTTATTGAGGAAATAAATTGAAGAAAAAATTGGTATTTAGTTAGAACTAAGTTTTTTATCTATATAATTTTGATTTTCATGTTGTATCTATCTTTGCAGTATGTCTACCGAGCAAGCCTCTGTTGGGCAAGATCAAGTTCCCAATGCCTCTAATGCGGGTGAATCAAACTCAATTCCAATGAATGTAGATGTTCCTTTCATTCAAGATGAAACTCATTGTTCAAGTCCAAATGATGCTGAAAAAGTTCAACCACAACAAAGAATATCTGTTTGGAATCATTTTAAGAGGCATAGGGAAGATGGAAAGTGGAAAGCGGCTTGCAATTATTGTGGCAATCAACTATTGGGAGATCCAAGTCAAGGAACAAAACACTTGCATAATCACTTTAAAAGTTATCTACGTCATACAAATTCAGATATAAAGCAAGCACTTCTTAAAACTACAAAAAAAGGTATTGAGTCATTGTTGGTTGGTTCGTATGCATTCAACCAATAGGCTTCAAGACGCGCACTTGCAAAGATGATAATTTTTCATGAGTACCCAATGTCCATGGTTGACCACGTCTTATTTAAGGAATTTTGTGGTGCATTGCAACCTTTATTTAAAAGGATTTCTCGCAACACGGTGAAGGGTGATATCACAAGGATGTATAATGAAGAGAGTGAATACGATGACTTTGATTTCAAAAAATCAAAGTCGGTTTGCAATTACAACTGATATATGGAACGCTAGTCACCAAAACAAAGGCTATATGGCTATCACGGCACACTTTATTGATGACTCATGGGTTCTACGAAATCGACTTGTGAGGTATAAATGCTAAACTTTATTAACATTCTAACAATGTTTATTATTTCTGTATTGTTTTTGTGACATTGTTGCTTTAATTTTTGATAAATGGTAGGTCCATATATGTGCCTGCTCCTTATACTAGTGAAGCTCTTAGTGACTGCTTGTATGATTGCCTATTAGATTGGAACCTAGATAGGAAGTTGTCTACTCTGACCGTTGATAATTGCACTACAAAAGATAGAATGATCGAGTGCATGTTGTGTAAGATTTCACCTAGATCGTTTATTTTGGGTGGGCAGTTATTTCACATGCGTTATTCTGCTCATATTAAATTTGATTGTGAAGGATGGGTTGTCCGTTATCTTTAGTGCAATAGAGAGTGTTAGAGATAGTGTTAGTTTTTGGACGACAACTCCAAAAAGAGAGGAGAAATTTGAGAAGACGTGTGAACAATTAAGCATTCGATATGATAAAAAGTTAGAATTTGATTGCGAAAAGTTAGAACTTGATTGCAAGACTAGATGGAATTCTACATTCTTGATGCTTCATGTGGCACTAATATATAGAGATGTCTTCCAAAGATTATCACTAAGAGAAAATCAATATAAAACATTGCCGAGTGAAGATGAATGGGAGATGACCAATGAAATTTGTCAAAAGTTGAAGTTATTTTATAATGTGACATCAGTGTTTTCTAGTACTTTGTATCCAACTGCAAATATCCTTTTTCCAAAAAATTGTGAAATTAAATTGGCATTACTTGACTGGCTTCAATCTACTAACCTTGTTATTCAACAAATGGCTGAAGCAATGTATGTCAAATTTGATAAGTATTGGAGTGATATAGGTGCTTTGATGACTGTTGGTGTTGTGTTAGATCCTAGACACAAACTATGTTTTTTAGAATTTTTTATGCCATAATTTATGGGGAGCAACATGTTTCTGAAATGAACAAGGTGAAAGGTATTTGTCAAGAGTAGGTAAAAGAGTATGAGATTAAAATGAAGGGTAAAGAGAGTGTTTTTTCAAGTCAAAGTCATAGTCAAACTCTAAATTTAATAGATGTGAGGGTAGATGGAGTGAATATTGATTGGAGGACAAAGTATCAATGTTTTGTTTCTGAGCAAAATATTGTTACAGCACACCGTAGGTCAGAACTAGAAATATATTTAGAGGATGGAGTATTACCCGATCAATGTGGAGAGTTTGACATCTTAACTTGGTGGAAAGTAAATGGGATAAAATATCCAACCTTGCAAAGAATTGCAAGAGATTTACTTACAATTCCTATCTCCACTGTTGCTTTAGAATCTTCATTTAGTACTGGAGGACGGATTCTTACTCCCCATCGTAATAGATTGCGTCCAGATACCATAGAAACATTGATGTGTCTCTAGGATTGGCAAAGATGTGACATGAAAGGTAATTTATTACTTTTAATTACATATTTTGTAGATTCATTATATAAATCTTGAATGAAGTTATTATGTTTTTGCAGACTCTTCAAATTTAAAGCTGGACATCATTAGGTGTGGTACAGTATTGGAAGATTTTGATGTTAGTAACATTGTTAAGTTATGATTTGAGATCACTTAAAAAGAATTATGTTTCTTGCTTTGATTTTAAATTTTGATTTTTTTATAGGATTCAACTAGCCAAGGTAAGTGCTATTGGAGGGAATGACGTTAACCGTTGAAAAAGATTCGGAAACTGCAGCAATGAATACATTTTTTATTTCATTTTGTTAAAGACTTAATATTTTGAAAGTAGTTTAAATTTTAAAATTTCTATGAACAATTGAATTTTTATGATTACTCTTCAATATTATGAAAGAATTGTTGAATTTATGGTTGAGTAGGAATTAGAAATTTGTTGATAATACAAAACCCCATGGGTACCCAGAAATACTTGCGCGTACCCAGAAATACCTGCGGGTACCCAAAAGTACCCGTGAAATACCCGCTGGCGGGTACCCGTAAGGGTACGGGCGGGTACGGGTAGTGACCCCAAATTTCAAAACGGGTAGCTACTACTCGTGCCCACCCGTACCCGTTGTCTTCCCTAAGTTATCCCTCTGATTTCACTCGTATATAAGGAGCATTGCTAAGTGTAATCAATACAAGTTCACTCGTATATAATGAGCATTGCTAAGTGTAATTACTTTAAGACATAGTGCAAGTAATAGACAATTCTCCACAGATGCAAACCCTCTATCAAATTCAAGTTTAAGATCCTATATGTTATTTTAACTCAAAAATCTAATATCCTTTCAAGTGCTTTATTTCCTATAAGCAAAATAAGTTAATGCACAAAGAAATAAGAAAAATCAAGTTTTTATTTATGAGTAAAATATGGAAATTGTTAGCACCGTTAAGTTTTTTGAACACCTCTAACTTTAGTTGATTATATCCACAATTCACTGAACTATCAAGGCTTATCCACTTCCAATTGTAGTTATTAAACCAAGACTGGACTCGGTTATTGGATTAGATGGGCTGAGCTTGAATCCTCCGGACTTGTGAAACCTGCTTGATTTTGAAAGCCAGATTTGACCTAGGCTCTTTGCTTTTTTATTTTAACTTTTGACTGCTATGCGTGTTGGCTCTTAAAATAGAAGTCCATTGCTCATATATATATAAACTTACAAATTTGAAATTCCCTGAAAATTATGCAGGAAACAAAACTCAATTTGATCTAGTTTTTTAGGTACTACTAATAGTATCTCCTTACCTTTTGGTATAAGTTGAATTCTATTTTATATTTATTTTTGGCCCACATAACGAGGGAGTGTCTATCACCACAAATCATCTTAGGTGGGTAAAGAATCCGTGATATGCTCAGCGTCCTATGGCTGATTATTGGGTATTTTGACCACAAAGGTATAGGCTTGCAGTTTTTCTTGGACCAATCTAAAGTGCTACTGGACCCACATATTCAATTCTAGTTGACAACAGGTTTTGTGGCCCAAATCTTTGGCAACTGAAATCTGAAAGTGGCCTACAAGCGGGTTTATACATAACTTCTAAATTTTTGGAAAAGAATATCTTCCATTGAAGCAAATTGCTATTTTCGATTTTGTAAAATTATCATGTCATTATATGTAAAGGGTAAAAATATTACATTACGTTATTTTTTGTTTTCGATATACTTCCTACTTTCTAGCAATAGAGATGATTCTCGTCCTATATTTTTGTGTGTTAGTTAGAAGTTTTGAACATTTTAGTTTTAATGTTGTATATGAGTTTAGATTTCTAATAGTAGATGCTAATGTACATATATTCATTCAGTATGTGCCTGCAAAGATAGTTTCTAGGTCAGTAAAATTTACTTTGTCATATTAAACCGATGTCTTTTCGGATGTAAAATGCTTATATATGCTCATGAAACGTAGTTACATGATTTTTAGGTTAGATGGTTAATGGCTAAGTTAGAATTAATGTTGTGAAACCCGAGCCAGATGTTAAACTGGAAGAGGTCTCGTATAAGGTTTAACCGATTTAAATAGTTAAATCGTCCGGACGGACCGGATGATTTCATATATAATTAATAATTTTTATCAATAAATATATACTTATATATAAACGTAAAAATTTATATAATTAATAATTATGTATAATTATATTGAAATAACATCTCTCAATATTTTATTGGACCGAAGTAAAACAAAAAGATTAAAGTAGTGTTCCATTTTTAATTTTAAGTAAACCGTCATATTTACTTCCCGATTATTATGGTTTAACCAAGTTTAACACAGTCGAACCGAAATTTTCCTAATTCAAATTGATCTAACTCTCATTCGGTTAAGACTACAAACTAGAACCGTTATAAATTCTAGTAAGTGGTCAAACCGGTCGGACCGCCTAGTACGGTCAAGTTCTCATAACACTAGTTAGAATAGTGCAAGGATGACCATGATCATTTTTTGTACAAGATATTCTATCACCTTATGAGAAAATAACTAGAGTGAGATCCACTTACTCTAAGAGTAAGTTTCTTAAACTTATTCCTCATCCTAGTCATCAATTCTATAAGCATCTAATAGTTTAGATCTACTCATTAATTCAAAGCATTGGATTTCCCTATAATTGATGATGACTGAAGAGTAAATTTAAAAAACTTACTGTTAGAATAAATGAATCTCTCCTCAAATAACTAATCACTTTCAGGATGCGTGGTTGTACCAATATTTTGTTGGTATCATCATCTTCATTTTAGTTACCACTTCCAGCGGAAAATTTGACCATCGTTCATTCCATTTTACTTTATATAAAAGGTCGTTTAAATGATAACTTAAATCCTAATTCCCACCTGGTACTCAATTTTTCATAACTTGATATTATTATGTGAAATTATTATTTTTCGTTGGTTGGCCAAGCAAACATTTTTGGGAAAGAGAAAAGAACCATTATGAACCTTTGCTACTGTTGAAGTTAATTGTATAATTTCATAACTTGTAATAGTATAGGATAGATTGGGCCTTCAAGTGTTAAGTTGGGTGTAGTTGTATTAAACTTTCTATTAATAGAATGAAGTAATTAGGTTGGTTGTTAATCCCAACCTACATTTTCCAGATTTAGTTCCAATTCATATTCATTCTTTCTCTCACTTTTCTTTCCCTTTTCTTTCCCTTTTTTCTCCAACTTCTTCTATTACATATAATTCTAACAGTGGTATCTAGAGCTAGAACGATCAAAGAAACCCGTGGTGGTGCCAATGGTGGTGCAAGAGACTTCAAGAGTGAAGCTCACAGTAGTGATCAAGCAAGGATTCAGAGGTGGAGAATTGGTAAGAAGAAAGAAGAAGAAGATGACTACTTCAAGTGGATTCGCGATGAATCTGCCCATTCTGGATGAGAAGAATTTTGATTATTGGAGCATTCAGATGAAGGCCATTTTCGGGTTCCAGGAGTGCTTGAATGTGGTGCAGATTGGAGTTCAACCACTCAATGAGAATTCTACTGAAGCACAGAGATTGGAGCATAGAGACACAATGAAAAGGAATTGCAAGGCAGTGTTCTTGATACACCAATGCGTGGACAAAGAAAACTTTGAAAAAAACTCAGTTATAACCTCTGCCAAAGAAGCTTGGGAGATCCTTGACAAATGCTACTCAGGAGGAGTGAAAGTAAAGAATGCCAGGTTGCAAATGATGCGTAGACAGTTTGAGTTGTTGTAGATGGAAGATCAAGAATCAATCTCAGAATATTTCACCAGAATTCGTGCCTTTACCAAGTTAATGAGAAGCTGTGGAGAACAAGTAAAGGACCAGGGCATTGTTGAGAATATACTCAGAACATTCTCTGCTAAATTTGATCATGTAGTAGTGGCAATTGAGGAATCAAAAGATTAGAATTCCTAACAATTGATGAGCTTCAAGGCTCATTGGAAGCACATGAGCAAAGGTTCTTGGAAAGGCTAACTGAAAGACAAACTCAGCAAGCCTTAAGTGTTCAATTCAAGAAGAAAGGCAATCCTACACAACTTGAAAGACACAACAAAACCAGTGGAAAATGGCATGGAGAGAAGAGTAGTGATGCTGCCAAAACTATTCTACTTGATCATGCAAATCACAAGTATAATATATCTAACCTGAGTCATGATATTGAGTCAAGAAATGTAAATGCAAAGAGAAAGAGCAATCTCAATGCAAAGAAGAAAAGAGACAAGAGCAAGATCCAGTGCTACAACTGTAACAATTGGGGTCATTTTGTATCTGATTGCAAGCTTAAAAGGAGGAACAAGGAAGAATAAGCCACATTAGCAAAAGATGAAGAATCTGAAGAAGAGGTGTTGCTAATGGCTGAAGAAGTGGACTCAATATCATATGGTCTTGAAGTTGAGAACTCTAAAACAGAACAAACAGAGATTGAACCAAAAGAAGATGCTCTAATGATGATCACAACAAAGCAGGAACAACATTCAACATCAGACAACTGGTATTTGGATACAGGATGTTCCAATCACATGACTGGCCATAGAGAATGGTTTACATCTCTTGATAGTTCAGTAAAGATCAGAGTTAAGTTTGCATATGACAACTCTATTAATGCAGAAGGAATAGGCAAGATTTCAATTAAAAGAAAAGATGGAGCAATCTCTTGTATCACAAATGTATTGTATGTGCCTAGGATGAAAAATAACCTCATAAGCCTAGGACAACTGCTTGAAAAGGGCTATAAGATGAGAATGGAGGATAGAGTCCTCAAAATTTTCAACAATAAAGGAAGACTAATCCTGAAGGCCCCACTCTCTATCAACAAAACCTTCAAGATATGAATCCACCTCAGTGATCACAAATGCATGAAGTCAGTAACTAATGAAACAAGAATTTGGCACCAAAGATTCTGTCATATAAATCTCAAGAGCTTAGAGGAATTAAGCAAGAGTGACATGGTGACTGGATTACCTGAGATCAACTCTTCCACCAACATATGTGAATATTACATCATAAGCAAACAGACTAGAAACATGTTCACATCACAGATCTCTACAAAAACAAGCAAACCTCTAGAAGTGGTGTACACAGATGTATGTGGCCCCTTGGAAGTTCAATCCATTGGAGGAAACAATTACTTTGTGACCTTCAAGGATGACTTCACAAGGAAGCTTTGGATCTATTTAATTAAAAAGAAGAGTGAAGTGTTTGAAAGATTCAAAAGCTTTAAAGCACTTGCTGAAAATCAGAGTGGAAATAGATTGCTACTAATAAGAAGTGATGGTGGAGGGGAGTATGTCTCAAAAGAATTCACTGATTTTTGCAATAAAGAAGGTATCACACATGAAGTGATATCACCATATACACCTCAACATAATGGCACATCTGAAAGGGTTAATAGATCCCTCATGAACATGGTGAGAGGGATGCTGAAAACAAAAGGGTTGCCCAAAATATTTTGGGGAGAGGCAGTGGTAACTACAACCTATGTGGCAAACATAAGTCCAACAAAGATATTGAAAGGATCAACACCTGAAGAGGCTTGGTCAGGAAACAAACCAAATGTGAAACACTTGAGAGTCTTTGGTCAATCTGCTTTAGGCACATGCCAGATAACAAAAGGAAGAAATTAGATGACAAAGGAGAAAAACTCATTTTCCTAGGCTATCACACAACTGGAGCCTACAAAGTCTTTGATCCAAAGACTAACTCCACACTGTATAGCAGAGACATCAAGTTTGATGAGACTCAAGCCTGGAATTGGCACTCAACAGAAATCTCCTCAGCTAAAGTAAGTCAAATGAATCTAAAAGAGACTCATGAGCCACAAGAAGATGGTGTAAATGATGAGCATATCAGTGAAACAAGCAACAGACCTCAAAGACTAAGGCAACCACCAACCAGGTTGAGGGACTATGAAGTATTCTCTGATACTGCAATCACAACAAATGGTGATTTGGTACACATGGCAATGCTGGCTGAAATGGAACCTATTAAGTTCGAACAAGCTATAAAAGAGACTTGTTGGGTAGAAGCTATGAAGGAGGAGATTGGATCAATAGAAAGAAACAACACTTGGGAACTAACTACACTACCCAAATGGAAGAAGGCAATTTCAGTCAAATGGGTGTATAAGGTGAAAGTAAAACCAAATGGAGAAGTATCTAAGCACAAAGTCAGATTGGTTGCTAAAGGGTTCTTGCAAAGACCAGGCCTAGACTTTGATAGGTATTTTCTCCAGTTGCAAGAATTGAAACTGTGAGACTTGTTGTTGCAATAGCAAGCTCACTAAACTGGTCCCTTAGCCAACTAGATGTGAAGTCAGCCTTCCTGAATGGTCCCTTGGATAAAGAGGTGTATGTGACTCAACCTCAAGGATTTGAAATTCATGGACAAGAGATGAAGGTATACAAACTGCATAAAGCTCTATATGGACTTAGGCATGCACCAATGGCATGTAATAAAAGGATTGATGCATTCTTTCTGAAACAAGGACTCACTAGATGCAAAAATGAGCATGGTATCTACATCAAAGAAGCATCCACTGAAGCACCAATAGTAATATGCTTATATGTGGATGATCTCTTGATCACAGGCTGCAATGATGAGACAATAGAGAACATCAAGACAAAATTGAAGCACGAATTTGAGATGTCAGATCTAGGAACTCTAGCATATTTCTTAGGGATTGAATTCACAAGAGTTAGAAGTGGAATTCTGAATGCACTAGAAGAAATACATCACATAAATACTAAGAAGATTTGGGATTGTCGAATGTAACACTGCCACAACACCAGTTGAAGTAGGTAATACCCTGTGCAAAGGAAGTCTTGATGAAGACTATTGTGTGCTCTTTCCTAAAGCTGGACAGATGAAACAGAAGGGAATATATGGCTACACGGATGCTGATTGGTGTGGAGACAAAGATGATAGAAAGAGCACCACTAGTTATTTGTTCAAATTCGAGAATGCATCAATCAGTTGGAGCTCGATGAAGCAAGAAGTTGTGGCACTCTCATCCTGTGAAGTAGAGTACACAGTTGCCTGCTTAGGAGCTTGCCAAGGCCTGTGGTTGAAGTCTCTGTTCACTGAGATAAAGGTAAGTACAAGTGACACGATGATGATATTTGTTGACAACATATCAGCAATCAATCTATCTAAGAATCCGGTTTCACATGGGCGTAGCAAACACATAAACACCAAGTACTATTCTTAAGAGATCAAGTTGAGATGGGCAACTTGGAGTTAGAATTTTGCACCTCCTTAGAGCAGCAAGCAAATGTCTTTACAAAGCCACTTAGAAGAGAAGTGTTTGAGAAGCAAAAAAGGCCACTTGGTGTCATGAGTTTATCAAGCTTGAATTAGGGAGGAGTGTTGAAGTTAATTGTATAATTCCATAGCTTGTAATAGTATAGGATAGATTGGGCCTTCAAGTGTTAAGTTGGGTCTAGTTGTTACTAAACTTTCTATTAATAGAATGAAGTAGTTAGGTTGGTTGTTAATCTCATCCTACATTTTCGAGATTTAGTTCCAATTCATATTCATTCTTTCTTTCACTTTTCTTTCCCTTTCTTTCTCCAACTTCTTCTATTACATATAATTCTAGCTATAAGTTTCCGTAAATGTTAATACTGATTCTTGAATTTATTTCCCTCTTCTGCAATGATTTACCAATCATGTAGCTTCATCTGTGTAACGTGCTAACTTTCCTTGTTGAGACTTGCATTTACATTCCCAGAAGAAAGAGTTCTTATCTAGTGGACTATATACATTGTGTAAACGCGTAAAATTCATTTCTCAAAACTGTATAGAAGCAATCAATTCATTATAATGTTACGTAAACCACGTATTCTTTCTTAGAAACATGTGGGAGGAACAACTTCAATGTTGTAAATGGATTCTGTGCTCCATTGCATTGAAGTGCCTATTAAGCACCAGTGCACCACTGATGCAGAAGAAAAGGATAAATAAGCCAAGGCAGAGGGCAAAGCCAAGGCAATAGAAAATTATACAAAACCATTAAGTTAAGAGAATGCATGTAGCTTGTTGAAGAAGAAACTAATTAATAGACAAATGATTTGCACAAGTCTGTATCGATTTAGAGAATGAATGATAAGATGGCTAGAGATGTTTTATGGAATGCTATAGAAAAAAAGGTGTATGTCTTGCCTTTATTTGAGCATCAAGGATATATATGATGAGATCCACACAAGTTTCAGAACATAAGATATGGTCTTACTAAATTTTTTTATTGTCATATATAGGATGAATAGATATTACATATCTCACTTTTGGTATCTCATTTGTGTATTAATCCAATTAAAAAGTGACACCCAAATAAAAAGAAAAATAATAAAACAGAAAATAAATTTTTTTATATTACTTGATGAAATGTACTTGGCTTGGGATATGAGACAAAAAAAAATTGGGACATGTGATTTTGGTACATATAAGACTATATCAAGGGTCAACATTGAGCCCCTACTTATTTACATTGTTCATGGATATGTTCCCTCATCATATCCAGGAATGAGTGTTATAATCTATACTTTTTGAGGATTATATTATCATAGTGGGAGACTCGAGAGATGAATTAAATTAGAAGTTAAAAGCTAGTGTGAATACAAGCTTTAGAAGCACATGTATTCCATATAAGTTGAAGTAAGACAAAAAATATGGAAAGTAAGTTTAGCAAGAGACAAACAAACTCTATCATAGAGTTAAAGATTGAGAATAATATCATACTATAAGTCACTAGGTTTATGTATCTTAGGCCAATCATACAAGACGATGAGGAAATTGATGGAGATGTAAACTATAGGATTCAAGCGGGTTAGATGAAATGGCATAGTGCTTCATGATTCATTTGTGATAAACAGGTATAATTCAAACTTAAGGTGAAGTTTTACCGCATGAATATAAGACTTGTAATGTTATATGAGACTGAATGTTAGGCGATAGAATGTCAATAAAATAAATTTTATGTAGCAGATATGAGAATATTGTGTTGCATGAGTGAGTATACTAGACAAGATAATGTTATATAAATGATTGCATGAGTGAGCATACTAGATAAGATAGGATTATAAATGAATGCATGAGTGAGAAAGCTTGAGTAGCTCGTATTGTAAAAAGATAATAGAATCGCAAATTAAATGATTTGTACATGTGTGTAAGAGATCGATAGAAGTTCACGTAAGGAAAGTAGATCAAATGGAAGTTTGTATTCCTATAGGAAAACACCAAGAAGAACCATAGGAGGAATGATAAAGAAAGACTTCGAGCTTAATGTTTCGTTAATGAATAATTTATAATAAAGTACTACATTATTCTTCGATATCATTATAACTTGATTTTACCTAATAAGATAAAAGTTTGATTGTTATAATTAGTTAGAATTATTCTGACAGAAAAAGCTACAGTGTTCCCTCTATTTTTCTTATTCTCTACACTTTCTTGAAGCTCAAGGGCAATTGCAAATTTCACACTACCTGACCAGGAAAGTTTCATTTAATTGTATAAGAGAAAGTAAGAAAAAAATAGTTGTGAAAGAGATTAGAAAGATAGAAATAGATGAGAAATATAGTAGATTTTTGTGTTGTTTGGTTTGTGATAAAAAGAAAAAAAAAAGAAGACAAAGATTTATACGAAGCCAAATAGAGATATGTTACCCAAAATAATGTTGCAAATTTGATCTCACAACAACGAAAACATGTTATGTGAATTAAAATATTAAATATTAATTTTTATTTTTATTTTTGTTTTATTGTGACTGGTGCATAACAAAATTTGGTACATGATATGGAACAACATATCTTTCTTTCATTTTCTCTCAAAGTTGAAGAGAAACAAAATGTGTGGGTCACACTTGACTTTTCCCACCAAATTATTTTCTCTCCCTTTCCAGCCTCCGATCCCCTCTAAATCAAAGGGGGAAGAGTTTATTTCTCTTAATTCTCTCTTCCCTCCTTCTCTTTCTCTCATATTTCTATCCTGCTAAATGGAGGAGAAAAGTTACAGCATTTGTTAGCAATAGAAAAAGTAGTTATTTCCCATTTTTCAAATCTATCTTATGCTTTTTTTACCATCTATTGTGTCTCATTATGGTTTCTATTATTGATTCAAATGGTAGACCATATTATATAGTGTCACTGCAATATTATAGTTATGTTGATTATTGCAATATTATTATATTGTAAATATAGTGTGAATATTGAATCACAAATAAAACTGCAATGAATCACATTTAGAATTAACACATTAGGTCGTATTTAATTCAAAGATATTTTTTAATCATAAAGTAATTCCATCGTATCGGCATCATAACATTTATAATAACTTCGATCACAATAACGACAAGTGTGCAAAATTTAAAACAATACTCCCAATTGATCTATTTATTCTTCTCTTCTTCATAGTGGATTGTTATTATTCAGTAGATATTTTCATGTATTTTGAAGCAAATTCAATATGGTTGTCAGTGGCTACAGGTATACGTAACTATATTATAACATTCTCCATGCATATAAGACAAGATTGTTTCAGATAATATCTATTCAGTAATTGCTTGTATCTGACAATTTATTCAGTGAATTTCATATTCATTCATGAGTCATGACTTGCTTGGCAAACCATTAAATGCATTTGATAGTTGCTGCTAATTTTGTAAGAAGAGTGTCTTGGCTCTAAATGCATGTATACATGTATTATAGTATAAGTATATTTTACACAATCTTAGGTGAACAATTTAGATCTTTTATATCATTCTCTTATACCCAATTTAATATTATTAATAAGAATTTGACAAATATAAATTAAATAAAGCTAAGTTAATTTTTAAATTTAGTAACATTACACATGACAATACTTGATTAGTTTGAGATAGAGATACAAAGTTATATTCTTGAAATGCAACCCTAATTTTGGGGCTTTTCACTGTTCTGCACCGCTTTTGATATTTTTATTTCAAAAAATTCGGCGTAGCTGTGATTCTTCTTTATAAAATTGAAATAAAAAACTAATATCTGAACAAGCATGGTTACGATTGAATAATTATATTCTGGGTGGCCATGTCACTGCTGTGTTTTTTGTAAACAATTGTTGTCACTACTATGATTATTTTTTGTGTGAATGAGGGTGGTGGAGGCATGGTTATGGAAGAAAGGGGTTTGTGAAAACGGTGATAGATTCTGTAGAGGAAGTGGAATTCACTTTACAAGAAACTTCTAATTAGAGTCCGCAACATGCTGTCTCTTTCCTGCACAACAATATAACATGTTCTCCATAACGAGTTTATATTAAAGTTAGGAAAATGTTAAAATTTTATTGAAATGACTATTCATGTTCTTCTATTGTGAGATTAATTTTTAGTTAGGCCCTTTTGTACAAATTTGCATCTTCAACAATTTAAAAGTTTGTCTTGAGTTGAGCATATAATAACAGTTGATAATCAATTTAGTTCCTAAACATTTTCAGGTATATCTGATTCTGAAAAAAGTAAATATCCAAAGTAGAATTAATTATCGCAAATAAGAATTGAAATACTCTCCACAAACACTACATTATATATTGTTCATTTATATTAATTTTTTAAAATATTAATAATAATTAAAAATAAACTGTAGACAATGGACTGACGTATATAAAATTCTTAAACTTCCAAAATTTTTTTGCTCTTAAAGTTATATACTCCCCTCTCCAAATCAATGTATTTTCAATCATTATATCTTCAAAAGAATATGTCTAATGATGACATAAAACTAGTAATTTTAAAAAAAAACTGTGTCCATTTGTGATTTTTAGATGAGAAAAATATGTATACACTGATAGTGTATAGAGTTTTTATACTGTTATTTTATTATTTACCATCCATTTTTAATTATGTTTGACTTTTCATAAAAAATAATTCAAATGAAAGGTGGATAATACATTGATTGTACATAATTCTTTACATTGTCATTGCATCAATATTATACTCTTTTTGGAATAATTGGGCATATTTTAATCTTTTAAGAGAAGTTAGCATAATTTTACTTAAAGTTAATCATAATTGTAGACCTACGAGAAATAAGGCAATGCTATACTCTGTTGGTCCTTTCAATAGTTTAGATATAGACCCGTTTAAAATTTTAAAGTATATTAATTTATTTTATTCTTAAAATATCCTTATTAATTAGCCTGTAGTGAAAAGAGTAATTGAGGTAACAAGTAGAAATATCAGGATGAACAACATACTATATTTTAGGTGTATGTAGTATAAAGAAGACAGATATTCAGAGGCGGAGCTTAGTTATGGCAGGTGGAGGTAACTGCCCCTGAATTTTTTTCTTTTTTTTTAAATTCTTTTTAAATATTCTTTTATCTTTTTTAAAATATATATTTTTCTTTTATAAATTATGTAATCTTCTAAAAATTATAGATGATAGATGAAGTTCTTTACATGTGTAAATATTGATATTGCTTATAATATACTTTTATTTCTTTTGAGTTCATGATAATTTTAGAGTTTAAAATCTGTGCATTGACAGTGTAAAAATTTACACTGTCAGCACATCATCCACCACTGATTTGTAATACTTTTGTTTAAAAGTCAACGGTAATTAACATATGAATAATGGAGATTTGCTAACAGTGTAAAAACACGACTGTCCGTGTATACATATTAAACCCATAATTTTATACTTATGAAATATATTATAGGAGATAATGCATTTGCCAAATTTTGCACCAAAAAATACTAAGATTTTATGAATTTTTATATATCATTTAATATTGATAACATATATATTATTATGCAAACCTTCTACCATGTGGATTTCAATGTGAGTTTAACAAAAGATTTACTAGAAATGTTAATTTCAATGTTTTAGTGTTGATATTGTTACTATTCATATTTGAAAAACTTTAAATCATCTATGAATTAAGTGCAATTTTGATGATATGAAAAAAGTGAATGTATATTATTTGTTTGATCGAATTATTCGTCTTATCTTAACTATTTTGGTTTAGCAACTACAGAAAAATCATTTTCAGCAAGGAAGACAATCAAACAAAATCTTATAGTAAAATAAAGATGAATTTCTTATAGACCACGTGGTAATTTATATTGAAAAATAAGTTGCTAGAAATTTTAACCTTAATTCAATAATCAATGAATTCAAGCCTTTAACAAAGAGCGACACTTAAATGAATGTATATTTGTCTTTAACGTTTTAATTGGTAATTATTTTTATTTAGAACTAATGTTATTTTGAAACTTTAAAATAATTATTTATATTTATTTATATTTTTTTGTTAATTAATCAATTTTAATTATAAATTGTAATTAAAAACTTTTGCCCATTCTAAATGTTATGTCAAGATCCGCCACTGCAGATATGTAAAAAAGATGGGATGGATAAGAAAATAATGACATGTAAAATGGGTCTCTAGGAAAATTTAGTAAATCACTAATGATATGTTTAATTGTTTAAGAAGTGTTCTTCAGATAGAGGATATCCAAATTTAGTTAAACAAAAACAATATCACTATGAAGAAGATTCTATGTTTTTGTATCTCTATAACTTTGTACTCTCTTTTTAGATCCTCCATTCCCATGCCTTCGATATATGTTTGGAGTACCTTATGTAGTTTTTAAAGTGAGTCTCATAACAAGTGAGAATAATAAATATGGGTCTTACAATCATAAATAGATGAATGAGATTAAAAGTTAGTTATTGATCATGTGTATCATCACTTATTTCAATCTTAATCATTTAAATAAAATCCAATTGTGTATGGTAATTGTTCTATGAAGTTTAGAATATCATATTAAGTTATTACATATATGTTACTCTATTTTCATGTTTCAAAAATAAAACATGAAAACAAAGTATATATCATGCTGTCCCATTATATTTTTGTAGTAACACATTTTAACATGGATTGGATGAATAAGAGGATGAATGTATATCAACCCAACCCATTATACAGCAGATATCTATGATGCACCTATACATGCAACGCTTTTGTCTATTCATACCATAATAATCAAATTGGAATAAAAATGACGGTGGAAAGAGTAGAAATGTGAAAAGATAAAAATTGGAATCAAAATAATATTAATGTGAATTAAAAAAATTGAATATGGCACCACCATACAATTTTTCAAATAGTCTCATATATTCATAACATTTATTCTCTCACGCTGTATATCACTTCATCCATTAAAAAATAGAGTGTATTACTTAATGAAACATATCAAACTGGTGTGAGTATGAATAAAAAATCTATTGTCAATAAGTTATCACTTAAATGGTTTTATTAAAAGATTTAATAAATATATCGATGATATAAGAGTTTTTATAATATCAATATATTATTCATGATTCACATATTAATACTATTAACTATCAATATAAATGAATGATATATAATATATTTACTATCTAAAAATATATTGGATTGGAAATGCATAGATCAATATTAATTTTTTTACTTAATTATCAAATTCTTATATTTTGGGCCAATGAATTACTGCACAAAAGAGTTTGATTTCTCTCTATAGAGTACATATTGGATTTTTATGTTCTAATTATTACATTCAAAATATTTGATTTTGTTATGCTGAATTTGTGCATCACGAGTATAAAAAAACATGGGTTGTTGTTAGTCGTTGTTTTATAACATACACCCCTTTTATTATTGATATATGTTGTGGTGTAAAAAATTTAAGTTTTTTATTACATAGTTTATATTTTATGTGTGATATTTTTCATTTGTCCTTATTAAAACTATCAATTAAGGAGTAATATTAAAATAGAATATTATTTTTCGATGATCAAGAAATTAATTATTTTTATTTATATAACGAGTACAATTAAAAATATCTTATAATAAGATTAGATCATGTAAATTATGATAAAGTGTTCGCCAGAATACTAATAAGACATTAACTGTAAAGTCTTTTTAAATATTCAGAAAGATCAAAAGGTCAAAAGTTCAATTCCTGAAAGACACACTTGTTAAGAGACACATTCAAACACCTAAAAGAATTGAGTTCTTTAATCATAAAATTCACGAATATTCTTGGTAGTATAAAAAAAGTATTCCCTCACACAATAATACTTTTACATGTTCTTCTATATTAGGAGGGAGTGGTTGACAATCGATGCCCGATAGAATAGAGGAGATCAGAAGCTTTGGTCGGAGTATCACCTGGACCCGCCGGCGGAGGTACCTGAAAAGGTTCTCTGACGATCAAATCAATAGAGTGTTTTAGAGAGAGAAGAGAAGTAAAAAAGAGAGAAATTAGAGCAAGTAGTAATAAGTGTAGCAATAAATGAGGGAGTGATAATTGATTATACTTCAGGTATGGTCTCCTCTATTTATAGAGCTTGGGAGTTGCTAAGGTGGCATCTGGCGATTGGCCAGCATATACGGGTACAATAGAGGTACGTCGAATCGCTTTGCATGTCCTACAGATCTGCTCTTATCGAGTTGTCGGGTGCAGGCGGAATATGGAAACAGTGTGATAGGAGGAATGTCAATTGGTATTAAAGGCGAGCTATCGACACATTGAGGACGAGTCAGAGGTGCATTAAATGATGGATCGGAAACATTAATGTCGTGTCAAAAGAATTTATGGTACCTTCCACTAGTGGGCCCATTCGAGGCGGGCACGCATGGGATGGTGAGTGTTGAATTGGATGCTCGGGGCGGATTGAAAACAACCCGAATATATCTAGAGTAGAACAGATGCCCTAGTCTATCAAGTTGGTCGAGAGTGGATCGGGCTGGTAGACTCAGGATATTCTGATCTGACATAGTCGGGAGTATATAGGTGTAGGGGTAGGTCATGATGGCTACACGTTCTAGGTTGACACGAGGAGGATCGATAGCACCCTATCTGATGACCTCGAGTGTCCAACCGACGCGTCTGTTCGTGTCGGTTTTTCTTCCTTGTTTGTTGAGCCATCATCAGATCGTTCTTGAGTGTTTTTGGATGGACGCGATGAACTATAGTGTTCGGCTTAGGTTATGGCCTTGGCCCAACTCTCCTCCTATAAATAGGGGTCGTTCTCTTCATAATGTTCTTCACTTGCTTGTTTCTAAGAAATTCTCTCCTCCCGAGCACGTATATTCCTTGAATCCGACCACTATTCTTCCTTTCAAAGTCTTCTATTTTTCTCAACTCGATAACTCCTTTTTCCCTTCTACCTTTAGGAATAATTTTAACTGGTAGTAGTGACGTTAGGCGGGGATTCAAGCCCTAATGATGTGGAGATCATGCCCGGACCTCCACCCGTTTTTTCTAGTATAACCTGTCGTCATCGTTAACTAGCCCGACACCCTTCCACCTTGGGCAGTAGCCATTCCCCGTGGAGGCGACCCGAATAGTTATCCCTACCGGCTTTGCTGCGCGACCTGAGAAGGAAGGAGGCCGATAATGAGGCTGCCTTGATGGACCAGGCGACTTTCTCAGAGAAGTGGCGTCCGGTCTTGGATAATATGTCCAGCTTAGAATCTGACATTTCTTCTGATGACAGGTCTATCATGGGGAGGAATTACTCCGATCGTGCTGTTTAGTTCATTATCCTAGAGAGTATGGTGGGCTCCGACGACCATTGTTGGCGGGATGACTAAGAAGTTAGGGGAAACCCGTCTTATTTTCCTTCATATGTGCGCCCGATTGTGGATGTGTTGGTGCATCCGGCCTATGATATCCAGTGGTATCCTCCTATTGCTCAGGAGCGGGTTCTTCGGGACATCCTCTTGGAGACCCAGAATTGGTGGAATTTTTACATGTATGAACATGTCTTCCAACGGATAGAGGTGAAGATCCCTTTTGAATGGTGGTATACGAAGGTATTACAACACCTCTAGGTGGCCCTCTCTCAATTGCACCCCAACTCCTAGGGATTCATTCGGGCGTTCAAGCTATTCTGTGGGGTCATAGAGCGGCCTTGCAACCTTCAGATGTTCTTCTGGATGTTCTGGGTAACGCACAACTCCAATAATGATGTAGCTCAGACCGGGCGTCGAGGGTGAGCATCTCTTCAATCCTGGAATGGTCGGGCTTTATTCCTTCCTTTTGAAGGTTCCGTGAAAAATTGGAAGGGTGGCTTCTTTCGTATCGAGGCTCGAGGGGCACGCCACACTTGGGCATACGACCCCGGCAATGTCCCTTTTTCCTTTTATCCTGGAATGGAGGAATTCACCAAAAGCCCACCGACTCCTTCGGTTTCTCTTATGATCAGCTAGATGATCAAGAGAAAAAGATGACATATAAGATATTGTCCTGGATTGAAGGGGGACGCACAATCCCCTATTATAAGCTCGTTCAAGGCGACCATATCTTTGAGGAGGCAGTCGGTATGTATCCGGCTATATGTACATTTGTTTTTAGTTTATAACATCTACTTAACTTGTTTTTGAATATTTCTTTCAGCAGCGTCCATGAAGGATCAGGCTGACCGAAGCAGGATTCTGAAGCAGGTTGCCTTGAATAGAAGGAACATGGAAGTCAATAAGCGTCCCAGGCATATCTCATCAACCTGATTTGAGGGTCCGCCATCCACCCCCCGAAGGGAAGGTGGTCATGTTGGTGGTTCGGAGGAAGCTGTTGTGGACCCGCCAATTCTTATCACTGTCGTACTCCCCGAGTCATCGTCTGGTCAATCGATTCACCTGATTGATGAACCCGCCAACCCTTCTGAAGTGGGTGGAGTGGAAGACACCATTCCGGAGAGACAAGGACTGAGTAAATCTTCCGGTAAAAGCAAATTGGGCCATCACCGCCTCAAGACTACTTACAACATGCCCAAAGTCGTTGAGGAGGGTCTGGTCAACCCGACGATGAAGGAGGTTATGGATGGGCGAGGGATTTTAATGGTTTCAGTCGCCAAGTATCTCGAGAGCGAGGGGGTGCTCGCCACCCAAGTTGATGAAAATGCTCCTGCCAATCTCCAAGAACTTCACTCGGGCAAGCTCCACGAGCTGAAGGAGAAGAACGCTGAAGCTTTGAAGAGTTTGGAGGCCCAAAACCTCTTTGCTGCTAAGCATTTGTCCACGGTGTCCCTTCAACTAAAGGATGCTCGGGAGGCTGCGATGTTAGCTAAGGTGGATTTGAGCGCTGCTCAAATGGAGGTGATCGCTCTTGCTGATTGCCTTCAGATAGGTGAATATAAGAGGCTTCAGCTCTCGGACAAGTTGAAAGCCTCGAAAGCTGAAAACGTCTGGGTGCAGAAGGAGATGGCGGACTTGAAGCCTGCCTACTTGAAGCTATAAGATGAGGCCAATGGGGCGGCAAACGCCAGCTGGGACAATGTTTTTACCCAGGTTGGCTTTGTCCTCCCTGGTGCCGACTAGTCTTGGACAAGAATCGATGCCCGAGTTACCCCGAGGGTGAGCTCGTAGTGGACGAGGATGTAGGCGTTGTTGTCCTCCCAATATTGGCCAGAGGTGGTGGGGGAGATTAGGTTTAGATTTTTGTTTCTTTTTTCTTTCTTGTATTTGTACTCGCCCCCCTTTCATCAAGGAAACTTTCTGGTTTTGTTCATCTGTTGTTTATATTGCAAATCTTGTTGACCGGAATAGTATAATTGGCTAATCAATCAATCGACTAATTAACCAATCAGACTTTAACACATGGATTTCAACCTAAAATCGTCTAAGTGGTAGTTGGTCAGGTAGGTTCTAATTCTTTCAAAGTAACGACTGCCCGGATCTCTATTGGACGAAAAATGTTGAATGGCCATTAAGTAATAAATGCACGGATATCGAGTAATGAACTTGAATTCAATTGGTGACTATCCGGATATCCATCAATGAACTTGAATGGAAACATTGAACAACCATTAAGTAATAACTACCCGGATGTCAAGCAATGAACTTGAATCCAATAAGTAGTGATTGCCTGGATATCCATCAATGAACTTGATTGGGAATGTTGAATGACCATTAAGTAATAATTACCCAGATTTCCTTTAATAAATGAAGTAGAATGTTTTATTGTGATGATTACCCATATTTGTCGGATCGCATGATTGCTTGTGTTTGAAGATTGAATCGCCATCAGAGGGGGGCTGGCCCACTCCTCTAAGGGGTGTATTATTGGCGACCAAGGGGACTTGGTCCTTACTTGGGTTTGTAGATTGAACCACTATCGGAGGAGGACTGGCCCACGCCTCTGAGGGGTGTATTATTGGCGACCAAAGGAACTTGGTCCTTGCTTGTGTTTGTAGATTGAACCGTCGTCGGAGGGGGACTGGACCATGTATATGAGGGGAGTATTATTGGCGACCAAGGGGACTTGGTCATTGCATGGATTTGTAGATTGAACCACCGTTATAGGGGGGCTGGCCTATGCCTCTAAGGGTTGTATTATTGGCGACCAAGGGGACTTGGTCCTTGCTTGGGTTTATAGATTGAACCACTATTGGAGGAGGACTGACCCATGCCTCTGAGGAGTGTATTATTGGCGACCAAGTGGACTTGGTCCTTGCTTGGGTTTATAGATTGAACTGCTCTCAGAGGGGGACTGACCCATGCCTCTGAGGGGTGTGTTACTGGTCGCCCACCTATGGCCCATGCCTTTGATTAATATCTCGTTAATATATAAGTCGGATTTAATTACATCATTTGTTCAACCATTTAAAGGTCTGATACATAGAATTTATATCCTTGTAAGCAAAAAACTATCATAGGTTTGTTGCATTCCAAGTACGGGGGATCTCATTTCTTGCCAAGTCTTCAAGTTTGTAGGGCCCTTTGCCGATTTTGTTAATTGTTCAGTAGGGCCTTCCCAATTAGGCGTTAGCTTGCCTTTCGTTTTGCCGATATCGACCCTCATGACTACTAAGCTGCCCGTTTCAAAGTCTCACTGTATCACAATTGTGTTATATTTATCAATGGTCCTTCTTTTGATGGCAGTTTCTCTTATTCTAGCCCAATCTCTTTTCTCTTCTATCTAGTCTAGGTTGTGTCTCAAGATAGCTAAGTTGGTGGCTTCATCGATGTGCACTGTCCCCCAGATGGGCTCACCAATCTCTACAGGGATCATGGCTTCGGCCCCGTACGTGAGGTTAAAAGTGACTCCCCGATGGTGGAGTGAGGATTTGTGCGGTAAGCCCAAAGGACGTGATGTAACTGTTCCGGCCATGCTCCTTTGCCTCTTGTAATCTTCTTTTCATTCCTCACAGGTAAGGGTGGAAACTTGTCAGGTCAGACTTTGCCTTAAACAGACCCAACCTTTATCGCATTTAGGAGTCTGGGTCTGGCCTGTTAGGCTGTTTAAAAAAAATTCAAAGTCTAGGTATGTGATGTTTAAAAGCCTGGACTGACCTATTAGCCTATTTACAGGCCTATTATACTATATGCTCATGAAATAGGCTATCATGTCTACATTTTAATGGGCTTATAGACTTATTTTTATTTAGGCCCATCTAATTCTAATAATTAAATTATATTTTTATATACATATAGAATAATATTACTTATATTAAAATAGTATAATTTCAACATTCTTATGTAATATAACTAAATAGGTCGGCATGTTAGGCTTAATAGGCCTTTTAGGTGGTCTAAAGCCTGACATATTAAGCTAAATAGGTTTTTTAGAGAGCCTGGCCTGTTCGTGAAAAAAGCTTGGTTTGGCCTAGCCTATTATAGGCCAAGTAATAGGCCCCTAATAGGCGGTCTGACTTATTTCCGCCCTTACTCACAGGAGGATCTTATTAACCACTTCTGCTTGCTCTTTTGTCTGTGGGTGTTCGACCGAAGTGAAGTGTTGCTTGTTGTGAACACTTGACAACAGTTCCCCAAATTTCCGGTTTGCGGATTGACTCCCATTATCGGTGACAATCGTGGCCAGCACCCCAAACCGTGTGATGATGTCTCTCCAGGTGAATTTACAGATGTTGGCAAACATGATAGTGAAGTAATCCACTACCACTATCAGGAACTTAAGTTGTCCGGCTGCTGGTACGAAAGGTCCCAAAATGTCTATTCCCCATATACAAAATGGCCATGGGGTCATAGTGGTTGTCAGCACTTCAGGCGGGACCTTGTGAAGATCAGCAAACAATTGGCAGGGTATGTACTTCTTGGTTAATTAGGAGGCATATTTTCCACAGTGGACTAATAATACCTTGCTTGGAGCACTCTCTTGGCCAATGACGCTGCACCGAGATAGTGGCCACAACTTCCTTCGTGAATTTCTTGGAGGATGTACCGAGCCCTATCAAGGCCGAGACATTTAAGCATGGAAGCAGAGAAGCCTCAGTGAACCATGAATTGTGCCCGAGGAACATTTGCCTTTCTTTCTTGTCAATCAGTATGTTTGGGATTGAGTAAATACATGATCATGGGACCAGTCCAGTCATCAAGTATTTGTATCTGTTCGACCGCCATGACACTGGATCGTAAAACGGTTCCTGAACCCCCGATCTATTATTACCCAGACTCTTTATGCTAGCCAATTTGGATAATATATCTGCATGGAGATTCTCCTCCCTTGGGACGTGTTAGATGGAGGCTGCTTTAAACTTGGTCATCAGTTCCTTAACTTTGGCTAGATATTTTCCTAACAGCATATCCTTCGTTTGGGAGGCGCTCGTAATCTTTGAGAAGACAAGCTGGGAATCACTGCATATGGACATCTTTTATGCTCCAACTTCTCTGGCTAGCTGTACTCGGCTTGGTTGTTTGACGTAGGAAAAGTGAAGGTCAGCGAGTGTTCAATGGTCACCCATTGGCTATTATTTAATAAGATACCCGCTCCACTACCCCGAGGATTGTAAGAACCATTGACATAGATTGTCCATATTTCTCAGAGTTACCGGGTTGTGGGGTCAGTTCGACAATAAAATTGGATAGGACTTGGCTCTTGATAGGATTTAAAATACTGTTGTAGCCGTCTTTTTGCCACGAAGAGGGCATATGTAGTTTTTTCCAATTTTTGGTACCTGAGCTCCGGGCTTGTAAGGCCTTGCTGGTAAAGTATATTGGGTGTTGACCTTCTTCACTTTCTCTTACTATAACAGTTGCCATGGCCTCATTTGTTACTGCTAAGTAAACATACAATATCTCATCATGTTGTTAAGTGTCATTTTGTGAATGAAATGAATATGATTTTGGGACACTTAGTGTGTAGTCATAATGCAAATTGTGTACAACTTCCAAGAACTTAGTTTAATTTTGTCTTGTTTCAGAACTTACATATGTTTATGTCAATTACAGAATAAGAAACATGAAAAAGAGGAGAAAAAGGAGAAGTTTGGGGTTTTTGAACATTGCACCTCTCGCTAGAGCCACAACCTCGCCCAAGCAGGAAGAATATCTCTTGCCCAAGTGAAGGGAATGTCGCTCAAACAAAAAATGGAGGAAAAATGCCCAAATCCATGTATGTCCCTTGCCCAAGTGAAGGACTGTTGCTCAAGCGACAGTTGAAGAAAACAGAGCATGTTGCCCGACATGATCCTCGCCCAAGATAGGTGTTTATGGTTGAAAGTGGTCATTTCTCTTGCTCAAGCGAGAATCTCTAGCTTGAGTGAGAGACCAAAAGTCTGGAACAGATATAGGCAGTTACGAAAATCAAAGAAAGTTATCGAACCATTTTCCAAGCTTTTTCCACATGAATTTAGAGAGAGAAACGCTGTAGAGGAGGAGAGAACTCGTGGGAACAACTTTAGATCTATAAGTTCTTGTAATTTCTCTTGATAAGAGTGTTGTAATGGCAAGGATGAGTGGCTAGTTCTTTAGTGTTGGGATTGTAAATGTAATCTTTTAACTTTTGTACTCCTGGATTCAATTATTTAATGTATTCTGATTTGTGGAAGTTTATCCTATGTTTAATGCTTGAATTTGCTTGGCTACTGAATTCTTGATTTTCGATCCAAGTTTAACTAGGAAGTTGAACTTGGTATCGAATCTGGCTTATCTTCCTTGATACATCATTGCTCTAGAAATGGACAATGATGTATGAATTGCTTTTACATTAAATTTAAGGCTAGATAATTGGTTAGATATCCAAGGAATTGGTACTTGAATAATTATCTAAGGATTTTGTGCTCAAGGAAATGATACAAATGATTCGAAGAAAATGTGCATCAAAATCTCTAATTTCACAAGTTATGCAGAATTGAATCTAAGGATAGCAAAGGGAAAGAAAGATAAACTTCAATCCCAACTCATTTAATTTCATATTTTAAATTCTACATTTTTACAACTTTATTCAAAAACCAAATGAATATCAAAACCTTAAATTTTTTAAATATATACTCAATCTACTTCTTCAAGAATTAGTATAAATCCACTCTGCTCTCTGAGGACAATTTCCTGGTATTTACCAGATTTGTTACTTGAACGATACAGTTCACTTGTCGTACCAAAAATATCAACAAGTTTATGGTGCCATTGTCGGGGAGCAATGAGCGATTTATATTGGTTCTATACTGAGTTCATTGAGTATTATGAATAATTATTTTTTTATTGGCAGAACAACATTCAGACCATCAATAATTTTTTGCCAATACTCAAACCAACCCTAAGGAACACTGTAAATCTATCACTACTAGAAGTGGGAAGGTAATCGGTAGGGGTATTGGTGAAATTTTGGCAATTGAGGAGGAAGTCATTCAGGAAACAAAGGTTGTGAAAAGAGATCATGTAATCAGAGAAGCACAAAAGGATGAAAATGTACAGAAAGAGGAATGAGTTGTAAACAACGAGGAATCGATGAGGGAGAATAATGACAAGAGGAAGAGTCATTTGCCTCAACTGAAGGATCTACCTTATCCCAAGAAACCTTCTAAAAAAGATAAGGAAAGACAATACACTAGGTTCATGGATTTATCCAAGAGCGTACATATCAACATTGCCTTCATTGAAGCTATGTAGCAAATGCCAACATATGCAAAGTTCATGAAGGATTTGCGGACAAAGAAATGGAAGTTTTCAGAAGAAATAGTGACATTAGATGTTGGATGTAGTGCTATTATTCCGAAGTGTTTACATAAGAAGATTAAAGATCCATGCAGCTTTACAAAACCGGTCATTATAGATGAGCGACACTAGTATTAATCTGATGCCTCTGTCCATGTTAAAAAGGATTGGGGATCTAGAGATAAAGCCTTCCAGAATGACACTACAACTCATTGACAGGTCAGTAAAGTACCCATATGGAGTTGTTAAAGATGTTTTTGTCAAGGTGGATAAATAGGTGTTCCTTGTGGATTTTGTCATAATAGACATTGAAGAGGACACTGAAGTTCCGATAATTCTTGGCAGACCCTTCATAAAGACTGATCGGGTGATCATTGATATGGATTATGGTAAGTTGAAAGTGAAGGTACAAGATCAGGAAGTGAACTTTAATGTATTTGAGGCAATGCAGCATCCAAAAAACAAGCAACACTGCTTTAGAGTGGATGTCATTGAGGAATTGTACATGCTTGATGATATTCACCTAAGTAGAAGTAGTCCATTGGAAAAAGGTTTGAGAGGAGAAATTGAAGAAAGAAATACAAAGGAGAAAACGATGATTGAAATATGTATGGTAGAGTTGGATGCAACCTGAGAGGTTGCATCTGGTCAGAACCACACTGAGGAACTAGTCTGAAGGTGGAGCTGAAACTTCTTCATTCACATCTCAAATATGTGCTTTTAGAAGACGGAGGAAAGAAACTGATCATAATCAGCAACACATTATCATATGTAGAAGAAAAACAATTGATATATATGCTGAAGAAAAATGCCGGGGCAATAGGTTGGACACTGTCTGATTTGCATGGAATAAGTCCTTCTTATTGTATGCACAAAATTCATATGGAGCAAGATTATAGACTGGTAGCTCAACCTTAGAGACGTCTCAATCCGACAATGAAGGAAGTTGTGAAAAAAGAGGTGATGAAACTATTGGATGCGAGGATGATTTATCCCATATATGATAGCAAATGGGTGAGTCTGGCTTAATTGGTCCCAAAGAAGGCAGGAATAACTACGGTAAAGAATGATAAAAATTAGTTGATTCCTACCAAAATAGTCACACGCTAGCGGATGTACATTGACTATAGAAAACTGAATTAGGCCACCCGGAAGGATCATTTTCCTCTGTCGTTCAAGGATCAGATGATTGAAAGGCTGGCAGGACAAACATTCTATTATTTTTTGGATGGGTACTCAGGATACAATAAGATTACTGTGGATCCAGATGATCAAACAAAGACAACTTTCACATGTCATTTTGGCATCTTCACATGCAGGAAGATGTCATCCAGACTGTGCAATGCACCAACCACATTTCAAAGGTGCATGTTAGCTATCTATTCTGATCTGGTGGGGCATTGTATTAAAGTATTCATCGATGATTTTCAGTCTATGGGTCGTCATTTGATGGATATTTAGCAAACTTGGATATCATGCGGAGGGGATGTGTGGAAATAAATTTTGTTTTGAATTGGGTGAAGTGTCACTTCATGGTGACTGAAGGAGTGGTCCTGGGGCACGAGATCTCTTCCCGAGGTATTGAAGTTGACAAAGCAAAAATTAAGGTTATCAAGGAGCTCCTACCATCACTCATTAAAGACTTTTCCTTGGTCATGCAGGTTTTTACAGACGTTTCATTAAAGACTTTTCAAAAAATGCAAAACCACTTAGTAATCTATTTAACAAAGATATTGTTTTTCAATTTGATGTTGAGTGTGTAAAAGCTTTTGAAACTCTAAAACCAAAAATTATTTCTGCTCTTGTCATAGTAGCCCCCGACTGGCATTTAGATTTTGAACTAATGTGTGATGCTAGTGATTATGTCGTTAGGGCGGTACTCGGACAGAGAAAATCTAAGGTTTTGCATGTCATACATTATGCTAACCAAGTACTAAACGAGGCAAAAATCAACTATGCTACAATAGAGAAAGAACTATTAGAAATTGTGTGTGCCTTGTAAAAGTGTAGATCATACATGATTGGATCCAAGGTTATAATTTTCACTGATCATGCTGCTATTAAATATTTTCTAACCAAATCGGGTTCCAAACCGAGATTGTTGCGATGGGTGTTATTATTGTAGGAATTTGACTTTGTGATCAAAGATAGCAAAGGAAGCGAGAATTGTGTGGCAGGTCACCTATCAAGGTTGGCCAATCAAGAGGTCACAGAGAGAGAAGCTAATGTGGTGGAGGAGTTTCCACATGAGAAGCTTCTTATGATTCAAGAAAAAGCCATGGTTTGCTGACATGGCAAATTTTAAAGTTGCAGGGGTAATTCCCGAAGAGTTGAACTGCATTTGAAGAAAAAAGGTTTTTGAGAGATTCATGTCAGTACATTTGGGATGACCGTCATCTTTTTAAGACTGGGTTTAATGGATTGTTGAGGAGGTGTGTATTAACAGAAGAAGCTAAAAGCATCATATGTCATTGCCACAACTCGCCATATAGAGCGCATTTTAATGGGGAAAGGAGAGCTACCAAAGTCCTCTAATCCGTCTTCTACTGCCTTCTATGTTCAAAGATCCACATCAGTATGCACAACAATATGATAACTGTCAGAGATCGGGCGAGATCTCCAGGAGAAATCAAATGTCATTGTCCAATATTCAGGAAATTGAAGTTTTTAATTGTTGGGGGATAGACTTCATGGGACCATTCCCACCATTTCACTCACACTTATACATACTTGTGGTGGTGGATTATGTTTCCAAGTGGGTTGAAGCAATAGTTTCATCAAGGGATGATTCCAAGACTGTAGTGAAGTTCTTGAAAATTAATATATCCAATCGATTTGGCACACCTCGGGCTCTTATTAGTAATGGAAGCTCACATTTTTGCAATTCACAACTGGAGAAGGTCCTTCAACATTATGGGGTCCAACACAAGGTGTCATCACCCTACCATCCGCAAACAAATAGACAAGTAGAGGTATCCAATAGAGAGATAAATGGGATCTTAGAGAAAACAGTTTCAAGAACAAGAAATGATTGGTCTTTACGATTGGATGACGCACTATGGGCTTACATGATGGTATTCAAGGCTCCTACTGGATTATCCCCATATCAGCTAGTCTATGGAATAGCATGTCATCTCCCGGTGGAGCTTGGACATAAGGAATTCTAGGATCTCAAATTCTTCAATGTGAATCAGAAGACAGACGGTGAGAAAATGAAGTTGTAGTTGCAACAATTGGAAGAGATGAGGCTCGCTACATATGAACCCTCTAAGTTGTACAAGGAAAATGTCAAAAACGTACCATGTCCAGAAGATCCGTAAAAACAATTTTTGGCCAGGTCAAAGTGTGTATCTGTTTAATTCCCGGATGAAACTATTTCCGGGATAACTCAAGTAAAAATGGTCACGACCTTCCTAGTTAAGGAAGTCAAATCACATGGAGGGATCGAACTACAAGATTCAGTATCTCAGAGAAGTGGGATAGTCAATGGCCAAAGATTGAAATCCTGCTTGAGTGGCGATGTTGAGCGGCTCACCGCCATCATCAACTTGTCAAATGCTTAAAAGAACAGGAGTCGAGCTAATACGTTAAACAAATGCTACCTGGAAGGAAATCCAGCTTTTATATTTTTGTTTTGCTTTACTTTTGTATCCCATATTGTTTTGTCTTGCATATAAATCAATGCATATAGTTTGATGTACATAATATGTGTGAGAGTGAGTGAAAAACAAAGGAAATTTTTTTGTACATAGGTCATTTTTCTAGGGTTTTAATGGGTATTTTTAGTTCAAGCGACCAGATAGCCAATTTTGGGCTAATTTAGCTGCCCTACTCTCGCCCAGGCGAGGGAAAAAGGTCAAAAAATCCTGAAATTATCGTCCAGGCGAGCCTATCTCGCTTAAGCGACAGGAGGCATAGTTTCACGGCTAAACTCTCGCCCAAGCACGACTCCTTCGCTCAAGCAAGAGGGAACGAATTTGGTTTTTAAAAGGGGGGATAAGGGCCAAACCCTTCATTTCGCCCTTCAAGAAAAATGAGTGGAGAAGGCGAAATAACCTTTCAAGAGCTCTCAAGCTTATTTCTTCACCAAACTCTTGCACACACTCAACATTTGCATCATGATCGAACAACTGTAAGTACATCTTGGCTCTTAACCTTTTCACGTCACTTGGTTTGTTCAAATCTTCTTCTATTTGTGCATTGTGAAAACTCCCACTTGCTATAGGCACATTTAGGTTAGATTAGGAGGTTCTATGTGCTACATTATCTTATTGCTTAATCATTATGCTGTTATTATAAAGCCATGAGTGTTATCACTAGGGAACTTATGGTTTATAAGAGGGAATCCAAGTTTACTTCATGAACTGGGCACTTACGTGCTTCGATTTGGTTATGGTTAGTATAATGACATTGTTATGGGTTGATTGAATTGTGGTTTATTTACTAATTGGGTTGACTGGTTTTGTTGTGATACAGGAGGAAAAAGACTGTGGCCAAGAAAAACCCCCTTCTCCGAAGAGAATGAGAGGAACTATTCAGCCTCCACTGTACTTTGACCGGACAAAGTTCACCTTAAAAGATAGAGAGGAGCTATATATCGTCTTCCTTAATTGGGCCTTTGTACCAAAGAGGCGGTTCCAGCTGGGGGTAAATGACTACCCACAATTCACTCGACACCTGAACAGACTAAAATAGTGGTCGTTAGCATCTCCCAATGAGAAATTTGATCCAAATGTGGTTAGCGAGTTTTATGTTAACGCATACCCATTGGAGGAGGGTGAGGAAATCTTCGAGCACAAGTTTTGGGTCAGAGGCAGGACCATCAGATATGACAAGGACATCATTAATGTCTTGTTGAATGAGCCATATGAGAGGATAGAGGGCCACCTCGAGGAGTATCACCAGATGATGGCAAAGAACCAAACCCTTACTCATGGGTTCACCAATGATGAGATAGTTGCGCTTCTCTGCATTCCAGGAAGGTCATTCAGTACCAGTCGTGATGGTTATCCCTTGCAGATCTACAGGAAACATTTGACCATAGCGGCCCAAATCTTCATGATATTCTTGCTGCATAATGTCATCCTGAACAATCATGTGTCTTTTTTATCCGTGTATGACTGTTATCTCATTTTCAGCACTTTGGTGGGTTTGCGGATTGACGTGGCAACCATAATTGCCAACGAAACCTACAAGACTGCTATGAAAGGAGGCATGAAAGGGACCATGGACTTCATTCATTGATTACAACACTATGTGCTCATTAGGGAGTGCAACTCGACCAAACTGAAAACATAAAATTGCCTATCACTAGGCAGTAGGTCCAGCAGAACTGCAAAGTGGACACTATTAACCAAGAGGGGTCGGGACAATCACAACCATCACAACAGTGCCACCAACAACCACCACCACAACCTCAACAAGAACCAATGCAGCAACAACAACCACCCTAGGAACTCACCTGGCTGCAGCAGTTTCAGAGGTTCACACTTCACTTGGAGCATGTTGAGCTGCAAAATGACATTCTACGCCAAGGGAAGATGTATCAGCAGCAAGGCCTCTATGTTGAGTCTTAGGTTCAGTATCCAGGTAACCAATTCTATATGAGCCCGAAAGACTTCACTGAAAGGTTTCCATGGACTGGGGTCAGACCTACCTTTCTAGGGGAGATAGGAACGTCTAGAGTTGTTGAGGATAATGTTGATGATACTGAAGAGGAAGAGGACCATATGCTTTGATGAGCATTGATTGAACACACGACAAACTAGTTCTTTTGTTTTAATTATGTTTATGTTTTATGTTTCATAATTTAGGTTGTATGCTTAGTAATAATGTGTAATGTGTCATTGTGTAATCTTGTTTGTATCAAGTTCAGTAAGACTGTTAGTTCATTGAAGTTGTGTCTAGTTTTAAATGAATTTGTATTTTTATAATCCAATTGTGTCTTCATGCTAATAAAAAAGAAATTTGTGATTGAAAATTATTAGGATTCTAAGTTTAATTGCTTTTAGGATGTCGATGTTGATTCAGACACAGACTGAATAGGTTGAATAATGAGCAGTTTAATCAAAGGAATAAGGCCTACAATTTGGTGAGAGGGTGCACTCAAACACAGACGAGTGTCTTTGTTGGATTACATTAGTTAACTATGGCTGATTTTTGGTTGCAATTAAGCATGGAATAACATGGAGATGACTAAGGCCTAGTCTAGGATAGATAAGCTACAGCCAGAAAGCCAACCTGTATGTATCATGAACCAATTCTTGTACCCGCTTGAGCTAAATGTTTTTTTTGGGTGGAAATCATGCACCCAAGCCAAAATGAAAAACATCAATCCTCATACATATGGAGAAAGATCATTAGTGCATAAGGTTTTTAACTATTATGTTGGGAAATGGAACTGAGTTTGTGTATCTGAGTTGGGAATTGAATCAAAGAGACTCCTTATTCAATCATGTGTTAATGGTAAGCATGAGGAAATGAATTGAAAGAAATCAAATGAAACATTAATCATGCCAAAAAGTAAAGACTCAAAAGAAAAGATTCAATTGAAGAATGAGAATCAAAATGGTTAATAGCAAAGAATGAGTTTGTACAGGAAATTGGAAAGTGAACTTCAGAGTGAACAAAAGAAAGAAAGTTAATTATGCACTAATGATTTATCTCCCTCTTTGTATTCTCGAAAAACCAATTATCGTGTAGCCAGACCTTATTATAACCCTATATTAAGTCCTTGAGATCCATGGTTGAACTTGTGTACATGGCTTGACTGAAATGAAAGGCAAAGTCAAATTGTTTGGATGTAGCAAAGAAGCGAGTGAAACACTTAACCTGTGAGCATGAGAGAGTTCCTTTGATTGAATTGAGTAGTTATTCTTGCTATTTTGTTTGGAATTGAACTGCATGTATTTTTTGTATCAGTTGGAACTTAGATCATTATGACTGATCATGAAACAGGTCTATGTGAAAAGTAATTGAATGATTTTAGATGTTTCCATGATTGGATGAAATTTTTGAAAAACCGGATCCTTTGAGTTGAATTGAGCCTTGTTACTTTGCTTGAGGACAAACAAGATTCTAGGTTGGGGGGAGTTTGTTAAGTGTCATTTTGTGAATGAAATGTATATGATTTTGGGGCACTTAGTGCATAGTCATTATGCAAATTGTGTACAACTTCCAAGAACTTAGTTTAATTTTGTCTTGTTTAGGAACTTACATATGTTTATGTCAATTGTAGAATAAGAAACATGAAAAAGAGCAGAAAAATGAGAAGTTTGGAGTTTTTGAATATTGCACTCTCGCCTGAGCCACAGCCACACCTAAGCAGGAAGAATACCTCTCGCCCAAGCGAGAGGACTGTCGCTCAAGTGACAAATGGAGGAAAAATGCCATAATTCATGCATGTCCCTCGCCTAAGCGAGGGACTGTCGCTCAAGCAACAGTTGAAGAAAAAAGAGCATGTTGATCGGCCTTGTCCTCGCCCAAGCGAGGTGTTCATGGTTGAAAGTGGTCATTTCTCTCGCTCAAGCGAGAATCTCTTTTTTGAGCGAGAGACCAAAAGTCTGGAACAGATATAGGCAGTTATGAAAATCAAAGGAGGTTATCGAACCATTTTCTAAGCTTTTTCCACACGAATTTAGAGAGAAAAACACTAAAGAGGAGGTGAGAAGTCGTGGGAACGACTTTAGATCTATAATTTCTTGTAATTTCTCATAATAAGAGTGTTGTAAGGGCAAGGAAAAGTGGCTAATTCTTTAGTCTTGGGATGTAAAAAGTAATCTTCTAACTTTTATACTCCCAAATTCAATTCTTTAATGTACTCTGATTTTGGGAAGTTTATCTTGTGTTTAATGCTTGAATTTGCTTTGCTACTGAATTCTTAATCTTAGATCCAAGTTTATTTGGCAAGTTGAACTTGGTATCGAATCTGGTTTATCTTCCTTTATACATCATTCCTCTAGGAATGGACAATAATGTATGAATTGCTTTTACATTAAACTTAAGGCTAAGTAATTGGTTAACTATCCAAGGAACTGCTATTTGAATAATTATCTAAGGATTTTGTACTCAAGGAATTGATACAAATGATTCGAAGAAAATGTGCATCAAAATCTGTAATTTCACACAAGTTATGTAGAATATAATCTAAGGATTGCAAAGGGAAAGAAAGATGAACTTCAATCCCAACTCATTTAATTTCATAGTTTAAATTCTATTTTTTTACAAATTTATTCAAAAACCAAACCAATATGAAAACCTTAAATTTTGTAAATATACACTTAATCTACTTCTTCAAGAATTAGTATAAATCTACTCTACTATTTGAGGATGATATCCCGTATTTACCGGATTTGTTACTTGAACGATACGGTTCACTTGCCGTACCAAAAATATCAACACAGGTTCGGGTTTAGAAAGCACAGGGGAGTAGCCAAGTGTTGTTAGAAGGACTGCAGTGCTTCTTCACAAGCATCTGACCAAGTAAAAGTGTTGCTCTTTTTGAGGAGTTGAAAGAGTGGGACATAATGTTTGGCGGATGCAGGGAGAAATCTAGATAGTGCCGCCAACCGCCTATTCAATTGCTAGACCTCTTTGACTGACCTAGGGCTGCGCATGTCTATACCTACCTAACATTTTGCTGGATTGCCCTCGATGCCTCGACTTGTTAATAGAAATCCAAAGAATTTGTCGGCTTCAACTCCAAGTGTACACTTTTCCAGGTTGAGGAACATATTGAACTTGCGTAACCGACTAAAGATGGCATCCAGGATGGTTACATCATCTTCTGTTGGCAGGCTCTTGGCAATCATGTCGTCCATGTAGACCTCCATGTTTTTCCCGATCTGAAAACCGAAAATAGTATTCATTATCCTCTAATACGTGGCCTCTGCGTTTTTCAGGCCAAAAGGCATGACCATGTAGTAGTAGGCTGCCTTAGGTGTAATGAAGGTGGTTTTGTCTTCACATAGAGGATACATGGGTATTTGATTGTATCCAGAATAAGCATCCATGAATGATAAAAATTGATACCCTGAAGAGTTTTCCATAAGATGATCAATATTCGTGAGAGGATACGGATCCTTCGGGCATACCTTGTTTAGATCAATATAATCCACACACATCCGCCATTTCCCGGATGGTTTTTTGACCAACACAACGTTTGATAATCATGTGGTGTATGCAATATCCCGGATGAACCCGACCTTTAGAAGTTCGAAGTTTTTTTGAGTAACCTCGACTGTCCTCTCGGAACCCATCTTCCTTTTCTTCTGGGCCACTAGCCTTGCCCTGGGTTTGTTGTGAGTTGGTGGCAAACGACTGAAGGTTCAATTCCAAGCATGTCCGTAGGGGACCAAGCAAAAAGGTCTTTGTTGGATGGCCCTTGTCGGGTCCGAGAAATGAATTGTTGGAGGTGGCCGACTTGAATCAGGTCTTCAATAGTGTCCTGAAGTTGGGTACACTCTTCTATAACATGTCCAAAGAATGTGTAGAAATCATAGTATTTGGAGCGATCATGGGTCCCCAGCTTTCTCCCTAGGTTGGGCTTGGGGAGTTGGACTAGATGGGTGGCCATGACCTCTTGTAGGATCCAGGTGCGATTTGAACTGAGGGGTGTAGGAAGCGTATTGAAGTTTTTAGGTTGTCGTTGTAGCTCATCTCGAGGGTGGTAATGTGCTTTTAGTCGTTTGGCTTCCAGTGAGAGGAGGTGGTATTCTCTATGCTCGAATGATAGGCGGTTGGGATGGGTTTCCTCTAGATTAATGAATAGTTGGGCTTTGGATTGGAGCTCTTCCATGGTGAGGTCTGAGTATGTTGTAATATCCCAGTTCTGACAAGTGACCTCCCTGACCCATGAATATATTGAGTGTGCCACCAATCAGATTAAATACTCCTTGCAATATTGTATTCCTCTCCAATGGGAGCCTTCCGCAACTCAAATCTATGACCTTAGAGATAAATAGTCACTATACCACTAAGTCGCTACCATTAAGTATGCCTTTTTTGTAACACCCCACTTCTGACATGCGACCTCTTAGGCCCATGAATACACTGAGCGTGCCACCCAAAACTTAAATACCTCATGCAATATTGTATTCCCCGTAAAGGGGAGCCTCCCTCGACCTTAGGGACAAATATTCATGGGAATAATGACTATTTGTCCTTGAGGTCATGGGTTCGAGTCACAATAGGCTCCCCTTTGTGGGGAATAAAATACTGCATGGGGTATTTAAGCTTGTGGGTGGCATGCTCAGTGTATTCATGGGTCTGGGAGGTCGCATATCAGGGCTGAAGTGTTACATATTTGGCCAACTCCTGCTTGAAGTGGTTGTCCTACAGTCCTATCACTAGGATATGTACCGCCACCTCTAGGCTCAAGGTGTGTACTTTCATGGCCTACGTGTTAAGCATGCTTGATAAGCCTAGAGAGGTTCATGTGGTTCCTGCTGTATACCAGACAGGGTGTATGAAGAGCGAGGTTGTTCTTTGCTTGTTGTGAACCGGATCTTGAATCCGTTAGCGAAAGTGGTCCATTGATCAATACTATTTGGTGCCAATCGTGTAAACTACTACAAGACAGCACATTTCAGAGTGAGAGGAAAGGCTCAACACATAATATGGTCATTCGCGCCGTGGAAAAGCATAGAGGCTTCAAAGACATCTGAGTGATCTTGTGAGTCAGTGGTCTCATCATATTGGTCTATGTTGTTGAGGCTGGTTAGATGTTTAGGGAATGTTGAAGACACGATTGCTTCAGTGAAAGGGTGTCTTGCTCGTGAGGAGCTATGGTCGGTGGGATGGGTTATCTGGGTGGTTTTTGTGTTTGAGGGGTACGAGCCTAGAAGCTTCGGTTGATTCTGCAAAGTGCTCATTGGCAACTGGCCGTGAGAGTCCGTTACTAGGTGTAGGTCTTTGTTTGCGAAGCTCGGCTAACAGTTGGGCTTGTTGTTGGATGATTTGGCCTTGAGTTTGGATCATTTGGAGGAGTTGGTGGGTAGTAGGTGCTTCTGGGATGGGGTTGGGGGATGGCTTTGGTTGGCCTATTCATATGGATGTAGTAGTGCTGGGGGGTCAATAGAAGGAGTGTCGTGGTTTGGGGGAATGTTTGTGTTGAGTAGTTCTGTTTGGCTAGGTGGTTGAGTTTGGTTACGGGTGGTCACCATGTTGTAGGTAAGCCACAGACGGCGTCAATGTTCTTCTATATTAGGAGGGAGTGGTCGGCAATGGATGCCGAGTAGAATGGAGGAGATCAGAAGCCTTGGTCGAAGTATTATCTTGACCCATCAGGGGTGGTACCTGAAAAGGTTCTCCGACGATCAAGTCAGTAGAGTGTTTTAGAGAGAGAAAGTGAGTTAATAAGAGAGAAATTATAACAAGTAGTAATTAGTGTAGCAAAAATGAGGGAATGAGTATTAATTATACTCTATGTGTAGTCTAATCTATTTATAGAGCTTGGGAGTTGCTGAGGTGGCTTCTAGCGATTGGCCAGCATATACGGGTACAATGGCGGTATGCTGGACCATCCTTGCCTGTCCTGCAGATTTGCTCTTGTCGAGTTGTCGGGTACGGGCAGAATATGCAGACGACGTGGCATGTGAAATATCAGTTGGTATTAAAGGCGAGTCAGTGACACATTGATGGCGGGGTCCAATGTGCATGAAATGATGGATCAAAAACGTTAATGTCGTATCAGAAGCATTTATGGTACCTGCCACGAGTGGGCCCATTCAAGACAAGCTGAGAACAGCCCAGATATATCCGGAGTAGAACATTATTTTAAACTGTAACAAACAACTCTCTAGTCACTATTTGGGCGATACTAACCTAAGTGCCGGACTAATCCACACTCATTAGTGTACACACGGTTGGAGATATATACATCCAGATGAAAACATATACTAAAATTCTACTTGGTAAACATAGATACAAATGCAGACACTTTTTTAAAATATAGTATGGAAATAAATGCTCTACCCAAGCCTCATTCATTTTCCTCCCTCACTTCAGCATGAGTCTTACCCAACTAGCAATCTGAACTTTAATAGCGTTAAGAGTCGATAAAAAATGAAAAGACAAAGCTATGGTGGGTACAGCTGTCAGCAAAATTTACACATCAATCAGCTGAGTTCAAATTCCAAATATCTCTTTCAATAGATGTGTGCCTAACTGCCTATGACGTGGATGCAAACAAAAATATATATAATAAATAACTATAGAAATTACTCTTGCGTTTATATTTTTTATGCTTTAAATTTTCAATCTTATTCCAATTTTATTATAAGAAACTCAATATATATTTTTATTATTATTTATTACTCTTTTTCTTACTAATTTCTTTATTTCATTTTAATTTAGTTTCTAATAAGTATTAAGAATTTAATACATATATATCACGAATATAATAATTTATAGAAATAGAATTATCCACATTTATTTATATTTCTTATATTTAAGATTCAATAATTATTAAATGTAAATAATAAATAGTAAAATCATAATGTAAAAACTGTTAAACATCATCATTTTGGTTATATATATCAAAGTTCACCCTCATGCAATAATTTCTTAAATTATATTATATATAAATATAATATATATTATGAATATAAAAATTTATATATAAATATAATACTATTTATTATTCATTTTATTAGTTATACTTAAAATGAATAATTGAATATGAAAATGGATGATATATTAAAAATATAAAAAATATTACATTATTATGAATATTTTTCTAATGTACTACTAAGCATGAAGATAGGGAGGAGTGAGTAATAAATATTGAAGAAAAACGAAAGTTGCATAGGTAAGGCTGTGTTGTCTTACCATCAGTCATTAAAAGCTCTGCTTATCACTGTGTGTGTATGAGCAACAGCGAAGATCTTATAGATATTGAAGTGATGCCTTAGACGTCACACTGCTTCATTCTCTCTTCTTTTTATGCATGCTCAGACTCAAAGTATGTGTGGCGGCAACTCCCACTACCTTTTCTTTTTGAATTAAAGGATTTTATTTAGTAACGTTGTTTCATCATTTATATTCTATTATAAATTCTCATATCTATATAAAAGTAATCTATATCATTTCTAAATTAATTATTAATAAATAAATTATTAGTTTGTAATAAATCTCACTTTCAATCCGGTTTTTACTAATAATGTTTTATATTATGATTATATATTATTATTTTTACTAGTAAAGTAGCATTTCCAATAGAGAACCACATTTTTCTTTATTTGGGTTTTACACATTATTTTATAATTTATTACAATTTCCTATAAAATAAGAACAATATCTACTTTTTTCTCACAATGACAAACATCATTTTTATTTGGGTACACAACATCTAAGGATGCCAATATTGGTTTCACCCGACAGGCCAGCCCCTTTGGATTAGCATTTAGCAGGCCAGACTAAGAATTTTAGCCTAAAAATTCATATTCAGCCCGGCTTAGAAGCCCGTTTTATAGAGGACCATGGAGGTTCGGGCCAACAATAAAAAAAGAAAGAATTACATAGAAAATTAACTCATAATTTTCCAATATTGTTATGTTATTGGTTAAAGATACAGAATATGTTAAAGTTGTCTATAATAAAAATTTACATGACAACTAATTATACTTTCATTAGTAATTATAAAAATGCTATTTATATTCATTTTGGTTAAACATATTCTTAAATTATGTATGATAGTATATAAGTTAGGACATGAGAATTGATATGAATTGGTATCCAAACTTCACTTCATTCTTTCATTTAGTCTTCTAGCTAAAATACTTATGTTATAAGTTTTATTAAGTGAATGTTTACTTTAGTGTTTGCAATGTTCAAATGCGATGAGAATATTAATAGCTTTATAAAGATAATATCAAGATAACTGCCATAGGCAAATATAGAATAACAAAATACTAAATATACTTGGTCATTGGAATCTTTCTTTACAAAACCATGGTTGAAATCCAAAGACCCCTCTTCATAGTAATTTCAAATATTCATTTTGTTTAGTTTTTACACTAATTGTTATTGAATTAATGTAGTGTTTGCAATGTTCTAATTGGAATGAATGAACAATCATAAGGCAACAATAAAGAAAGCTTGTGAGTCAATAGTAAAAAAAAACTAGAAGTATATATTAATTTAATCATGTACATAATATAGACGATAAAGAAGAAGAATATTTGAAAGATATTGATGGTGGTAGTAATAGAAAAGTGGAGACATCTTCTTCCAATTGAACAACAAATGTTTAAAACTTAGGAGTTCGAAGTTTTATTATGAACTATGAGTCTAAAAGTTTAAGATTATGTTTGTTTACTGTTTAGAACCTACAAGTTTTAAACTAAGATGATATGTTATTGTAAGATTGTGGACTTTGGTTTGTGATTTTTTGTTTTAAAATACATCTATGAAGCGTGGTGATTATTTATTTTTAAAATTGTGATTTAGTTGATTAAAAATATGTATTTTGAAGACAAATAACGGGCTGGCTCGCCGGCCTGCCAGACCTACCAAATACGGGTTGGACTAGCATTTTGAGCCCTTTAGCAATAAGGGTCGGGTCGGGCCAAACCATATTTTGGCGGGACAAAGGCAGATCAGGCCGGGCCAAGCTGACCCATATTGCCACCCCTAACAACATCTACATTTTTCCACAACATCTACCTCTCTCCTCACTTTCCTTTGGTTAATAACAACCAAGAATTGTTCTTATTTCAGAACAAAAGTCACGAAATAAGAATGACATGGTGGAGAACATAGTAAAAATGTTCTTTTTTCATTAAGAACAACCATTGTGGTTGCTATGAGACATCTACAAACAAGACATTTGCTGAGAGTAAGTGGGTAGAATGAGAATAAATCTGGTGCTGAGTTAAAACTGATCCAAAATACAAGGAAAAAAATCTTTATTTTGGTATATGGTGAAAGCTAGAAATAAAAGAAACAAAAGAAAAATGAACTAACACAAGTCTCAATGGTGAATAAAACCAAAAATTTATAACATAATAGAATCATAAAGAATTTAGTCAAAACTTGTATTGTCCAACATCAAGGTCACAACGATTAAGTTCTGATTTCTTGTCACATGTGTGATCACTACATCCGAGCTTTGTTGTAGAATGTCTCATATTCTTATGATTTGGCCATATAATGATGATAGTTATGACTGGTAATGAACCGAATCAACTCGGTATTCGTTCAAAACTTGATTCATTATTTAGCTCGATAAACTTGGTTCATGAATCAAATGATCTTAACTTGATCTAGAAATTGAGCTCGTTAAATAAATGAACCGAACTTAAGTTAGATATAGTTCGACTCGTTAGGTTCATGAGCTAGCTCAATAGATTTATATATATATATAAACTGATTTTTATGTTTATTATGACCTATACATTATTTTTTATATTTATTGTTATTATATATATAAAAACAATTATATTTATATATATATATATATAACATTTTCAAGTCAAATTTTAATTAATTATTTGAGTTGTCCAAATGAACCATTCGAACTGAACCGCACAGTTCACGAACTTTAATCGAGCTAAAAAAATAACTCATATCGAACTCGAGTCGAGTTTTGAGCCGAACCAATCCTTATCAAACTAAACTCTGGTTCGACTCGGTTCAGCTCGGTTCCAGCCCTATTTCACATATAAGTATTTGGATTCCTTTAGACAAAGTCAGTCCAATACGCTCTAAGTGGCTAACAATTAAGCAAGAAATATATCTCCATGCCCTTCCTTACAAGAGAAACTTTCAATCTAGGAACCATTTTCGTCCCTTAAAATCCCACCACTCCGCAAGATAAAATTTTAGGAATTTGGACAACCATCAACATTCGACTTAGTCAAATAAACGAGTATATTTATGTATGATTAAGTGTTAATGATTATTCATTTTAAAATAAAATTATAAATAATAGATTATATACTTGTAAAATATTTTATATAGAAATTAGATTAATATTAAACTTAAACTATTTTTGAATTGATATAATAAAGAATCACAATAATTGGATTGGATTTTAGATCCATTTATAAAATTAAAATAAATCAAAATCACAAATCTTATATCTACCATAATCTAAACTATACATTTAATATAAATTGTACATCGTATTATATTTATGGATTGAACGTTTTGCTCCGTGGGGTTCCACCCGGTTCCAGCCATGTTATGGTCGAACTAAAACGTTAAGCCTCAACTAAATATCGGACATGTTTGCTACAAGCGTCCCGAGATTAAGACTAAACATCCAGCCAATTCAAAGAAATGACATAGTTGACTCAATATATCCAAATGATAGTACATGGTGATCATAACCTTCTATTCGTTTGTCACGCCACATGTGTAAGACTGATACACCATCTCAACAACATAGATCCCTCTCACAATTGTATGTCACATGCACCAAGTGATCTAATTAATGGCAACCTAAAAGACTTCTGAAATTGATAACGGATATAGGCTTAATGAGTGGATACCCAAACAGTTGACCTATACGGAATAATGAGAACCCTATAAGTTAATACATAAGGAACAGTTATGGTCCCCAATATACCAAATCAAGAACAATTAACTGCTATTTTGTTGGCTATGTTGAACGCTCTCGAGGCTATAAATTTTAAACTCCCACTTCAAGACTTTTTTATGAGACGGGAAATGTAAGACTTTTTGATGAAGTTGATTTTGAGAAGGAAGGGAACATAAGGAATGTTGTCTTTGAGGAAGAACCTGTCATTAATGGTGAACAAGTTCTTGTGCCTATTACCATTCAAGGAATAACTTTGGAATAGAAGATAATGTTCAAAATATTGTTCTTGTCAATATTCTAGAACAAGACAACAATGAGGTTCTCCCCTCAAGTACTTATAGAACAAATTCAACAACCTCAAGAAGTAGAAGTACCATTAATGAGATCCACTAGAGAGGGGAGAAATGTAATTTCTGATGATTACATTGTATTTCTTCAAGAACATGTGGATGACATCGGGTTAACAGAAGATGATCCATTGAACTTCTGTCAAGCCATGAAAAGTTCTAACTCTCAAAAGTGGATCGATGCCATGAAGGATGAGATGAATTCTATGCATGATAATGACGTTTGGGATCTTGTCAAATTACCTGAAGGTGCAAAACCTATTGATTGCAAATGATATTTAAAACCAAGAGGGATTTGAATGGTAATATTAATAGATATAAAGCTCATCTAGTTGCTAAAGGTTACACTCGGAAAGAAGACATTGATTATAAATAAACTTTCACTTCAGTATCTTTGAATGATAATGTTAGAATAATATTGGCACTAGTAGCACATTTTAATTTAGAACTACATCAGATGGATGTTAAAACTGTTTTTCTAAATGGTGATATTAAAGAAACGATCTATGTGATGCAACAAGAAGACTTTGTGTCAATTGGCTCAAAGTCAATGGTATGCAAATTAATGAAACTCATCTATGGCCTTAAACAAGTTTCTCGTCAATGGAATCACAAGTTTCATCAAATTATTACCTCCTATGGTTTTGAGGCAAACAAAGTTGGTGATTGTGTGTACCACAGATACAATGGGAGTAAATTTATATTCCTAGATTTTTATATCGATGATATACTGCTTGCGAGCCATGATATGAGACTATTAATGGTGATATTAAAGAAACGATCTATGTAATGCAACAAGAAAACTTTGTGTCAATTGGCTCAAAGTCAATGGTATGCAAATTAATGAAACTCGTCTATGGCGTTAAACAAGTTTCCCGTCAATGGAATCACAAGTTTCATCAAATTATTACCTCGTATGGTTTTGAGGCAAATAAATTTGATGATTGTGTGTACCACAGATACAATGGGAGTAAATTTATATTCATGGTATTATATATCGATAATATACTGCTTGTGAGCCATGATATGAGACTATTGCATGAGACCAAGAGATTTCTAACGAAGAATTTTGATATGAAATATCTTGGGGAAGCTTCTTTTGTATTAGGTATTCGGATACTAAGAGATCTCTCTTAAGGTATCCTAAGGTTGTCATAAGAAAACATTGCCCCAAAAATGACCTTGAAAGATTCGAGATGCAAAAGATTCATTATGCATCTGTAGTAGGAAGTCTAATGTATGCTCAAGTTTGCACACGTCCCGACATAGCGTTTGTCGTCAGAGTTTTTTGGGAAGATATTTGAGCAATCTTGTAATGCATCATCGGAAGGCAGTTAAACATGTTATGCTTAATTAAATAGAATAAAGGAGTACGTGTTCACTTATCGTATGTATGAGAATTTGGAGATCATTGAGTACTTTGACTCTGATTTTTTGGGTGTCTAGATAACAGACACTCCACCTCTGGATATGTGTTTATCTTGGCTGAAGGTGTTATATCTTGGAAGTCTTCTAATTAGACGCTTATAGCTCCTTCAACCATGATTGCGGAGTTCATGGTTTGTTTTGAAACATCAGACCATGACATATGGTTATGGAAATTTTGTCACTGTTTACATGTGGTCGATGATATTATAATATCATCGAGAATTTATTGTAACAGTAAGTTTGTGGTTCTTTACTCCAAAAATAATAAGAGTTCTACAAAGTCAAATTTTATTGACATTAAGTTTCTGGTTATTAAAGTAAATGTTCAAATAGATAAATTTTCATAGAACATATAGGGACAAATTTTATGCTAGTTGGTCCACCGACTAGGGATTTGGTATCTAAAGTCTTTGATGAGCATATTACTCATATGAGTATTGCTCCTTAAGATACCTTAGTTCAGTGGGAGTCTATATGTTATATTATATACTTTGGACGTCATATATAGTTTTATGCACAATAAAGTTGATGGTTTATTGTTCTATTTTGAACATGTGTATTGTAACTATTATGTTGCAATTATATACTTTATATTGATCTCATTAAAGAATAAAGAAGGAGCAGTTGTAAATAGATATGTTTGAAATCACATTGCATGAAATTTCCATGTCACTCATCCATATTTGATCTATGTCATTAAGTATATTAATATGATGATCATCATGGTTGAGTCACGCTTGAATATGATGAAAGTCACGGTAGTTCCATAGTTGATCTATGAGATGGACCAGATTGTATTAAGGAGAAGTCTAAATATAAAAAACATATAGATGCGCGCATAAAGAATATGTGATATAATTGTTTCAGGAAAATATGAAGCTCAAGTGAGAGATTGTTAGAAATTCATAATTTCTAATTAAGGTGAACAACATATATTTAATATAATTATATCGGCTATTTATTTTGGGGTTACAAAATCAGTGATATAATTAATGACAACCTAAAATACTTTGTAAACTGATAACAAATATGGGCTTTAAGTGGATACCCAAACAATTGGCCTATAAAGGATAATGTGAACTCTATAAGTTAACACATAAGGAACAGTTATGGTTCCCAATACACCAAATAACAAATAGTTTTCATCGCTCCTTATTAGAGAGAAAATGAAGGTCCCAAAAGGAATTAAGGCATTTGGTTGAGGAAGGTCATCATACCAAAACTCTCTCAAAAGGTATATCAAATGATTAGATCAGAGAACCTGGATTCAGGTATGACTTTGTATCCTTGTTTTATATTATGTGTGAGAATCATGACAATCAAGATCTTAGGGTTGGTATTTCACCAATCATCATGAAATTTGTAACACTTAATACTTTATATTACTCTTGCATTATATTCTCTATACACATATCTGTCTCATATCTCTAACATTGGATATGCGGGGAGGAATGAAAGAGTTTATAAGAAGGAAAGGCCCATGGAACTAATGCCTTAAGGTTTTGGTTCAAGACGTGGTGTCTCACTTGTTACTCTTCACTCTTCCCATACTCATGTAACAATGAAACTCCCTGGTGGTTGGAGGCTCCCCGGTCGTAGTCTGGTCCAACAAGTGGTATTAGAGCCGATGGTTCGGCTGGGACATGGTGGACTTAAGGGGGAGCGGGCCAGAAAGTGTGTGGTACCCACACTTGAGGAGGAGATTGTTGTGTTTATTCAAGTGTGAAGTCCCACATTGGATATGCGGGGAGGAGTGAAAGAGTTTATAAGAAGGAAAGGCCCATGGAACTAATGTCTTAAGGTTTTGGTTCAAGACGTTGAGTCTCACTTGTGACTCTTCATTCTTCCCATACCCATGTAACAATGGAACTTCGCGGTGGTTGGAGGCTCCACGGCAGCAGTCTGGTCCAACAAGTTGATGAGGACTTTTCTTAATAAAACAACAATATGAGTTATAAGTTTGGGCTAATATAAAGGGGTTGGAGTAGAGACCTATATATTATGTATTATGTAAACCAGTTGACGTCAAAGATAAAGAAACATGACAGGAACAAGGTGAGGATGACAACCCTGTTAAAAATAGAACCATGTCAATATATGTATTGGATTTGGATACTGGTAGAAAGAGAGACTAAAGTGAAAAATCAGGTATGAGAGTGGTGTATACATATGGCATTTTTGTGGCATCATGGAGATTGATGTTAATTGCAAATTGATCCATAAAAGCATTGGTTGAATTTGACACAATGTGTAACATAGACATTAGCTTGGATGCAAGGTTTAACATGAGCATTGACAAAAATACAGGTTGGTACAGACATTGGTTGACATTGATGTAAGGTGTATATTGCGGGTATAGTCATCATGCTAGAGTATGATATTTCTTTTGAACTTTGATTGTTAGAGTAGACAAGAGGGATGCAAATTAAAGTTTTCCAAGAAAACTTCAAGGTTCAACTTGAGTGAATATTATATAGGGCAATTATTGATGAACTTTGTTGTATAGGTTCCTAATATCAAAAGACATTCCAACAATAGAGAGTTATGCAACGTGCTTTATTGAACAATGTTACGAGAAGCTGCACTATATGTTTAGAGAGTTGGACTCTTGGTTACATTCTCAAGGATATTAAGAAAGACTTTCACTAATAGGGAACATACTCTCATGTTGAAGAAGTCTCATAGGAGCTATTAAAGAGTTAGGGATTGAGTAAGATGGAGCTAGATATTTGCTTAGGTGAAGATTGTTACATAGATTTCATAAGAATACATGAATTCGTCTATTTTAATCAAGGTGTAGACTATTGAAATGCTTGAGATATAATATTATATGAAGTTTCACAATATCTAGAATTGGAATGAAGGAGATATCCAAAAGTTATATATTTGGATCAAGTTCGTTATTGTAACTTCCACCCATTAGAAGCATCATTGAACCCATAAATGTGCTAGAACTCGTAATTCTAATTTTTAATAATATATTTAAAATTACTCAACACTCTTAGAGACATAAATACAATTAGTTGAACTCGTTAACAAACCTTTTTCTTCTTCTCTTCTATTTATCGTTTATCCCCTTTTCAACTGATTTTGACTAATGATGTATTGTGGTGGCTTTGGTTATATCAACATTTATTGCTAGTTATACCCATTTACCATGCAAATCAAACACTTGATCAACACATACATTAATTTTCATTAGAGTTAGAAAGACATAGTCTCCATATCTCTCATCTACCAATGGATGTTGGTTCAAGTAGTACATGTTTGATTCCTCTTAAGCAAGGTTTCGAGTTCGAGTCTTGTGGATCCGATGGTAGAGTTAGCCCCACATATTTGTGGATGTTCCTGGGTCGGACAGGATTGTCTCCAATGCAAGAATACATGTGGAAAACCAAAAAAAAAAGACATCTCATCTCATTCGATCTCTATCATCACATCATCTTCATAATTTTTCACTAATGTTTCACATGTTAGAGATTTAAATTTAAATATTTAAAATCTCTGTAGAATGCTGTATTTAATTGTATTTTCCATTTTATACATATCTCTAAAAAAATATTTAAATATAAAAAATGAACCCGTAAATAGTACTGTATTGCAAAAAATAAAATTCAAAATAAAAATAAAAAAGTAATCAAATATGAAAGAATATCTACTATTTTTTACATGTAGTTTAATTTTAAAGAGTGAACCAAGATATTATAGAATAATAAGTTTTCATCATATCAAAAACTAAATATAAACTGAATAAATTACATGGCGATAATGATAGTAAAGATGACAACATAATAATAAAGACAATAGTAGCAATGACAACATTAATAACAAGTGGTGGAGATAGTGATAACTATGAAAATGGTTAGAGTTGTCAAAACAGACTACCCGGACGAATTTGAGTTAACTTGTATGGTGTTCGGGCTAAACCGGATTGTGTTAAAAAGCACATATACAATTTATGTTTATAAAATTGCAGTCCAAACCTGTCGTAAGCAGGTTGCAGGTTGTGGCGCAAAAGTTCACATAATACTAAAAATTATTTATTTAATTTTAATCTATTTTAAATATATACATATATATATATATCATTTATTATTAATGTATACTTTTAACACACTTGATATGCTCAATTCAACCAAAGTCGTAGATCTAATGCTTTATGTTTGAGCTAAGAGTAATATCAAGTCCACTTATATGATGTCTAACATAAATCATTTATTGAACATTTGGACACTATAAAAATAATATAATGTTAGTTTATAGTATGGTAGTATGGACTCAAGTTCAGAAGGAACTCTATATGATGAAGTATAACCATTGTCGTAATATATGATCATTATTATTTACTTTATGTATGAAGATCATTTGTATGCTCATTATCAACATTTTTATCGTGAATTGAGTAAATTTTGTTTGTGTGAAGTTCTTCATGATAAACAATTATATTCTCTTATAGTTTTATGGTAAAAGATATTGTTTTTAAATATGTTTTTGTTGTAAAAGTTAAATCTAATTAAATTTACAATTAGGAAAGGAAAAGTGAAATCTTAATTTTTCTTCTCATTGGATTTGATACAATATTTTGCTATTATGCTTAAAATGATATTCTATAAAATATGACAAATAACGTAATGTTCATTACTTGATAATATTATTTAAATTTATAAATATTTATGTTATAGACATTACTCTATTTTTATTTAAAATTCATTACACAATATTTATTATATATTTTTTATTATAAGTTTATAGTACAATTATATTGCAAAATAATTTTCACCTAACAGTTATTATAATCTCAAAGGTTAAAAAAATCAAAGAGCTAAAACTCATTCGTTAAGCCTGGCTCGAACCTAGTTTTAATATATCACAATAGATCCGAGCTAAAAAGCTCAAATTCAGTTTAAAATACTTAACATAATACTTAAACTTTATAAATTTTTGGAACTTGTCAGGTCAACCCATCGTACCAGCTCATTTTAACACCTCTAGCAATGATAATCAGAAGTAATGGTGACCGTGTTAGCAACAATAATTTAGTTGTAGTGTCTGTCATCCACGGTGGAGCGAAGATGATGCTTATTTAAGTACGTGGGTTTGAGGGATAAAATATATGCTATCAACCATACTTCTTTTTTAAAATTCATACCTTAGAAAATACCCTAGATGAATAAGATAAGATTAGACATTAATTTTACTAGCTCATAAACCTATAATTGCAACAACATATATATACTATCCTGTCCTTTATATAACCACCTAATGGACCCATAAATCTATGATTAGTGCCACCGTAAGAAGAAATGTGCAGCCGATTACGTGATTGGCATGTTCATGAGCATGCGTTATATATAATATCAACTAATATTCAACGGTATGGGAAACTTTATGTTATCATTTATCACCAAGCATATGAAGATCAACTAATGATTTACTCTATATATTTTGCTTTGTATGTCAGTAAAGGAACAAACCAGATTGGAATATTTAAGTTCTTTTTGACCATTTCACTATTCCCTACCAAATACTGCTAGACAGGAGAAAAAGCAAGAAATCAATGCTAATAAGAAGAAATAATGCAAAGTTATGGGTCAAATGTTGTCATGATTATGTCTGTAGCTTTTAATCAGATGCAGTGTTGGATAATTAAAGCAACAATTAAAGATCCCAATGCATGGGCCACTAGCAAAACCTTTTTACTGTGAGTTCAAGATATTCATGGAAAGTTTTGTATATTGTGTTCAAGATATTCATTAAGGCTTGTTTTTTATACAAAGATTAACTACATTATCTTCTTATTAAACTTTTTGATATAGAAACTTTAATATTTGGCTTATGAGTTATGACACAGTAAAAAAATCTTAAATATATTAGTGGAGACTTTCCCTACTCAAACATGGGTTCCATCACTTATGAATGACGATAAAAATTTAAAAAGATTTTGCTAGTTATCCAAAAATTTAAAAAAATAAAATCATATTTCAATATGGTTCATCATTATCTCATAAAAATTATTGGAGAAAGTAATAAGTTCTCTAAAATACTTGTTAAGAAAGTAAAAAAGAATAGTTTTATATTTAAAAATTTTGCGTTTAACAAATCGAAACAATTGATCATATATATTTTTTAATATTTACTTACATGAAATAATGAGCTTAAACCTTTTTTAACACAACCCAATATATTAGAAACCTTTAATTAACAGCTTTATTAGCATTTACCTGACGTTAATAGCATCAAGTTGATATATTATGCAATAAAGACTGAGTTAACAAGAGTTTTCTTAACCTCGCGCCTTAGAGTTAAAGATGAGATCATGAGAGTCAAAAATAATAATAAAAGTATTAAGAAACTTAGTATTTGGAAAACACCTGTTTTGAACTAGGTAAACCCCATATCTAACTCACCGAAATTTTAAATTTTAGTTTTTTACTTTAATAACTTGGAGTTTGTGAAATGACTTGGGCATGATATAGGAAATAAGAGGGAAGATGAGCTGTGTGTTGATGTGGATATATATTCAGTTATTCACTATGATTGTGAATTTGCAAATATTTACACTAATTGGTGTGTCGGTGTGATTGATCTCATCACTAACAAGCGCTTGCTATATGGGACTAATATTGTGGTTGTCCTAAATCATATTTCAAAAATCATGTTCTACAGTAATTTTGTTTGTGCGGAATTTTCGATGGTAAACAATAAAAAATTATATATCAATTTTTTTCTTTCAGTTTTTGCATTATTTTCATTAATGTTAAATAAGATTTGATACATGATGTAAAATAGTTGTTATTTATTAATAAGAGACCCTCTCTACTTGTAAACACGTATCTTTGCTTTGGCATCTTCATGGTATAATTTGTTGGATTTCATAAACCCACATTTGTCATATAAAGACTGCAATACGTTTAAAGTAACATGGAGACCTCAAAAGCCACGCCAAAACCAGATTGTTGGTACAGACTACAGAGTAAAGATCGAATACAACACCAAACACATAAATGGAACTAAATCTAGCTTAATTAGAAGTTTTAGTTTAAGGGAAGAGAATGTATGGTATAAAAAAAATTATACTATTAGTAAATCATTTATTATTATTTAGATATTAATTATTAATTCTTAAATACAACTAATATATATCAGACGATGGATGATAAGCTCATACTGTAAAACACTTTTATACTAGTGTATAAGTCTTAGACTTTTGATTTAAATCTTTAAATAAGTAGTTGCATTATATTTAATATGTAAAAACTTGCTCAGCATAAATTATTGTGGCTAAAAATGGAATAGATGTTAATAGGGGATTTGCATTGTCTTTTCATTTTTTCGAAAATAAAATTTCTTATTATGAAAGAAAATGACATTTTTCTTTCCAGAAATTCACTAAATTATTCATCACTAACGTACAAATCAAAGATTGTCGTTGTATTGCACACCTCATAATATAACAGTGTCATTTAATGAAGAAAAAAGAGAGATTACGAAAACCCTTATTGAAGTGTTGTATCTGGCCTATGAAAAAGGATGGGATCACCTGTCCTATTTGTTGTCTTATTTGGTGTCATTATCCAATCAGAAAATCTTATTTGATTAAAAATAAAAATTATAATAATATAAATTAATATTTGTATATTATTTTATGAAATTTGATTGGTTTAAAATATGAGGACAAGAATATCTTCGGACAGAGTATCATTATCCTTAAAAAAAAAATTAGGCAATAATAAGCACTGCACATGCCTAATAAGCACTGCACATGTTGTGAAGATGTGAGTTACATTCTCAATATCTGATGAAGTAATGAAAGTAATAATCGGTGTTTTAAATTTTAGTAATAGTTATGGATATGATTATATTGTGTTTACTATAATTAAAGAAAATGGTATGCATATAACAATATAACAGTGTGTGTAACATTACAATATAATGGAATGCATGTTTTTTTTTTGTCAACTGCTTAGAACATAGAGTGGTAATAAGAGACACGTCATTGTGGTAGCATTTAAAAATGAAAAATGATAGGTAAATCAAAATATAGATGAGATGTTATGAGAAATATGAGAAACAGAAGAAAAAACATTTGAATGACGAATTACTAATTAAGACATAAATTAGGCTAGGTTCTCATTCTCATCCTGTACACTTCAAATGATTAGTAATTAATTTGCTAGTATCGCAAGCAAGTTATATTATAATTAAAGGTCAAAGGATATTTCACAAACAAAAGTACAATCTAAGCAACTTAAAACAGAAGGTCAAATAATATTCCACACACAAAACTATAATCTCATTACACTCACGTCTTACAGTCATATGGAGAATAACGATTTCAACTAACTATATATATTATAGCTTAACAAGGTGTTGAGTTCAAGTATATAGAATATAGATAAATTGAATATTTGGTAGAGGAAATTTTATTACCAATAATAATTTTATACAACTCAAACATAATTACTCGATGAAACATACTTGTAAACAAACAGTAAAACCAGCTATATAATATTCTTTTATACAAATAATCAATGATATAGCATCAGGATGGCACAGAGGGTCTAACCTATTAACAGAGATATAGTTTTTGGAGTATAATATTTATATTTATATTTATATGTAGTGTGTTATTTACTATTAATTTGTATTATTTTAATTTAAGAGTTATTAATGATTAAAAATCAATAGTAGATAATACAACGAAAATTTCAAAATCAAATTGACATTGTAGAGGTGCATACAACTCTTACTAGTATATTTAATTTTTTGTTTTAAACTATGTTTTAAATTATATTCTGAATCAATAAAAATATATTATGTCAATTAAAAAAATTAAATATTTATTCAATTTTTATTTAAATATCATTAGTCTAAAAGATCATTTGTAACACAGTTTGAACAATATATCTTTATCCCCTATATTAATTAAGGATATCATTTATTTGCCTAATCATCAATGTATTAAGTATGCTCCCTTATCTAAACTAACAATTCAATAATTGGTTCAGATGAAAGAAATATTACTGTATGAATTTCCAAATTGTCTAGGATTGAAATAGTATGAGAAACCAAAACAATATATTAGGCTCAAGACCATTCTTGCATCCAACATCAATCAGCTTATGGGTTTGCCATGAGTTTGTAATTCTTATTGTATAATAATATATTATGATAGTTGTTCAACAATCCTCCTTATATAGACACATTTGGTTAAATTTCATTAACAAATTGTCATATTTTCCTCTCTTCTTTTTATTCTATATCATTTTATTTGATAGCTTATGATCAATGATGTATAACTATCGCTTTTGTTGCACCAACAATTGTTGTGAGAGTCAATTGATATATGCTCTTAACTTATGTGCCTTATTCAAGATGAAGAAGTTCAATGGAGTTGGTAATAATAAATTGTGGCAAAGAAAGTGAATGATGTGCTAACAAGACAAGACTTACCAAAGGTATTGTTACTGCAGTAGAAGCAACAGTTGTACAACATTGACTACAACCAATCAAATAAAGTACATAGAATAAATAGAAGAGAAGAAACAAGAGAATTTGGTAATTGAGTTCAGCCAAATGTGCCTATGTCCCCGGGAGCGTTGGGTGACTAACATTATATTATTAGAGAATAAGGGTTACGAGCCCTAGCACATCCATGGGTCCAAGTGCCCACGGGAGTGTTTCTATTTTATGCTTATATCTCGTGCACATTACAACAAGGGACTTGAGTCCAATATATAACACTGATATTTCACTCTATTCTAATACTAGACAATGTGAGACTTCATATAATAACATAGTTCAAACATTCTCAACAATCTTCATCATGATTGAAATAGACGATATCTCGCTCATTAGGAAATCTACACAAAATCTCCACCTTAGCAAATATATGACTCCACTTTGCTTAATGCCTAATTCTCTTTAATAACTACTACAAATAAGAGTTTGCTCCCCTACAACATAAATCTTTTGAGTATCCTTGACGATGTTACCAAGAGCCTAGCTCTCCAAACTTGTAGTGCACCTTCTCGTACTGCCATCTAATGGAACTTGCCGTCTAACCACTTATTTCTAGGAAGTCTTTCAATATATTGGAACCTCAACACAAAAGTTCACCAATAACCGTCTTCTTCAATACTCAATCAAATTGAACCTTAGAGATTTCATGGAAAGCCTCAACCGCTACCGCCATTGTCTACTTCGACAATCCTAGGTCAAAAGAACTATCATACTCCACCATAAGGAGTATACCCACAATACACAAACCTTGCGTTAATGCTAACTAATATTTGTGTCACATCCTTGCATCTAAGCCAATGCTCATGTCACATCCTTGCATCTCTACCAATGCATGTGTTACACCTTGCATCAAAGTCAATGCCCATGTTATACCATACATTAAAGTCAGATATCACCTATGTGCTTTTGTGGATTTGCTGACAATTAATGTCCTTCTCTATGATATATCGGACATGTCATTAAGATATTTCACTTCTCACCTCAAATGAGATTATTTTCTTAACATCTATAGAGATATTGCCAGCATCTGTCTCAAGGCCAAACTCAACACATGAGTCATTATCTCCACCTTGATCCTAATCCAGTGCATGAACTTATGGGATTTTGGATCAACACATATATTGCCCACACCACAGTTTCGCTATGTTTCCTTATCCTTCAACTCATATATTTTTATCCTTGCATGGTACCTTTGACGCACCTTGTCTAGCCATCACGCCTTCACCCTCTTTAGTCATTGTCTGACGCCTGGGTTATGAGCCATCTACCAACCTGTCTCTTATACCAATTGTTGGTGTAGCGGAAGCAATCATTGCATAATGTTGACCACAAACAATCAAATAAAGTGCATAGAATAAATATAAGAGAAAAAACAAGAGAATTTAGTAACGGTGTTCGGCCAATTGTCCCTACGTCCCTGGAAGCATTGAGTGACTACCAAAATATTATTAGAGAATAAGGATAACGAGCCCTAGCACACCCATGGGCCCAAGTGCCCATGAGGTATTTATATTTGGTGCTTATATGTGGTGCACATTACAACAATAGACTTGAGTCCAATATATAACATTGATATTCTACTCTATTCTAATACTAGGCAATGTGAGACTTCATATAATAACATATTTCAAACATTCCCAACATGTACTATGCGAGAATAAACTATATGAGTTGAAGTAGAAGGAAACATGATGAAACCATGGTGTGGATCACAATTGTGTTGGATCCACAACCCAAAACTACATATATTGGATTAGGACCCATGTCGAGATGTGGACTTAGGTATTGAGTTAGACTTTGAGACAAGTGCTCAAATATCTTTATAGATATTAGAGAGGATTGTCTCACAAAATCACATGATGATGGTTGACTTTGATGCAATGTATAAGAAGGGCATGGGCTTGTATGTAGTATGTAACACATCAATAGTAGAGATACAGAGTGTGACATTCGCATTGATTTGCATTAGCACAAGGCATATTATGGATATACTCCTTATGTGGAATTTAATAGCTCTTTTGAACTATGATTGTTAGTATAGACCATGATAGTAGCAATTGAAACGTGCCAAAGAAGCTACATGGCCCAACTGAGATTAGTATTGAAGAGAGTAATTGTTGGTGAACTTTATTGTAAAGTTTAATAGTATTGATAGAAATCCTAGAAATAGAGAGCTAGACTTAGCAAAGAAGTCTCACATTACCTAGGATTAGAATTGAGGTGAGAGATAAAAACTATATATTGGACTTAAGTTTTTTGTTATCTCAAACACCAATTAGAAACATTCTATAGGCCTTTAACTATAAGTGTACTAGAACTTATAATTTATATTCTCTAATAATATATTGATAGTCACTCGATACTTTTAGAGATATAAACACAATTAATTGAATTTTGTTAACAAATCTACTTATTTTCTTTTTTCTATTTATTCTCTATACTTTTATTTGGTTGGATATGGGCAATGATGTGTAATCGCTTCTATTGCACTAAAGCATACTTTCCAACATCTTAAGATCTCACATATCAAGCATAATATTTTACTCATACACCTTTTATATTTATTATCCAATTATAAGTCATTAAAAATAATAACCGAAAAATTGGAATATACTTTTGGAATAATTGAAAACACATAAATTAAATTCAAATAATAAATTTTTAGATATGTTTGTACTACATAAAGAGTATCATCATTCTATAGGTAATGAACTAATTTATTTTGAAGTGTGTGACTATCAATCCTAACAAATATTATTATCATAAATCGAACTCTTAACCTTTTGTCTTTCTAACAATCTAAATGAGTCTTATATCACTAGATCAATATCTTATTAATAATCAAATTTTATATTGATTACATTACAACATATATTTTTAATCAATCAACATTCTAAGTTTTTAGTCCTCTACCAATTATTTCCATTTTGGAGGAGGCATTCATGTGGCAAAACCTCCTAAAGAAAAAAGATTCATTTAATTCCTGTCATGCAAAGAACTTGTTATGAAATAACTTGAGGATTAGAGGAATCAAATTATATATTTATCTTATACATGAATATATGGGTAAGAAAAACCGTTCAAATAATTTAGGTGAATTTAAAGTCTTGGATTGGCATGTATAAAAAAGTGACTTGGATTGGGTACAACTCAAACCAAACATGTCCCCACCCAAAAACATAACCACTTATATATTGTGTCCGAGAAAACTATTCAAACAGTCGCATTTCACAACATACCTACCACCAAAAATCAATTTAGCAATTTCAAATTTTAACAAAGGTCCAAATGAATCATATTCATATTCAAATATAGTGAGGGAATCAAGTGACTCTATATTTTCCTTTTAAAAAAAGTCTATCTTCATTTAATTTAAACATCATTACAACCTCTAATTGGTAATAGCAAAATGAGTTGACATGTCCATTTAGTACATGCCTACATAATACCCACATCAAATATGGGTGTGGGTTGCCCATCTCAATATATTTGATATATTCTCATCCTGTGTGTCTTAAAACATGCTAACGAAATAACTAATTGTCTACGAATATAAATAAATAATAATTATAATAATTTTCCCTCGCAAACACACCTTCTTATGTCATGATCCTTGAACTTGTTCTATTTGGCTTAACATGTATTTTCAAAGGACAAAATAGTTCTCCCCTTCATATTACAACCTTTGACTTCATTCCACAACTAACAAAAGTTTACCCCCTTAAGATCTAAAATTAGCATAATTAAATTCTTATATCACTCCATTACTCTAAGTCCTAGTGCCAGGGACATAATTAAAGAAAAAAAGATTTCATAGTAGAACAACGTCTTAAATCCAAAGTTATAAACATAACAAAAGTTATAATATAATCTTCAATGGTCCACCTCAAAAACATTAGACCCTTGATTGAACATCTTTTTCATCATTTCATTGTCATCTTCATCTATGTACAATTACAATTTAAAGAAGAAAACAACTAAATGTATAGGTAAATTATGATGTTTGCATTAAATAAGTTACCACAGTTAGCAAAACCATGCAATCAATTTTGAGTAGAAATCAAAAGTAAGAGATGAATCCTAAATTTGCTACGGACGGACACATGCACTAATGCTTAACTTATATTCAGATGCAGCAATATTAATCAGAATGATTAGCAAGTTATGAACCATTGATGATAAATAAGGAAAACGGTCATTTGAACTCTTTATCTAATTTCTTGATTAAGTCATCCAAATAAGTATCTAGTTAAGACTTTCAAAATTCACATATGAGATGTTGATTATGTTTTTTAATTCCTATTTTATTTGATAACATAAGCAAATAAAAATAAGAATTCATCCAAGATAAAATATAAAAAATTACTACATCTCAATTGTCACATTTACTAATACAACTATAAAAATAAATAATAATATTGGTTTCTTGGAAGTCATTAGTTAGAACTTTTGGTGTGAAATCTAAATATATCTCAAGTCTCGCATAAATGTTTTTGAAAAAAAACAACTCTCAAATCCCACATTGTAGAGATGAGGAACATGGAAAAAATATGATGTTATAAATAGAGGCATTTTCCTATCATTATAACTTGTTATGCGCTTTCATTCAACTTTTTCTTTCTCCATCATATTTTCCGCTAATGCATTTCCGACAATCTTCTCCCCATTTCTTTCGGGGTACTAAGAATTGGCACAAACAACCAAATTGCGGGAATTTCAAGAACTGACACCGCTAGTCAATGTTGATGGAAAAGAATTGGCACATGTAGCCATATTATGGGCATTTCAAGAATTGACACCGGTAGTCAGTATTGAGAGAAAAGAATTTGCTTAGGTAGTCATATTATTGACATTTTGAGAACTGACACTGGTATTCAGTATTGAGAGAAAAGAATTGGCACGGGTAGCCATATTGTGGATATTTCAAGAATGACACTGGTAGTCAGTATTATGGGAAAAGAATTGCCACGAGTAGTGATATTGTGAGTATTTCGAGAATTGATATTGATAGCCTTATTGTGGTGGGTATATTCGAGATCAGTTCTTATAATGCAATAAGAATTCAATAATAGAGATCTTAAGTGTTTTATCCTGGGGACGGCGTGGTTGATAGTCTGCTTGCACATTTTGGGCAGCCACAAAACGTCTTAAAGAGAGCAACCTGGTTATGACTCAGCCAGTAAGTATTATTTCGTGTCATTTATAATTGTTGCAAGCTACAATAACAACAATTTTAAGACGTTTCTATTGCAATGAAATTAGTAGATAATATTACTAGACCGAACATTTGTGACCTGAACAAGTCATTTCGGTTGACGAGACAAATTTCAAACATTGACAACATAAGATGAAAATTTTCCTCATTATGAGAAAAGTTGTACACGTTCTGAAAACCAATGTCCCAGTGTTGTCGGGAGAAGCTGAAAAAGGGAAAAAAAAAGGATAAACTAGCTATTGATATAGCTCTATATAATAAAAATGATTACCTTTGTAAGAATTTCATTTTGAATGAGTTATCATATGATCTCTATGATTACTATAGTTCATACAAGTCTGCCAAATTAATTTGGTATGCACTTGAAAAGAAATATGGTACTGAGGAAACTGAGACTAAAAAATATGATGTTAGTCATTACCTCAATTATCATATGACTGATGATAAATCAGTAGAGTTTCAGTCTAATTAGATAAAGAGAATTGCTCATGAAATCATTTATGAAGGTATGCCCCTGGAAATTTAAACTCGCAAGCAGAGCCTATGAATGTGAATTATTGTGTACGTTGTAAATAGCAAGAAGTGCAAGTTTTATGACCTTAATGCAAAAGTGATCATTGAGTCTAAGGAAACTCACTTCAATAAAGAAGAAATTCATTTTTAAATTGAGGAATAGTGGAGCACATCAACTAGTCACATATTTGTGATTAGATATAATGATAAAAAATAAAAGGTTTAAAATAGAACCTAAAAGAAGTAAGAGAACAAAAATTGATAGAGTATAGACCTAATTATATAGTCTATATATTGGAGGAGAATCCATGAACTCTCCAAGAAGTTTTGACTTCTTCAGATGCTAATTTGTGGCAAGAAGCCATAAATAATGAGATGAACTATCTAGAGTCTAATAAGAAACAGAATATTTTAGCTCAATCCACTATGGAAGTTGAGATGATAGCACTAGTAACAACTAGTGAAGAAGCAAGTTGGCTGAGAAGCTTGCTTGTAGAGATTCCACTATGGGAAAAATGATATTAACTGTGTTAATCCATTGTGACAGTACCACGACTATTGCAAAAATTGAGAACTACTTTTATAACAGTAAGAAACGACAAATTCGTCGTAAGCACAACACCATTAGAGAGTCACTCTCTATAGGAGCTGCTAGAGTGGATCATGTACGCACTGAGACTAATTTAACACATCATTGGGCCAAAGGACTAGTTAGAGAGAAAGTTCATAATACTTCTAAGAGTATGAGACTATTACCCTTAGAACGAGGATCACTCAAGATGTAACCCGATCTATCTGACTTGAGATTCCAAGAAATAGGTTTAATGGGTAATAACAAGTTGTGAAGTGATATGAGAATGAACATACTATAAAATTATGAGAAGCATGATTCTTGTAGCATATCTAAGGATGAGTTAAACTCTTAATGAGATCTATAGTCAAATTGGAGTGGAGCACTCTTGATAGACTCACCTATGTGAATGTGGATGTGGGGGCCGCTTCCTATGAAATTTTGAGGCATAAATTTCTAGAGCGTTCACTATACTGGGAGCACAATCTTATTGAGACCACAAAATTTTGCAAAAATCTTTTTTTAATTTCAAGTGGGGGATTATTGGAACTTGATTTCTTGGAAGCCATTAGTTGGAACTTTTAGGTGTGAAATTTAAAAAACTCTCAAGTCCCACATAGAAAAGATTTGAAAAAAACAACTCCCAAGTCCCATATTGGAGAGATGAGGAACATGGAAAAAATATCATGTTATAAATAGAGACATTATTCCCTCATTATAACTCACCCAAGTTGAATGTGCTTTCATTCAACTTTTTTTCTCCGTCACATTTTCATCTGATGCATTTCCGACAAACTTTTCCCATTTCTTTATGTGGTACTAAGAATTGGCAAAGACATTCAATTTGCGGGAATTTCGAGAACTGACACTGGTAGTTGGTATTGAGGTAAAAGAATAAGCACATGTAGTCATATTGTGGGCATTTCGAGAACTCACATTGATAGTCAGTATTTAGGGAAAAGAATTGGCACAAATAGCCATATTGTGGGTATTTCGACAACTGATACCGATACTCAGTATTGTGGGAAAAGAATTGACACGAGTACCCATATTGTGGATATTTCGAGAATTGATACTGATAGTCATATTGTGGTGGGTGTATTCGAGATCGGTTCTTACAGTGCAATAAGAATTCAATAACAAAGATCTGAAATGTTTTATCATGGGGACAACATGTTAATAGTTTGCTTACACATTTTGGACAGTGCCACGAAACGTCTTAAAGAGAACAAGAATAGACAAATTAAACTTTCATGAACACTATTAGTTGACAATTCATAATGATGTTTTCACATCCAACGCTTGATTACCTTAAATCCCTTGAACTATTTGTAGCATTTGTTTGGACATAGCAACATTATTATATCATCGGAATTCAAATTGACATATAACTCAAACTAAATATACAATAATATTAATCATATAATAATCAAATTCACCAATAACTCAAACTAAATGTACAATATCAACTTATGGGGTGTATGGAAATAGCAAGACCATAATAAGTTACATAAAAATTAAAACCTTAAAATCAAAGCATCAGCGGTAGATTTTAATCACCATTTTAAAAAATGATAATAAAACAAACGCTGTGAATTATTAAAAGAGGAGTCAGAAGCCTAAAATTGTAAGCTGGATAATGAACTGGTCAAACTCCAGAATTTAATCACTTTTACTAAAAAGCGACTAGAGACAACACAAATATGACAGGAGGCCGGACAGTGGGAATGAGGTACACATGATAAGGAAATGTGCTAAACCCTCCCGTTACTAAAATGATCTTTGAAATTTGAACTAAATAATAATAAAACTTGATAAGGAGCTTAGAAAAACCAATAAATCAAACAGCAAGAAAATGATATGTATTTCATCGGTTGAAATGAATGAACTGAATATTAAATGAGTAAAATTATCAAAGAAATTAATTAACTTATTATATAGAAAATATAAGAGATTTAACTCTACCTAACTTCTAATTAATTAACTAATATATTTTAAATATGTTTTAATCATTAAAATTGAATCTATAACTAATATATTTTGGAAGTTATGCAACTTCAAGTTCTTCATGATAGTCTTGATCATTGAAGGGTTTGTACTCTGTAGGACCAAATTTATTGTTACTCAAGTTGAGCTCTTTTTTACTATCGAAGAACTTTCAATAATTGTTGCGAGATATCTTGAGGAATGGATGGTGTTGTCTGAAACTCTTGCCAAATATTATCATGAGCAAAAGATATATATTCAAAAACTTCGAAGCAAAATATTATAAAATGATAACCAAAGAAGACTTTTGTTTGATAGAAGAACTTTCAAGAGATAGAAGAATTCTTTAAAATATAAGACATGAAACTAGTGAGGTTGTGCTAAGAGAATTAATAGAAGAATTCTCCGAATAAAAAGAATTGGAAATTGAAAAGTAATAATGTTGTTTACTAAGAACCAACACAATAGAAAGAAGGTCAAATGATATCAAATTATATTATTGCTCAAGAATAACATATTAGTTTATTGACCAAAGAATGAGAGAAATATAGAATATGAGCAATATTTTGATTCACAAATAATAATAGAAGAATATGATGAAATACGAGTAATAATTCCTAATAAATAGCAAGAGATTGGACAAATAAAATATGAGCAATTTTGTGCTAAAAAGAAACAAGAGAAAAATATAATAAAATACAAGCAATATTTGTTTCAATAATATCAAGAAGAATTGAGAGAATATGAAAATTGTAAAAGAAAATGATAAATAAAGCATAATAAAGAGATTATTTTGAGCAGAATTGATAGGGTAGTTCTCTTGTGTGGCTAAGCACAAGAGTAGCATCATGACTAACAACATGATCCATTTGTAAAGTGTTGAAAGAACAAATACCATAGTCTTTCCAATTCTAGAGTTTGCTTGGCAAATGGCATCCCTTATTTGATATTTTGATGGATAAATGAAAACATAATTACATTGTTTTAATATTATATTAAAAATCAAAGAATAAAAAAATGATATATATTTTATTGATTGAATGAATAAATTGAACGTTGAATAAGTTTAATCGTAAAAAAACTAATTAACCTATTATATAGAAAATACAAGAGATTTAATTTATCTAACTCCTAACAATATAATATATATTACACAAGTTTTAGTGATGGAAATGAAGTTTATAATTATTGCTTATTATGGAAAGGGTAAGTGAAATTCAACCAATTATTATCCCAATCAACATAATTTGTTTTGATAATTAAAATGTATTAAAAGATAGTCCCAACAGTACTCAAATGGATAGTTTGTTGAATAACATGAATTTAAAGTATTGAATATAAGGAGTGACCGAGTGATTAAAACCATTACACAAGTTAATAATTTTATATTAAAATTTGACTGAGGTGTATTGATATTAAATTTGAATGTGCAAAATGAACAACACATAACTTCTAGCATTAGATAAAAAGGTATGCATGAGTAGTGTAACAAATTTTATAGGAAATTATATTTATTTATTATCAATATAAAAATGTATTTTTTTTGAAGAGCGATAATAATTAAATATGAATTATGAATACCAACAAAATATTAATATAATGGTGTAAAATTTCGCTGATTCTACAAAATCCAAAATATCAAAAGTTCGAGTCTTTAGAATGACACATGTTGAAAGAAACATTCACACAATAAATCAACTCCTTATCTATAAGATAATGGAATACTCTTAGTAATATCATAAAATTATCAGATGCTCTTAATCTTTATAGTTTTTTCTTTTTTATATTTTCATTATATCATTTATATTTAATAACATTAACTAAGTAATATAAATATATTAATCTTTACCCTCTAGTTCACTAATGTAGAGACTTAAGATTCGGATGGAGTGGACAAATAACAGGTGGGTTGCATACAGTAAAAGGGACAAATGTCTTCAATCTCTGCGCCATGTTCCAAATCTTTACCCTTTTCTCCCTCTTATTTTCATTTTCAACAATATAATTATAACACTCCTAATTACTTTAAAATTTTGAACTCCTTGAAAATGACCCTAGAACTTCAATATAAGCACACTGTCTTCTAACATTCCATGCTCCAACTCCTTTCTTTACTAGCACTCCTTTTTCCTCTCTCTTCTTTCTTCTTTCCCATTTTCTCTCTGTTTGATAACTGGGCCTATTAAAAACCCAGCAAACTCAACTGGGTCATTAACGTTGTTCCTTTAACCTCTTTTCTTAGCGTAACATGTCTAAAGCCGCTGATGAAGCGTTGTTGTGGCCCCTACGCAACAAAAGCAACAACGTTGTTAACAACTCCGATTTGTTTGGGTTCCCATCTGAGTTCCCTTACGAGTTGGGTATTTCCTCGCCGGTTGAGTCTGTGGCGGAGTCCACCGAAACCGACAGCAGCACCGAGGAAGAAGAGTTCTTCGCTGCCTTAACCCGCCGCCTGAGTCAGTCATCGCTTCACGACTCTCGCAAACACCACCCAATCACTTCACCTATTATCACTAATAAAAAAACTGAGGTAACTAAACTAAACTAAACTAATCAGTAACAAAAAGTTTTGACATTTTTTCAAACTCGCAATAAACACTTTTTGAAACTAATTTTTTTCTTTCTTATGTGAACAGAATGTGAAGCTGAAGAAAAATGACTTAGCCACATCGCCACAGTCAACGCTGAGTGGAATCGGAAGCTGGTCCGGTCGTAGTGGTAGCTCCGGTGACGGAAGCCCAAATGGGTCGTCACGAGTTCCGTCACCGTTAACAACGCCGTTTGTTGAAAAAAATGACCCATTGGAAGCTATTTACGCAGTTGCAGGTGAAGTTGCAAGGTTGAAGTATATAAATAGTGAAACGATGTCGTTTAATTTTCAGAATAGAGAACTTGGTCTCCCTCATGCTACTACCATGTTCCCCAACTATTCCTCTCAGGTGAGAACAAAGTAACAAAAGTGAATTTGTTGAAGTAATATGTTGTGAAACTGTTTAACCTTTTTTGTTTACCCTTTTGTTGGTTTTGTAGATGAGAGAAGAACATGTTTTGAAGCAACAGTGTGGTGACTCTGTTTGGGGAAGACAACAAGTTAAGCCTAACTGGTTGGTTCAGCAACAACAGCTACAAGTTCAGAATAGAGGGTATGAGAGTGTGAAATGCACGCGCCCTTCTTTGCCTCAATCTGCATGGCCCCCACTTCAAGTTCAACCCCAAAATCAACGGGTACAATGTACTGGATCCGGTTCAAGGCCAAGTGGATCTGCTGTGAAAAAGGGTTGTGGTGGAACTGGCGTGTTCTTACCTCGCCATCATGTGAATAATCCCTCAGAAACTCGCAAGAAACCTGGTAAATCATAAATCTGTTGCTGAATAGTTCAGGTCTAGTTTGTTGTAGTGTTAATTGATTTTGTGTTTTAATAACATGCTATGTTTGTTCTTTTTGTTTCAGGTTTTGCTCCTGTTTTAGTTCCAGCAAAGGTTGTTCATGCTCTGAATGTAACAAGTCAATCACAGTTCTCAAATGCTTTTACCTTAGACTATGGTAAGTGGGTCTTATTAAAAGTTAAAATCTTTAAAAGTGAAGTTAAGTGTGGTGGAGTTTTTATTCTGATTTCTTTTGCAGATACATTGTTGGCAAGGAGAAACGCTCTTCTGATGCAGAAGCAGAGATTGAGTTTGCGCCGAGAAGAGGTGGCTAGCTATGAAACTCGCCTTCCACAGGAATGGACCTACTGAAGAACTGTGATAGTTAAAATGGTGTTTTGGTTTGTGTTGAAGATGCAATGAAATTCAAGAATGTGTTTGACTAGTTTAGTTACAATAAATCAGTGTCCAGTATTTTTGAGGAGGAAAGATTTCAGGTTTTTGGAATATGGGTTTAGTTGGAACTTGGAAGAAAAGTTTCTTAGTTAGGGAATGTTAAATTTTATTTATATCATTATATAATAATTAGTAGGAATAAGGTAAGCAGAACTTTTTATGTCATGGTGATGGAAGAAGGGTAAGGGTATGGTGTTGCATGAAACAGATTTCAAGGTCCAGCTAGCAAGTGATGATTTTACCCATACCCCAAACTCCCCTTTTGCTTGTTATAGTATATAGTATGTAATAAGTTATACTATGTAATGAAGATATCTCTTTTATGTAAGTTACCTTCTTTTATTTTTACTGTTCACCCATACATAATTTCTTATAGTGGTTAACCAAAGAATTACTGGTCTTTCAAGCGAACTTTCCATCATTCACAACTGGCAAGGGCCATCTTGAATGATAAGAAGGGTATGTGTATGCCTAGGGTTATGCATGGCTGTGTAAGATTTGTTTGTTATCCGTTCTTAATCGAGTCATTATTTTAATCTGGATCCAATTCTAAATCTAAAGCTAACTTAATCTTAAGTATTGATTGAGTTAACCTTTGAACTCAAATATGATTATTTATTGTTATACATATGTAATTTGACATATATATATATATATATTGTAAATCATATGATAAAAATCTAGAAAATCAATCATACTTTCAACTAAAAGATGTTATAACTTTGTATATAATTGAATAGAAATACATAAAAATATTATGTGAGTAATTATTGGACATGTTTAGGTCGGTTGGATTATGCTTGTGCCTTACGCGATCTTAAATATTGACTTGGTCTAATTTTTAAACATAATCTCAATCCTAGACTCGATGAGATCCAACCTTATTTGGTCCGATCTAATCGGATCAAGCTGGGTAAGCAGGTTTAGTTGCATCCTTCTCACCCTAGTATATGGGTAGAGACTAGAGTTTTAAACTTTTAATATCCCTCCAATTTAATTTAATTTGAATCATGGTAAAGAGCACATATAAATAAAAGAGAGGGAGAAGTTATGGATAGATGTTGATAGCATTGAATTGAATTTGAAACAAAGGAGTGGTGAGATTAAATCAGATAGGGATTGGTATAAGATTGGGAGATAAAATTAGGCGTATGTAGTTAGTTGGATTTGATGGGTACTTTGGGTCCCATAACTCAATTCTCAACCTAGTAAGAGGGACCCTTTATCTGTTACTGGTTTACAACCCTCTTCTATCTGCATCTCCCGCTTTTATTTTCCTTAAAGAGGCAACTAACCAAGACATTTTCGAAAGTTGTGATTTGATTTGGACATAGAGCCATTTATTGTTTGGACTCGGTCAAACTTCACCAAATGTATAACCACTATTTTGTTCTTACTCTCCATTATTAATTAATTTCACCTATGTGGTTAGAATCAATTTATGCAAGTCTTTTTATTGCTTCAACAAAAATCTTGATTAAAATTAGCATTCGAAATTTGCGCCACTCTACCTATGTTTGAGTAATAATGTCCTCTAGGGCTGACATAAACATGTCCCTGAGTGAAAAAAAAGGCATGAAAAGTTGTCTTACAAATCTTAATTTCAGGTAGAGTGTCCTTTCGGAAACTCGCTATACAATTAAAAACTTAAAATAATAATAATTTTAGAAAGAAAAACTCCATTAATGGTAATAACAAGCTATATGAAAACAAGATTACTTAGAGAAAATGATGACTTATTTCATTGATGATTATCAAAAGAATATAAAGCACTAAATTTATATAAGGATTACTTGATTAATAACAATCATTCCTAACTAACCCTTAACTGAATATGTTCATAACAAAAAAATACAAATAAACAAAATGCTATAACACTAATCACAAAAGCTTGGGATTTAAGAAACAATTGACTTTTTCATTGACTATCTTGATCAAACAAAGAGGGAGTGCATAACCCAAATTCCACCTCAGATTTTGCTTCATTATTGTCCCATGAATTGATTTGAATGATGGGCCAATCATTGTACCCTTGGATCAAAGAATCCGACCGAGGGACTTGAGTTTGGTGCGTCTCACCCATGCTTCCTGATTGATGCGCCATGCCCAGCTGATGCACCAGACTTGGCTAAGATTGATGTGCAAAGTCTGACCGAGATTCACATGTCTCGCCTAAGCCAAACTTATGCGCATCGCCCAGGCCAAATTGATGCGCCTTGTCCAGGCTAAACTGATGCGCCAATTCTGACTGAGGGTGATGCGCCATGCACACATAATGTGCCATGCTTGGCTGATGCTGATGTGCCATGCCTGACCGACGCTGATGCGCCACAACAAAATTTGTGTCTGTGTCAGGCAGACCATGTTGATGCATCATGTCTAGCTTTCTGACCGAGTTCTCTAGGCCGTGATGTGATATTGTGCCCAAGTCAGCTGGTCCATGATGCAAGTTGACTAAAGTGTTTTGCATTAACCTGCATGAATTAAGAACATGAGAATCTACCAAATTTGACATCCCCCACAAGTTGGAGTGTGTATATTACACAAACCATGCTTGGATTGATTATTTTTAAAAATGCTACTATTGTTTACTTTAGTGAAGATATAGTAATAAGCTCTTGATACAACATAACCATGATGTATCAAAACAACAATACGCTTGACATTCCGTTGTCTAGTTGTTTGCTTTAGACTATAGAGATTTTTCCAGTTTACAAACTAGAAAATCATTGGGAATTTTGTGCCTAAGAAGGGGTTTCATATACACTTCCTCAATCAGGTCACTATGGAGAAAGGCAACATTGACATCAAGTTGATGTAGGTGCCATCTCTTTATAGGTAGTCAATTCCCGATGTTTGGGTGTAGTCGTTGGCCACTAGTCTTGCCTTATGCCTTTCTATCCTTCCATCAACATGGAGTTTTGTCTTAAATACTCATTTACAACCTATGGATCTTTTATCTTCACGAAGCTCGGCTAAATTTCAAGCATTGTTCTTTTCTAGAGCTTTAAGTTCATTATTGATAGCATCAATCCAATGTTGATGCTGGATGGCCTCACCATAGCTCTCAGGTTCAAGGTTGGAACTAATGGCTAAAGCGTAGTTTCTTTGACCTGGTGAAAGCCTTTCATAGGATAAAACTTGAGACAAAGGATATTTAATATCTCTATGGTAGGTGACAGCAACACTCAAAGAGCAATGTTAATCTTTCAAGTAATGGAGGGAACTTTTTATCTAGTAGATCTTCTTAAACCTTGATTGACCTCATTGTTGAAATCAAAGGATTCATCACTGTTATTTAGACTAGAATCATTGTTGTCAAGGCAAGGATAATTATCATTATTAACAATAGGTAAAACATCAGAATTTTCAACCAAATCATTATAACTGTGATTAAGAAAGTCATCATTGTTATTGAAAGATGAGGTAGGAGAGACATATCCATACCTTGTATTGTGGTATCCTCTCCAGTGTGGAAAGGGAACACATTTAATAGAAGCTAAAATTTGTAGATAATAATATTTCATTGTTGCTGATATCAAACATTATATACCCCTTTACACCATGCTTGAATCCAAGGAACACACATTTCCTTGCCATTGCATCAAGTTTCTTTCTATTACCAATTAGAGTAGAGGAAAACCATAAACAATCAAATATTTTAAGATGCAAAAGATTTGGTTCATGATTATAAAGAAGGTATGTGTCATTTGGGAGTTTGGTATGGAGATAGAGGGAAATGTGTACGATAGACACTTACTTATATGAGGTTGATAGAAAGAAAGGTGGATCATTAAATTTATAAGTGTAATATGTGTGAAAAGTAGGCGGGATGAAAAAATGATGGACCTCAAGCTCCTTATTTCAAGCTACAATATAGGCATTGATATAACAAGTCATATATGTGAAACTTGTCTTGGCTTCTAGCATTTCCTTTAGGTCAAAATCCTTGTAGAAACACTTCTTAGCTTAGAGGCTTAAGCTTTCGATCACCTTGGATTATCATTAGTTGAGCAAATAGTTTTGTAGAGTGATTTGAGATAGGGTCTATCTTTCTATCAATAGAAGGAAATTCTTTATCATATTAATGGAATTTAGATGAAAATGTCATGTATGAAATATTTCAATAATGATGTCTATAGATAAAAACTTTCGAAGATTCACAAAATTTTCTTTTCATATGAAAGTTTCTTTCTCTTTTTTCAGAAAATCACTATGGAAAAATGTGTTTCAATCTTGTATCAAATTTATGTATTTCCCAAGTTAATGTGCATATGAGAAAGGATTGTAAATTACCATTCTGTTACAAATTGCTCTGTTGAGGATAATCGATTAAATTGCCACTTAAACGATTAACATTTCTTTAAAATGTTCAAGATTCCAAAACAAAAACTGACTTAATCGATTAATCATGTCCTTAATCGAATAACAAGTTTCCCATTTACAAAGACTTAATCGATTAATCAAAGTCTTAATCGGTTAAATGTTTTTCTGAAAAGGATTATTTAATTTTGCATGAACTTCTCAATTTTTGCAATTACCCATGCGGGTAGCAGATATTTGCGGGTACCTAACGAGTTTTTAATTTATATATATTTATATACTTTGTAATAATCAATAAGTAAAAATAATTATTACATAAATAATATAAAATTTATATGCTAAATTTATAATCATACTCAAATAGGTATAGTTTTTAGGAAATAATAATAAAGTATATGATATATAATCTTAAAATAATATATATAAAAATATAATTTAAAACTAAATTTATAAATTTGCGAGTATGTACGGAGCATGTATTATAAAACTCGTTCATACCCATAAGTTATTATTGCGGGTACCTGTTGCAGATATTTCCAAGGGTACCCACATGTCGGGTTTTTCTTGCCATCTCTAGACGCTACCCATTTAAAGCATCTTAGGACCTAAAAATAAAAAGAAGATTACTCTAGTCTTGACAATCCTTTCTTGAAGTTTGAATATGAGTCTTTATGTTATTATTGTTAATATGTCATTATCTTTAAGCTTTACGCTTTGTCTTCATCAAAATCAAGTTCTTGTATTTAAAAAAACTTGTTTTTATTTTTTCTTTGTGTCTTCACATCATTGGTATTATCATGATACATCCAACAATTACATTCAGTGTCACACATGTTTGGGTAAAAATTCCCAATAAAATGTACACATATGTTATTAGTTTATATGTGATTTCCTTCTAAGTGAAATCGTGAACAAGACACCAATCATCTCAAGGTAAATGTGCAATCATTAAAGATTGGAAAACAAACGAAATATTATTATTGGACCATTCATAAGGTTTCTTAAAGATGATTTTGACATATACGTCAACAAATATCCTAAATTTTGCCCCAAAAGTTTGGTTCAGTCTTCTTTTATAGTGAAACTTTTCATTATTAATTACTGGTTCTAAAGGGATGTGACTATGGAGTTCTTCTCGTCGAATATTCTTAAGGATTCGAACCATTGATGAAGTTTCTTCATCAACATTGACTATGACAAAGTATTTGTTGTGCATGATGGCAATGGCAAGTTTATGGAGTTATTTTGTAGCTTGTAGACTATTTGGCAGTGAGAGTTGCACGCAAAACTTAAGGAACTTGTTTCGCTCCAATAAAATTGGTCAAGACTACCTTTCTAACATTCCGAGTGGTGAGGGTAATGTGAATTAAAATATTGCTTAATGAATATAACTGGAATCTAACAAGATAATACTTGGTGTGAAAGGAAGAAATTTCCTTTTGTGTGAGGAAAGTGTTGATACAGCGAAAACGATCGTTGCGCAGTTTTGGCCATAAGGAATTAAATAAAGTGCATATAATAAATAGAAAAGAAGAAACAGGAGATTTTCTTAACGAGGTTCGCCAATTGTGTCTACGTCCCCGAGATTGCTGATCGATTACCAAGATATTATTAGAGAATAAAGTTTACAAGCTCTAACACAACCATGGGCCCACATGCCCATGAAGTGTTTCTATTTGATGTTTATATCTAGTGCACATTATAACAAGGGACCTGAATCTAATATATAACATTGATATTATACTCTATTGTAATTCTAGGCAATGTGAGACTTCATATAATAACATATTTCAAACATCCCCAACAATTTCCACATTGATTGAAATAGAAGAATATCTCGCTCTTTAGGAAATCTACACAAGAATCTTCACGTTAGCGAATAGATGACTCCATATTGCTCAATGTCTAATTCTCTTTAACTGCTTTCCTACAACATAGACCTTATGAGTATCCTTGACGATGTTACCAAGAGCCTAGCTCTCCAAACTTGTAGTGCAGCTTCCCGTACCGTCATCAAATAGAACGCCTAGCTACCTATTTCTAGGAAGTCTTTCGATATATTGGAACCTCTACACACAATTTTACCAACAATCGTCATCTTCAATACTCACTCAAACTGAACCTTAGAGCTTTTTGGAAAGCCTCAACCGCTACCACCATTGTCTTCTTTGACAATCCTAGTTCAAAAGAATTACCATACTCCACCATAAGGAATATACCCACAACACACACTTTGCGTCAATGTTAACTAATATATGTGTCACATCCTTGCATCCAAGCCAATGCCCATGTCACACCCGTGCATCTTTATAAATGCTTGTGTTACAACTTGCATCAAAGTCGATGTCCATTTAACACCCTACATCAAAGTCAGTCAGTGCCTTTGTATTTTTGTGGATATGCTAATAATTAACGTTCTTCACTATGACGTCCTAGACACGCCATTAGGATATTTACTTCTCATCTCAAATGAGAACATTCTCTCAACATCTAGAGAGATATTGTCAGCACTTGTCCCACAATAGTTTCGCCATGTTTTCTTCTCCTTCAACTCATCTACTCTATCTTTGCCACTATCTTTGACACACGTTGTCTAACCATCACGCTTTCATCCTCTTTAGCCATTATCTGCTGCCTAGGTTAAGAGTCATCTACCAATTGGCTGTGATACCAATTGTTGGTGCAACGGAAGCGATATTTGTGCAGTGTTGACCACAATCAATCAAATAATGTGCTTAAATAGAAGAGAAGAAACAAGAGAATTTGTTAACGGGATTTGACCAATTATGCCTACGTCCCCGGGAGCGTTTAGCGGCTACCAAAATATTATTAGAGAATAATGATTACAAACCCTAACACACTCATTAGCCTAACTGCTCATGAGGTGTTTCTATTTGGTGCTTATATCTGTTGCACATTATAACAAGGGACATGAGTCCAATATATAACATTGATACTCTACTCTATTATATTTGTAGACAATATGAAACTTTATATAATAACATATTTCAAACATTCAACAGAATTGGTGGGTCAGATAACTCCAAATTGAAGCACAATATATCCTTGTGACTTCTAGCGGTTAATACATGTCGAAGGAATCTCTAGATTAGCAAATCATGCTCAACTTTTTATTGTAAGATTGTACTGACCTAGTCTAAAAGATTGGATACACTCCTTTATATTTAGTGTGAAGATTAGACTAAAAATATATTTCATAGAGTAACTTTTTCTTCTAAATATACTATATAGATTAAGAACATAACAATCTTAACTACTTTTGTATGAGTTGTATCTATGTTATAAATGCTATATTTTCAAGACAATAGAATTTCAATTAGGAAGAGATATTAGAAAATTCACTAAATATTAGTAAACGGTTTGTATGAAACAAGGAAAGGACAAAGAGGGATCGGTGGGGGTAAGTGAACGGCATTAATACTTTTGTTTTGATTGGTTATTGGCTTCTTAACCATCATAGGTAGATTTGTCCAATTGTCCCATGAAGCAATAGACTCCTGTCACCATTAAAAAGTCAATTATTGCTATTGTTTAAGTGTCTTTTCACTATTCAACTAATCTAACCATATATACACGTTTATTAGCATATAACATATCTATTATTCCATAATGATATATCATTTTATATATCAGTGTTTGTGATTGGTTGAAAAATATATTTAAGTTAAAAATTTAATAATTAAGTATATTTCAGACCAATAACAAACAACAACACATAAAGTGATATAATTTTTGAGACAAATTATGTCTTAGATAAACCAATGTACTAATTGCCCCTTCCTTGTGCGATGGCAATACATGCCTAATGGATTGAAGAAGCTCTCCATTAGGTTTAAGAGTCCCCTTTCAAAGAAAAAATAATTTGATAAGATCATTGGGTTTATTCAAACATAAATATTTGATACCCAATAATATGTATTACTCTCTCTTTATTAAATTATTACTAATAAAAACAATCATCTCACTAAAAAAATAAACTAACATCTATTAAATAATAAGTCATACAGTTGATTTATGTTTCATTTATGGACCCTTTTGTATTATATGGATTCGGCTTTGCTAGCAAGATATCATCAAGCAAAGCCTGCAAAATAATTTAACGTAACATACACGAAGAGATGTGCTGTCAACACATGGAGGGTATGAGTAGTTATGACATCATATTTGATTTTAATATTGTGATTTATATTGGATACAAAAGGCTAAGATCTACTTTTTTTGGCCCATGTATACCCGTCAATCACGTTTCTTATGGGTCCATTATGGGTTGAGAACCTCTTATTCCACGATCCATTGTATTTGTATACACCATCTCTTTTGAATCTACAAACAAGTTTTGTCTCAACTCATATTTTAAACTATGTTTACTCAATAATAATAAAGTAAAAACAACAATAACAATAATAATTTAAACTTTTTCATTATTTGACATATTTTTATTAGTGAGAAACAAAATATAAAATATGATTTATGAGAACAAATCTAATCAAATGACAAATTAATTGCATTAGTACATGTTTTGTAATCAAAGCAAATCATTCCGAAGTCATAATTGTGAACATCTCTAACAGCAACTTAATAGATTATTTTAAGATAGGACAACGTATAATTATTCTCTATTTTTTTAATATGTACAAACTATTTATCTTACGTTAAGATTAAATACTATTATAATATATTATACCACTTTTAGCAGAACTATATTTCCTCCCTCCACTTTTTCACAAGGCGTATATCATAAGTGACATTGGAGTACCTTTTGATTTCAGTTATTAGGAAATGGATCATCCATTTTGGTGAAACGAATTGCATGCGGTGCCGATCCTTATCCACTTGTTTCAGTTTTTTTTATAATATGATATAAAAATATTTGATGCTTAAATTTAACTATTTTGTTATGTTAATTAAATAATCACGTGAATTTGTTTTAATACCTTCAGTTTCAGTTACACCCCAAACTGTATTGCTTCATTAGATTTTAAACTCCTGTAACTAAACTTGGTTAATATATTCATTGGATGGATTACCTTAAACAAATCCAATTTATACTTAAAGATTGTATATCATACTCGAACTATTTCCTTTATAAGAAAAAATAAGAAATAAGTTGTGGGTCCCTCCACTCATCTGAAAAATAAGAAATGAGTTTTTATTTACAAGTTTAACAAAATATTATGAAACCCGAATCAAACATTAAACTCAAAGAGATCTCATATTAAGTTTAATCAATTTAAATGATTAAATCGTCTGGTTGGAATAAATGATTTAATATATAATTAATAATTATTTATAAATATATAATTATATAAAAACAAAATTTTATATAATTAGTAATTATGTATAATTATATTGAAGTAACATCTTTCTATATTTTATGGTTCAAAGTAAAACAAAATATAAGAGCAATGTTCCATAATTTTTAAAAACTTTGGTGAACCGTTTGGTTTACTTTCCGAGTTATTCTTGTTCAATCGGTGTTGAAATTTTGTTGAAAGAATGATGCTTTGAAGTGAAATAAAAAAAACTCACTAGTCCCATTTTGCATGGAGGATGGAAGTTGAAAGACTTTATAAGCTTTAAGTTGGGCCCAACATTCTTTTTAATAAAATATTCATTTATTAATTTATTTATTTTTTTGGGGCTTTTTGGGCTTGGATCAAGTGTTGACCAAGTCAACACACACGTGCAACAAGGAAAAAGTCGTTAGAGAGCCGTGCGAGGAGATCCCGACCATTATGATAGAGTTGTTGGTAATAGAGTTGTTGGTGAAAGAGTCGTTGGATGCCTCAGGCTATAAATAGAGGCATCATTCTCTCATTATAATTCGCACCAAGTTGACATAGGTAGCCATACTGTATGAATTCGAGAATTGGCAATAGTAGCAATATTGTCTTGTATTCGAGAGCGATTCTTACAGTGTAGTAAGAAATCGTATAATAGAGAACTTGACTGTTTTATCCCGGGGATGACGTAAATGATAGTCTGCTTTCACAATTTTAGCAGTGATATGAAACGTCTTAAAGAGAGCGAATTGGTTGCGACTCAACCAATAACGATTATTTTGTGTCATTCATAATTCTTGGGAGCTATAGTAACAACATTTTTATGACGTTTCTACTACAATGACATTCGTAGATAATATTTTTGGACCGAACAAGTATGACCTGAACAAGCCATTTCGGTTTGACGGGACAAATTTCAAATGTGGGCAACATAAGATAGAATTTTTCCTCCCTATGAAAAATGTTGCCCACGTTATGAAAAACGACATCCCAATGGTGTGGGATGAGGCTGAAAAGAGGAAAAGGATAAACTAACTATTGAAATAGCTCTCTGGAATAAAAGTGATTACTTATGTAAGAACTTCACTATGAATGAGTTGTGTGATGATCTCTATGATTACTACAACACATACAAGTCTGCCAAATTAATTTGATATACACTTGAAAAGAAATATCATACCGAGGAAGTTGGCACTAAAAAGTATGTTGTTAGCCGCTACCTCAAGTATTAGATGAATGATGTTAAATTTGTAGAGTCTCAGTCCCACAAGATACAGAAAATTGCTCATGAGATCATTTCTTAGGGTATGTCTCTAGATGAGCAATTCCAAGTGGCTGTCATAATCGACAAATTGCCTCACAGCTGGAAGGATTTCAAAAACCTTCTGAGGCATAAGACCAAAGAAATCTCTTTGGAATCCCTGATCAGTCGTCTTCGTATTGAAGAAGAGGCTCGTAAGCAAGATTAGAGAGAAGAGGTAATGATTGTCTCCAACAATAGCACTAAGAAGAAATTCTCAGGTGCGGTTCTGAAGCCTTCTGGCACTAATTTCAAGAATCAGAACCGAGATGGGAATAAGGCTAAGAACATTAGTCGCAACAAGAATTGGAACCCTCAAAAGGTCCAATATGCTAAGCCACCTACTAAGAATGACTCTGGAATCATGTTCACTTGCTTCAAGTGTGGGAAACCAGGTCATATGGCACACAGAAATAAACCAATGGATCATCCTCCACATGCGAACATGGTTGATGTGCCATTTGTGGCTGTATTACCTGGGTTCACTATGGTTAGAGGAATTGATGGGTAGTGAGTAGATACTGGCGCAACCCACCATGTATACTATGATCGTGATATGTTCAAAATGTACACATATGTTGATGACAAGAAGGTGATGTTGGGTGACTCCCACACTACTGTTGTTGCCGGAACTGGTGATGCGGAGCTGAAGTTTACATATGAGAAGACTATGATTCTCAAAGATGTAATGCACACTCCAGAGATGAGGAAGAATCTAGTTTCTGGTTTTCTTCTTAATAAGGCTGGTTTTACCTAGACCATAGGAGCAGACTTGTATACTCTTACTCGGAATGTGGTATTTGTTGGGAAATGGTGCGCCACTGATGGCATGTTTAAATTAAATGTTGATGTTTCTATCAATAAAATTTTAGATTATGTTTACATGTTGTGTGATTTTAATATTTGGCATTCTAGACTTTGTCATATTAATAAACGTGCAATTTCAAATTTTAGCAGCTTAGGTTTAATTTCAAAGTTATCTAAAAATGATTTTGAAATTTGTGACTCATGCAATCAAGCAAAAATTTCAAAAAACCTCATAAATCAGTAATGCGAGAATCTGAGCCTTTAGATTTAATACATTCATATATATGTGAATTAGATGAAACGTTAACTAAAAATGGTAAATGTTATTTAATCATTTTGATTGATGACTGTTCTGATTTTACTTATGTATATCTTATGAAAAATAAAAGTAAAGCACTTGACATGTTTAAGTTATATGTAACTGAAATTGAATATCAACTCAACAAGAAAATAAAGAAACTCAGAAACGATAGAGGCACTGAATATGACTCTAACATGTTTAATGGTTTTTATAAATTAAATGACATTATTCATGAAACAACTGCACCATATTCACCTGAAATGAATGGTAAAACCGGAAGAAAGAATAGAAATTTAACTGAATTAGTTGTAGCTATTATGTTAAGTTTTGGTGCAATGTGTATTCATTGGGTATGTTGTAAACAACAAGGCGTACAATTTTTATGACCCTAACACAAATGTGATAATTGAGTCTAACGATGCAAACTTCAATGAAATAAAATTCCATTTTAAACTAAGGAATAGTGGGGGCACAACAACTAGTAACATACTTGTGATTAACAATAACGATAATAATGATGAGTTAGAAATAGAACCTATAAGAAGTAAGAGAACAATGACTTCTAGAGAATATGAACTTGATTATATGGTTTATATATTAGAATAGGATCCATCAACTCTCCAAGAAGCTTTGACTTCTTTGGATATTGATTTGTGGCAAGAGGCCATAAATGATGAAATGGATTCTCTAGAGTCTAACAAGACCTGACATTTAGCTGACTTGCCTCCTAGTTGCAAACCTATTGTTTGTAAGTGGATATTAAAAAAGAAACTGAAACCTGGTGGCACAATTGATAAATACAAGACTCGCCTTGTAGCTAAGGATTTAAGGCAAAGGAAGAATATAGATTTCTTTGACATCTTTTCACCTGTTACTAGAATAACATCCATTTGAGTACTAATTTCGCTCGTTGCGATACATTATTTATTAGTACACCAAATGGATGTTAAGATTGCTTTCTTAAATGTAGATTTGGAAGAAGAAATCTATATGGAACAACCTGAAGGTTTTGTAATACATGGGAAAGATAATAAGGTTTGCAAGTTAGATAAGTCGTGGTATGGTCTTAAGCAAGCACCTAAATAGTGACATGAAAAGTTTAACGACTTAATGATCTCTAATGAGTTTAAGGTGAATAAAAGTGACAAATGCATTTATTACAAATCAGAAATTGACATTTGCACTGTCATATGTCTCTATATAGACGACATACTTATATTTGTTACCAACATTCATGTTGTGAATAATGTGAAATTATTGTTAAGTAACAACTTTGATATGAAAGACCTTGGAGAGACAAATGTAATCCTTGATATAAAAATTACTAGGTCAAAAGAATGAATTTCTTTGGATCTATCTCACTATTGGAAAAGATCTTAATGAAATATAAATACTTTGACTATAAATATGCTAGCACACCATATGATCCAAGTGTAAAACTTTGTAAGAATACTGGTGAAAGTTGAAGGCAAGCTGAGTATGCTAGCATCATTGGTAGCCTTCGGTATGCCACTGATTACACTAGACCTGACATTGCCTATATTGTGAGTTTATTATGTAGGTTTACCAATAGACCTAATATGGAGCATTGACATGTTATAGAAAGGGCAATGAGATACCTTAAGAAAACATTGAACCTTGGATTACATTACCAAATATTTTCAGCTATCCTAGAAGGATTCAGCGATGCTGATTTTGTCGCACCCCGATTTTTGGCCGAAACCGGTCACACGACTGATTTGGAGTCACCACCACGTTTTTGCGGTCAAAACACAGAAAACCCTTTCGACGCCCAAACATTGGAAAGACTTGGCCTTTGAACTAGATCTCTAGACTCGAGAGTCGGTTACGAATCAGTGAAGGTATTAGCATCTCGTTCGCCCATTATCAAACGGTACCCACAATAATCGCATGGAACTAGATATACCCTAAAGCTTGTTAAATCAATTAATTATTTACAAAAAAGTTTTTATTTTTTGTTTTTGTGTCTGACAAGAGTTCGTCCTGCTCCTACGTATCCTCGGGTACAATAGGGAAATCAAGATTTACATAGTTCTTAGGTAGAAAACATTTGTGTGTTGATTGATTGTAGTTAATGAAAAGTGGTTTGACTTATATCATCTTATCCATATTAGTGAGAAAGAAGAGGTAGTACGACATCCACTCACCGCTTTAGAAAGAAGAGGTAGTACGACAACCACTCACCGCTTTCTTACTAACATATAATAAAAAGGGACTCGAATTGTCAGCTGATAAGGTTAAGGAGGGAGATACAACTTTGTCCTACATCACTTTACCCATTTTAAATAAAAGAAGAGGCTATACGACAATCGCTCACCGCTTTTTATTAAATAGGATAATGAGATAAGGACTTGATATATATTGTCTTATCCTTATTAGAGAGAAAGAAGAGGTAGTACGACAACCGCTTACCGCTTTCCTACTAACATGATAATAACGTAATACTCAAGTTGATACTCTTTCTCTAACCTTAGAACTTAAAAACATATTTTTTCTCTTATTTTATTAATTTTATGAAAAATTTATTATTTCAAAGGTTTACATCATAAAATACTAATGATTGTGGCTCTTGATTATTTCAATGATTCATATCGTAAAATATCAATGATTGTGACTCTCGATTATTTCAAAGATTCATATCATAGAATATTAATGATTGTGACTCTTAATTCAAATATAAAATATAATTTCAAAAAAAGAGTATCTTATTTAATGATGGTTCAAATAAATATGACATTAATTATTGACGACTTTTTTATATTTACAAGAAACGATATTAATGAATAATTGATTACTTTATTTTGAAATTTGTCAAAAATGAGATGGTTCAAATAAATGACATATTAATTATTGTCTGACTTTTTTATATTTACAAGAAACAACATTAATGAATAATTGATTACTTTATTTTGAAATTTGTCAAAAATGAATCTTTTATTAAAAGTTGGGGTAAGACTTTAGAAGATAATGACGACACTGACCATCTACCGCCAATCTCATTACCCTAGAAAGAAGAGGTAGTACGACAACCACTCACCGCTTTCTATTCGAAAGGAAAGGAAGATATGGTTCGGTTTGTTCACCGTTATCCCAATTTCTTACCTTAAACTCTATTTTTATGCTCTAGTAAAAATAGAATCATTGATAAAATCTTCATATTTTTGTTACTTTATTATGATAGCTTTAAAGGATTTACAAGTGACTACAAGCATAAAGTATGAAAATAAATTAAGTATACAAATAGCCAGCAAATGAAATAAGAAATAATTGAAACACACATAAATAAATAAGACATAAACAAATGAAACAAAGAAGCCTAATACCCAAATAGATATATTAATACTCTTAAATCATTATAGCAATAAAACTACCAGTAGACCAAACAAGATAACTAATAAATAAAGAAATAAAAAATATAATACAATATAATCTAAATAAAAACTACAAAAAATGAAATGGCAGTACACAAAATAACAATGGAAAGAGAAGGGGTTTCATTGCTTGGGTTTGAAATACCCTTTCACTAAGCTTGTGGTTCACCATAATAATGAATGTGTATAATGAATATTAGATAACAAGTGTAGTTAAATGGGTATGTACATATGACAAGGTTAATTGGAAAATTAGGTGTATATGGCAGTAAACAACAGCAAATAGAAAAAATAAAAATAATAGGAGATAGTGAATTGAAACAAGAAAAGGACCTGATGGTATTGCTTAGCTAATGAAGGATAATCACAAAGAAAGAGACTGCTTAGGTTCTTGTTATATGCTTACTTCCAAAATCCTTCTTTTTCTCTTTTTCTCTATTTCGTACGCCTCTTATCCTCTCCTTTTTTCTCTTTCTGCTATAGCTGCTGAATAAGTTTTTTTATTTCAATGTTGGGGTGCTAGGTCTTTGGGTTAGTGCTAAGTGGGGTTATTTATAGTCTCACTTAGATTTGGGGTTGGGTTTAATGAAGAGTCTTAAGGTAATTACTACATAGCCTTATAAGTGTTTTTAATTGTGACCCAGTCCCTGAACTTCCTTAAAATTTTAAAAAAAGACCTCGGACGAAATTGGGTATTCACAACTGCCTCTCTTTACTTGTTACTTATCCGGTAACATTCAAACTGTGGTATGAGTGTTATCGAGGTAAGTAACTAGTAAAGAAAGAGAATACTAATTTCGTTTGGGGAAGCCGTGAAAGAGACAAAGGTCTGGGTCGCGGTTTAGAGATACCAAGAGAACTATCTAATCTCGAAAGATCGACTCGACTTGGTTATACGCTGAATCTTGAGCTCGATCATGCTCCTTATGCGATGATGATATTGCATTAGAAGCTGGTGATGTAATGCTAATTTAGATGTCTATGTCTCACAATGATTTAAAACATGCTTTGTAATTAAATCAAATGACCCTCTAAGGATAGAGGTTTAAGGAAATGGCCAAGACCGCGAGTTGTATATTGTCGGAACTTGAGACATCAAAGCACTAGGAACGCAGGTCGGGATACTTCCAGAACCTAAGTTGATATGAGAACACCGAAGACGCAGTTCGGGGTACTGCTGGAATTCGGGAAGGTAAAGCCAAGAACACAGGTCGGGATACTACCGGAACTTGGGACATCAAAGCACTAGGAATGCAGGTCGGGATACTGCTGGAACCTAGGTTGACAAGAGAACACCGAAGACGTAGGTCGGGGTATTGTTGGAATTCGGGAATGTAAAGCCAAGAACGCAGGTCGGGGTACTGCCAGAACTTGGGACATCAAAGCACTAGGAACGCAGGTCGGGATACTACGAGAACCTACGTTGATACGAGAACACCGAAGACGCAGGTCGGGGTACTGCTGGAATTCGGGAAGGTAAAGCCAAGAACACAGGTCGGGATACTACCGGAACTTGGGACATCAAAGCACTAGGAACGCAGGTCGGGGTACTTTCGGAACCTAGGTTGACAAGAGAACACCAAAGACACAGGTCGGGGTACTGCCGGAATTCAGGAAGGTAAAACCAAGAGCACAGGTCGGGGTACTGCCGGAACTTGGGAAATCAAAGCACTAGGAACACAGGTCGGGGTACTGCCGGAACCTAGGTTGACAAGAGAACACCGAAGACGTAGGTCGGGGTACTGCCGGAATTCGAGAAGGTAAAGTCAAGAACGTAGGTCGGGGTACTGCCGGAACTTGGGACATCAAAGCACTAGGAATGCAGGTCGGGGTACTTCTGGAACCTAGGTTGACAAGAGAACACATTTTGATGCATGAGTTTGACAATGTCCTTTAACAAGGGAATAACGTTCTGGCCTCTAGGTCCACCAACGCCATATCATTTCGTTGTCTAAGCCTAACAATGCTAATAAATCTAGGTGATTGATTGGTTCAAAAATTCTTGGTCGACTTTCCTTGGGTATGGTTATGCAAGTAAGATATGTGTTTTGAAAGTGTGATTGCTTTGGAGTATGTTGCGCAATGCATGAAATTATTAATGATGCATGAGATATATGTTAATTGATGTATGTGTGAATGATAGCATTTATGACATGAGCTATGTGTATGTAAAGCTAACGTATGTTAATTTAATGTTTGAGTCATCATGTGATATGGAAATGTCCTCAGGGGCATCATTGTCTTTGTAGTAAATATTGCCTTATTTCTTTCTCGGCACCGTAACACTCAGTCTTTTAGATGACATCTAGATCAGCTCGGGATCGACCCATGAAGTTGCTCATGATTGCATTGGAGTAGAGGATTTCTTTCTAGTTGTTGACACCATATTAATGTTTGGATAGAAATAGATGTCGTCAAATGTTGTAAGGGTTAGAGTTTTCACTTTTATAGTATGGTATAAATTCAATAAAGCAATTTTGTATGTAGAATATTTGGAAAGGTGGAATATGCTATGCATGTTATAATGAAATGCATGATCCTATGATTGGTTGAAGTGGGGCCTATGGGCTTGAGGTATTCTGCATATCCTTTTGTTTCCCTATATAATGAGCCATGTTAACCTTCAATATACAATTTGACCAATGAGCTTGGAGTGAGTCTTCAACAATTCATCAAAATTGCCCCAGTATTTGATTGATTGATATTTTGCTGACAGTACATGAATACTTTCGCTTGCACGAAATCATCCAAAACAATCTGCCCCAATGTCATTCATTAATGACTACCAAAAATTGCCCCAGTGTCATTCTTTTGTGTCTACCAAAAATTTGCCCCAATATCATGTATGACTTGGGCTAGAGAGGTTCCCCTTTTGTTTGAGTCCGAACTTTTTGAAAGGAATATTAATGCATTGTGCGAACGATTTTATCTTGAAAACAATTGTCATTTTTTTTGTTCATTTTTTTAAAGGAATATTAATGCATTCTGAATAGATCAATCCTCCACGAGGTCTTTTGGGCTTGTATTGGGGCCTGACTATGGTTATCAAAGAAGGTTTGAGGCTTAAAACATGTGTTTTCCATCCCCATCTTTCTCATGTCTCCTTGACCTATTCTCAACTACTTCAAAATTTGAATTGAAATAGCTGGACAACTACCCTCCCCGAGTTATAAATATTGAGGGGTTGTGTTTTTTTAGACAAAGATATCCTTTCATAATATCTAGGCTCAATAGGGGTAACTAGTGGCATCTCCGTAGTGTTTGGGAAGTTTCAAAGAAGCCTCGTATCATCGGTCGGATCTATCCAGGTCTACATTGGTTGGGTTTTATTTACATCATTATTAATCCATGCAAGACAACAAATAAAAGTGACAGTATATAATGCATCATCTGAGTTTACTGACAGGTGCAAGTCATTTCCATCATGTTAGTTAGTATTAAGGCTCCACTAGAGACAAATTTCTTCATTACATAAGCCCCCTCATAATTCAGAGTCCATTTTCCCCTGTGGTCTTTTTGAATTGGTAAGATCTTCTTCAACACCATGTCTCCTACTTGGAATTGACGTGGGTAAACTTTCTTCGCATATGCTTTCATTATTCTCCTCTAATAAAGTTGCCCATGGCACACAAGAGCGGCTAACCTTTTTCCTTCAATTAAGTTCAGTTGATCATATCGAGCTTGGACCTATTCTACTTCTTCTAATTTTGACTCAGCAATAATTATAAATGATGGAATCTCTACCTCGATAGGAAGGACTGCTTCCATTCCGTATACTAGGGAGTAAGGGGTGGCCCCTGTGGAAGTACGAATAGAAGTACGATATCCATGCAAGGTGAAAGGCAACATTTCATGCCAATCGTTATAAGTAACTACCATCTTTTGGACAATCTTCTTTATATTTTTGTTAGCAGCCTTAACCGCGCCATTCATCTTAGGATGGTAGGGCGAAGATGTATGATGCTTGATCTTGAAATTTTCACATGTCTCACTCATCAGTTTGTTATTCAAGTTGGTGGCATTATCCGTGATGATTTTACTTGGTAGACCATTTCGGCATACCAACTCCTTCTTAATGAACCTCACCACTACCTTTCAAGTAATACTGGCATATGAAGCTGCTTCGACCCATTTAGTAAAATAATCGAGGACCACTAGGATGAAACAATGTCCGTTTGAGGCTTTAGGCTCGATGGGTCCTATGACATCCATTCCCCACATAGAGAAAGGCCATGGTGCTGATAGACCATTCAATAGATTTGGGGGTGAATTGATATTGTCAGCATAAATTTGACATTTGTGGCATTTCCTTACATGGTTACAGTAATCAGTCTCAATCGTTAACCAGTAATATCCTGCCCTTAATATCTTCCTAGCCATGGCTTCTCCATTTGCATGGGTCCCAAATGAGCCCTCGTGTACATCGGTAAGGATTGCTTCTGCTTCTTTCGCTCCGACACACCTAAGGAGTACCATGTCATAATTCCTTTTGTAAAGCACTTCTTCGTTTAGGAAGAAACTCATGGCCAATCTTCTTAAGGTCCTTTTATCATTCTCTGAGGAACCTGAAGGGTATTCTTTTTTCTTGATGTATTCTTTTATATCTTGGTACCAAGGTTTGCCATCTTCTTCTACTTCTATCACATTACAATAAGCTGGTTGACTTCTGCTTCCTATACTGATGAGTGGTTGGTCATTTCCGCTGATGTGGAACATGGAGGATAATGTGGATAGCATATCGGCTAATCAATTGTCTTCTCTAGGGATGTGGTAGAAATCAATCTGCTCGAATTGCTCAACTAACCTCCTTCTGTGATCTCTATAAGGTATCAGCTTGCTATCACGCGTTTCCCATTCTCCCTTTACCTGGTGGATTACTAGAGCGGAGTTTCTGAAAACTTCAAGGATTTTTGCTTTTGATTCTATAGCCGCTTGTAAGTCTAAGGCGCATGCCTCATACTCAACTATATTGTTGGTGTTGTCGAAACATAGCCTGGCAGTGATAGGAATGAAATTGCCATGGGGAGAAACCAATACTGCTCCTACCCCATGTCCAAACGCATTGGAGGCTCCATCAAATACGAGTGTCTATTTTTTGTCTTCTTCTTGATCTTCTGAGGACAATGTCATGATACCTTCTATCGGCTGATGGGCTAAGTAGTAAGCAAGTGCACTTCCTCTGACTGCCTTTTGCGTGACATAGACAATGTCATATTCTAATAATAGTACTTGCCACCTGGCGAGTTTGCCCGTCAACATCGTTTTCTCAAAAGTATGTTTCATCGGGTCCATTTTGGACACAAGCCATGTAGTGTGACTCAACATATATTGCCTTAGTCGGCGTGATGCCCAAGCTAATGCACAACATATGCGTTCCAGAAAGGAATATCTTGTCTCACAGTCCGTGAACTTCTTACTCAAGTAGTAAATAGCCCGTTCTTTCTTGCCAGATTCGTCGTGTTGAGCCAAGACGCACCCCATAGAGTCTTCCAATACTATTAGGTATATTATCAATGGTCGTCCATGTACCGGAGGCATTAATACGGGCGGGTTTAAAAGGTACTGCTTAATTTTTTCAAAAGCCTTTTGACATTCTTCATTCCATTTGGCGGGCTGGTTCTTCCTCAGGAGCTTGAAGATAGGCTCACACGTAGCTGTCAACTGTGATATGAATCTGGAGATATAGTTCAGCCTACCCAGGAAACCTCTGACTTCTTTCTCTGTTTTCGGAGGAGGCATCTCAATGATAGCTTTCACCTTTTCAGGGTCGACCTCAATGCCCCTCTGACTGACTATAAAGCCGAGAACTCGAGCTGACTTGACCCCAAAACTACACTTGACGGGGTTCAGTTGGAGGTTACAATCTCGTAATCTTTTGAACAGCTTCTGTAGGTTTCCCACATGCTCCCCTTCAGTCTTTGATTTGCATATTTTGTCATCGACATGGACTTCAACCTCTTTATGCATCATGTCAATGAAAAGAGCGACCATGGCACACTGATATGTGGCCATGGCATTTCTTAGACCAAATGGCATAACCTGATAGCAGTAGGTCCCCCACATTGTGATGAAAGTGGTCTTCTCTGCATCCTCTTCTGCCATCCTGATTGGGTGGTAACCAGAATATCCATCCATGAACGAGAATAGTGCATGGTCTACCGTGCCGTCCACCAATACATCTATATGGGGTACTGGAAAATCATCATTTGGGCTTGCCTTGTTGAGATCCCGGTAGTCAACACATATTCGAAGTTTCCCCCATTTCTTTGGTACAACGACCACATTTGTCACCCATTCGGGGTACTTCGCAACTTTTATGAATCTAGATGTTAACCATTTTTGGATTTCGTCTTTCACCCTAAGAGAGAGGCTTGGCTTCATTCTTTCCAATTTCCGCTTCACTGGTAAAGACTCGAGTTTCAGAGGTAATTTGTGTTCCACTATACTGCGATCTAGACCTGGCATATCGCAATAGGACCAAGCGAAGACATCCTTGTAATCATGTAGTAATTTGATTAGCTTGTTCCTTTCACTCGGGTCCATCAGAGTGCCTACTTTGATCTCTTTCTTGTCATCCTCTGTCCCTAGATTCATTAGCTCGATAGGCTCATCATGCGGTTCAATCTCTCTGCTCTCCTGTTCAACCAATCTTAATAACTCAAGAGATGCTTCCCAATCATCTTCACTATCTTCCTATCCTACCAAGTTTATAGGATGATCAAAGTTGTATGAATGATTATTAACATGGTCATTATTTTCGGACTCATTTTCAGAGCTGCATTATAGTAGGTCAATGTCAGTTTTTATGTTGATTTTTTTGGGTGTTTTATTGGTTATTTTTTTGTCTTTTTTTGGAAAGGAAATAAATGAGAAATAAAGGGTGAAAACAAAAATACGAACGGAAAGACTAATGTTTGTATGGTATGGTGTTATAGGATGCGAAAATTGCAAATGCATGAATTAATTCATTGAAATTATACCAATACATAATGAAAAATGAAAATTCAATCTTAAACAAAGAAACAACAACATCCAAAAGCTCTATGAATGGCTAATGGAGTACAACACTAGATTACTTGTCTTCCCAGAAGACTGATGATGGTGCCTCGAATTCAACCCAGTTGGTGAGAGCGGTTCCTGGGGTGCATTGGAAAACATAACAATCTGACTGATTTGAGCATTCCTCTTCAAGCATGAACACCGATCCTTGAGACTCAATCCCTGCACTGACGAAATATGGCTTGGTGTGGGGAATAGGGAAATCTGCCTTCTTATACTCAAACTGCCCCATGCGGGCCCACCCTTTCCTTTTTGCTTTCTTCTTTTACCCTTGTCTTGTCAGCTTTGGTTGGATTATAACCTAGACCAAAGCGACTCTTATTTCCGAGGGGCATCACTATGTCCTCTACTCCATGCCCATATTTGCCTAGGCCTTTCCCTGGCTGGTATCCTTCCTTAATCATCATTAAGGCTGCTTTAGATGAATGTGGCCCTAACTTCGATGCTCCTTCTACAAAGGTGGTGTTAGCAATTTCCAAATCCTGGAATGAGGTTTCGAGTGCTTCCTCGGCTGCTTCAATATATGGGGTATCAAAGGGCCTAGATACCAGCATATCCTCTTCACCCATTATTATCAATAACTTGCCATTAACGATGAATTTCATCCGTTGGTGCAAGGTTGAGGGAACTGCTTCTACAACATGGATCCATGGCCTACTTAACAAACAACTGTATGTTGGATTTATGTCCATCACTTGGAATAAAATCTGGAAAGTACAAGGCCCAATTATTATGGGCAATTCAATTTCTCCCATGACTTCTCTCTTGGACCCATCAAATGCCTTAACAATCATAGCACTTGGCCTCATATGCGAGTAGTTGACAGTGAGCCTAGACAACGTTCTCTTAGTCATTACATTCAAAGATGAACCATTATCTATGAGGACTTTTCCAATCACACAGTCTTGGAACATGACAGAGATATGGAGAGGGTTGATGTGGTTATTCCCTTCGTGAGGTATTTCCTGATCGCTGAAGGATATAAAATTGTCAGCAACAATGTTATTTACGATGCCCCCAGCTTATCGGTAGTTATGTCTTGACTCACATGCGCCTGATTTAAAATTTTAAGAAGCACATTCCTGTGAGGCTCTGAATCCATTAGTAATGAAAGTATAGATATTCTAGCAGGTGTGCACCTTAACTGATCGACCACCTTATATTCACTTTGCTTTATAAACTTCAGGATATCATTGGCTTGCTCATTTGAAATCTCTTGACCATCTTTTAACTCATCCATGTGCAATCCTTCTTGGCCAATTTCAGGGATTGCTGGAGCATCAACCTTATATTTCCCCTTATAGATGGTGACTGTGTTTTTCCCCGTCTCTAGAGGCCCATAGACTCTGCTGCTCTGGGTAATTATGCTGACTCCGGCGACATTGGTTACTTCTAATGCACGTTTTGGTAGTGTGATGACCTCCCCGCCATACCTCCAAGGCACTGCTTTGTCAGATTCATAGGGAAACGGGTGAGGTATGTCTGCTACCATGGGCTCCATTTTCGTGAGGTATGGGAACCATTATGGTTGAGCCAGATCTAGTGATATACCCATTGGAATACTCAACACTAGTTCGAATTGAACCAATGTTGGAATGAATGTTGTTATATCTTCATTGTCTCCTTCTACATTAACATCTGGGCATGTCGACCTTCTGCCCACAACCATCAATTTGGTATCCATCATTTTTTGTAATAAAATTTTAAATTCCACACAACTCTCAATTACATGGCTTGCGGAACCATGCATCTCATAACATCATTCACCCTCTTCAGATTCTTTTAACACTTCAATCATACCCTGGTTGCACATTTCCTTCAAGATATCTTTCATCGGGGTGCATATTGCGGACACATCCTTCATGAAAGATTCCTCTTGGACCTCTTCAACATCATTCACCCCCTGGTTCCCGTGATTCGCAAAGGATTGTTATTGACATTTGGCACTGATTGTCTAAAGTTGAGCCATTTCGAGTCGATGAGGTGTTGTACCTTGAATTTCAAGGCTCTGCAAGTCTCTATGGAATGCCCTACAGTTCCAGAGTGGTATGCGCATGAGACATTAGAGTCGAACCCTGGCCCTGGATTTTCAGGTATTCTTCATGGAATTGGAGCTATAATCCTTTCTCCCATCAAGTATGTGAATATGTCTGCGTATGACATATGGATATGATCAAACACCGTTCTCTTATCCTGAGGTGTATATCCTCGATTTTGGGTGGTAGTATTGTATGTGTTGTTTAGGGTTCTTGATTGCTGGTGTTGATAGTTGTTTGTGCGTGACTGATACTGATAATTGTTGTTTGGTTGCTTCTTGGAGTCGTTGGATACAAAATGTGTCTCACCCTCTTTCTTCTTCATGAACCCTGGTTTTTTGGTATTTGATTGGTCATCTATGATCTTCCCATTCTTGATCCCGATTTTGATCTTCTCCCCCACTCTTATTAGAGCGTTGAAGCCAGAGGCCATGGCAGCCACTAGGCGATCGTAGTAGGGATTTTGCAAAGTGTCAACAAAGATAGAGAGTTGTTCCTCTTCTTCTAGCCTTGGAAGCACCTGAGAGGCCAACCCTCTCCAATGGTGTGTGTATTCTTTGAAGCTTTCTTGAGGCTTCTTAGACATGTTCTGTAACTGTATCCTATCAGGTGCAACATCTTCATTGTATTTGTATTGTCGAACAAATGCATTAGACAGGTCCAGAAATGTTCGAATGTTGGCTTTCTCAAGTCGAATGTACCAGTTCATTACTGCCCCAGCCAGACTATCCTAGAAGCAGTGGAATAGCAACTTGTTATCTCCATGGTATGCTGACATTTTCCGAGCATACATGTGTAAGTGGCTCTTTGGGCAGGTCGTCCCGTTGTACTTTTCAAATTCCGGAACCTTGAACTTTGGAGGCAACACCACATCCGGCACGAGACACATCTCAAATGCATTCTTAAGGTCCGGAAAAATTGCTCCCTCTATTGCTCTGAGCCTCTCCTCAATTAGGTTTAACTTTTCTGCTCAAGCATTGTAACCAAATTGGGCCCCTCGAGTTGTTTGCCTATGGTATGTTCCAGAATTGTGTGATGCATGTTTATTAAATGCAACCTTTGGAGGGGGTTCATAAGTGGGGTCTTCATCATGCTCGTTGATGCCCGCCTGAGGTATTGGTTGCTCCAGATGAGCATTAGATTGTCTGTGTGGTTCATTCAGCTCATCCTCATAGAGTGGGACATAATCAAGGGGCATACCATAGAATGGCCACTTCGTTGCCTCTTCCTTTTGCTGGCTCGTACCAGCTCCTTGACCAGAGTTGCCATTAGACAATTGAGCGGGATTGCTCTGTGGTCCCGCATTGATAGTTTGAGTGCTCTTCCCTTTCTCGCTTTGTAAAGCCTTCAACATGTTGAACATTTCATTCATTTGTGCTTTAAGCTCTGCTAACTCGGACCTGCTGTCGTCACTTGTTACAGATTCTGCAATTTTCTTTGCTTGAAACCGAGTGTTATATTGGTGCTTTGAGGCCATAGTGGCAATACCTGATGACAAGAAATATTTAATACAGAGGTTAGTTTATTCGAATGGTTTACCTGGCTTGCAGAGAGACCCTTCAATATAGCAAAGCACTTCATCCCGCTTTTGATGATTAGGAAGCGCAGTCCCTAGGTCGCATGCGGTTGATGACAATCTTTAGAGGAAACTCTAGGTTTCAGACCAAGATTGCATCTTAAGACTAGTCTCTAGCAGTGTATAAACAATTTGTGTATATTGGCCCTTTTTTTTATATGCATATAAGTGATGCCTCTGAGTGAAGATGAAAAGATTCTGACATTTCATTCATTTTTTGAAAGATTATACAGAGTAAAGGGAATTTACATTAGACATTTTTATTCCCTTTTCCTCTAATTCAAAATCTTACAAATACAAATACATATTAGAAATGAAATTCTCCGTTGCTTTCCTTTCTCCATCTTCTTAGCTGTCGGGCTATTCTGGAGCAATCAGATAGGAATGCTTCTAATGCTGGTCTTCCATTAATGTCGGGGTATGCATTGAGTTCATATCTATCCCCATCAAAAATTTGCAACCAATCATCTGTAAAATCCCCAAGCCCATTAACCATGTCATTGCATCTCCTTTGCCATTGTTCTTTGGCCCGTTCAGATTCCGTGAGAGTTTCATCCCAATTTGTGGTCCATTCTTTCTTTTTGTTCACGAGTTCATCATAGGCCCCCATAAGATCCTTCAAATCAGCAGCAAGTCGATCTTCTCTATGATTGGCACTTTCCATGTCTAACCGATGGTTTGCCGCATCTCCTCTCCTCTTCTATGAGCCTGTTCTAGGGCCACTTGGTAATCCTTTATCGTGCTTATTGCTTGGGAAACCTCTTTCTGACTCTGTTAAAGATCAACCATGATTATCTTGAAGTTTCTTTCAATTTCCTTATTTTCTTGCACAATGTGCATAGCAGTGCGACTTTTGGCTTTCAGATGCTCCTTTAGATCATTGTTTTCTCTTATCAACTTGAACTTGTCAGATTTAGAGCACATGCTGGCATAGTCCTTCTTAATGCTGGCCACCTCCTCTTGTAAATTTTTGTTGGACTTCTGGAGCTTCTCAACGGTGAACTCATAATTCTCATTTTGATTTCTTGCCTCCTCTAAACGAGCTTCCAAGAGTTTACATTTTTCGCGCCACACAATTTCATCTGGTGAGGGGCCTCCATTATCTTTAGGCAAGGTTGGCTCTAGCATACATGTCTTCCTGATTCTCTCATTGCTCCAGGTTTTGTATTCTTTGGTGTAGAAAGTCTTACGCTTTCCCAACTCAATTTTCCAATTAAGCGGATTTTTTGTAAAGCCTCATTGCTGATTCTACAGCCTCTTCATGAGCTTCTTCATCCTTATACAAAAAGAAGAAACCTTGCAACTGCTCATCTTTTATCTGATTCATTTCCCATTTCAGTTGTCCAAGTACTAGGGCCGGCGTGAAAGCAATGCACCCTCAAGGCCCCATGAGTATCATATTAAGGTGATCCCCACAAGAATACATGATCTTATCATGGCGATCTATGAAGCACAGATACTGGTACGTGTGTCGGGTACGATACGTATCCGATACGCTCCGATACATCGACATGTATTTTTTCCAAAATACAGGATACGATACGTTTAGGGATACGCGTATAAAATAATAAAAACACATAAAATATGATAAAATTATAAGTGTAAATCAAAATATCCAAAGTAAAAAATATGAAAATTTAAAATCACTGCCTTCCATAACAAATCTATCTTATTTTATTTTAATGAAAACGAATCTATCCTAAAATCATTGCCCTCCATAATAAACATATTTTATCCTATTTTAATGAAAACAAATCTATGTTATCATGTTTTATTATAAACGAATCTATCTTATCATGTTTTATTGGAAACGAATCTATCTTATCTTGTTTTATTAGAAACGAATCTAGATATCCTATACTTTACTGAAAACGAATCCATATATCCTATATTTTATTGAAAACGAATCGAGTACGTGTCTTAATATTTATTTATTTTATTTTATTTTTTTAATTTTTGGATACTCTATGGATACGTATCCTTCGCGAATCCGAGCGTATACGTGTCGGACACCGACACATGAGGGTGTCTGACGAATCCGTGCTTCATAGATGGCGATCATAAAAGCAACACTTGGTTCCGAAATTTCGGGGGATGACTTCCTTAAAAAGTTTTGCCCATTCACTAAGCTGTATTTCTTTTGTGGACACATTCCTGAACCTCCTGAGCGGATAACGACTTCCTAGACTGTTGTAATGATGCTTGAAATGTGTCATCACCCATATGTAGAGCACCTGAACACAACACCTGATTTTATTACCGCCTCTCAAGTGACACTCCTGGAACGATAGAAAAGACTCGGCAAGTATGGCAGATGTTGGGTTGACTCCAAAGCGGATAAACTTGTAGAAAACATCGAACGCTGATTGGTCTAACATGTCATTCAGGAAAGGAAACAGGACCATCCCATAAATGGCGAGAGCAAAAGTTGGTTTGAACATTTCCCAATTTTGTTGCTCTTCCATTTTGGCAATATGCTTCTTCAAAAAACCCATTTGAGACCTATAGTTTTGGCCTGCTTTATAATACTAGATGGTTCAGGTCGCACCTTTAGAATTTTCTCAATAGTATCTTCATTAACTTCCACATGTTTAGTGAACATATATACCCTCAGTCTATCCGGCATTGGTATTTCTAGCAAGACTTCGTATTCTTTGATAGTAGGTGCGACATCAACATTTGGGAATTCGAAGATTCTCAGCTCGGTATTCCAATACTGCACCATGGTAGCCATAGCTTTTAGGGCCACACTCTCCACAGGTATGAGGAGAAGATCTATCAGCCTCCCATAATCTTTTGCAAACTGCTCTTGTATCTCATCAGGTATTCTGGGGATGCAGTCAATCATGAAACTGACATCATTACTATGCATATCTACTTTTGAACATTTTCTTGGGCACAGAACACTGGTAGAGACTAGAATTGGTGAAGTCATCTTGTCACTTTGCTATATGAAGACGATCTCTCGAACAAACCTGGAAAAAGCTATGTGACAAGAGTTAGTAAAATGTCATAAATGAATCCATGATAATACAAGATTTTATAAATGTCAAATCATAAGTGCAAAGTGCAGGCTCCAAGGGTCAAGACCTATCCACGGGCAACACAACCCTCATCACGAAATATGAATTACCATGATATATTATTTCATATCGTTCAGCTTGACTAGGGACAGTGACTTTCTTGTCCCTAGCTTTATAAAACTACTCTTGGGATATGAGGTCCCATTATGAGTACGTTTGTGAATATGTCGTCGTCATGATAAAAACACGTTAAAATAATGATGAAGAGCCATATAATAAAATAATGTGAGGGTAGGAAGTATGCTTCTTGTGCTTCATATAGGTAAGTCCTATGATGGATACAACTATAAACCACATTCCTAGGGTGGGATACTAGGGCATGCCTAAAGTGGACACCTTGGTAAGTCTTAGACTCCTAAAAGGCCACCAAACTGCATCCCTCTCACAAAGGAAAAGAGAATCCAAATATCATAAGTTAGAAACGGGAGGGATCAAGCCACATCGAGCGTCTAACCCATGATACCGATAACAGTCTGATCGGTTCATCATGCCAATACAAGATTAGGCTCTAGGCCGGCACCGACAAGGCAGATGTCCCTTCTAATCCTAAAAAGGATATCTTTAATACTCGGGTATAGAGCATGTGTGTGTGTGAAGACATTGTGTACTTACGTTTAGTGTGTGAGAAGCATACAAACATTTTTAGATGAAATCCCCCAACACTGCAAAACAACCTCAAAAACATATATACATGAGCACAATCAAATATATATAGAAAATGCAAGAAGAAAGAAAAAAAATAAGCTTTAAGGGGTACACGTGAATTTATGCGATTAGTTGCTTCAGGCCTAACTCTCTTAGGAAGTCCCCAATGGAGTCGCCAACTGTCGCGCCCTAATTTTTGACTTATATCATCTTATCCATATTAGTGAGAAAGAAGAGGTAGTACGACATCTACTCACCGCTTTCTTACTAACATGATAATAGGACTCAAATTGTTAGTTGATAAGGTTAAGGAGGGAGATACAACTTTGTCCTACATCACTTTACCCATTTTAAATAAAAGAAGAGGCAGTGCGACAACCGCTCACCGCTTTTTATTAAATAGGATAATGAGATAACGACTTGATATATATTGTGTTATCCTTATTAGAGAGAAAGAAGATGCAGTACGACAATCGCTTACCACTTTCCTACTAACATGATAATAACGTAATACTCAAGTTGATACTCTTTCTCTAACCTTAGCACTAAAAAAATATTTTTTCTCTTATTTGATTAATTTTATGAAAAATTTATCATTTCAAAGTTTTACATCATACAATACTAATGATTGTGGCTCTTGATTATTTCAATGATTTATCTCGTAAAATACCAATGATTGTGACTCTCGATTTTTTCAAAGATTCATATCATACAATATTAATAATTGTGACTCTTAATTCAAATATTAAATATAATTTCAAAAAAAGAGTATCTTATTTAATGATGGTTCAAATAAATATGACATATTAATTATTCATGACTTTTTTATATTTACAAGAAACAACATTAATGAATAATTGATTACTTTATTTTGAAATTTGTCAAAAGTGAGATGGTTCAAATAAACATGGGATATTAATTATTGACGATTTTTTTATATTTACAAGAAACAACATTAATCAATAATTGATTACTTTATTTTGAAATTTGTCAAAATGAATCTTTTATTAAAAGTTGGGGTAAGACTTTAGAAGATAATGACGACACTGACCATCTACCGCCAATCTCATTACCCTAGAAAGAAGAGGTAATACGACAACCACTCACCACATTCTATTCGAAAGGAAAGGAATATATAGTTCGGTTCGTTCACTGTTCTCCCAATTTCTTACCTTAAACTCTATTTTTATGCTTGAGTAAAAATAGAATCATTGATAAAATCATACATATTTTTGTTACTTTATTATGATAGCTTTAAAGGATTTACAAGTGACTACAAGCATAAAGTATGAAAATAAATTAAGTATAGAAATAGCCAGCAAATGAAATATGAAATAATTGAAACATACATAAATAAATAAGACATAAATAAATGAAACAAAGAAGCCTAATACCCAAATAGATATATTAATACTCTTAAATCATCGTAGCAATAAAACTACCAGTAGACCAAACAAGATAACTAATAAATAAAGAAATAAAAAATAGAATATAAAATAATCTAAATAAAAACTACAAAAAAATGAAATGGCAGTACACGAAATAACAATGGAAAGAGAAGGGGTTTCATTGCTTGGGTTTGAAATATCCTTTCACTAAGCTTGTAGTTCACCGTAATAATGAATGTGTAAAATGAATATGAGATAACAAGTGTAGTTAAATGGGTATGTACATATGACAAGGTTAATTAGCAAAATATGTGTATATGATAGTGAACAACAGCAAATAGAAAAAAATAAAAATAATAGGAGATAGTGAATTGAAACAAGAAAAGGACTTGATGGTATTGCTTAGCTAATGAAGGATAATCACAAAGAAAGAGATTTCTTAGGTTCCTGTTATATGCTTACTTCCAAAATCCTCCTTTTTTTTCTCTATTTCATACGCCTCTTATCCTCTCCTTTTTTCTCTTTCTGCTATAGCTGCTGAATAGGTTTTTTTATTTCAATGTTGGGGCTGTTGCGTCTTTGGGATAGTGCTAAGTGGGGTTATTTACAGTCTGACTTAGATTTGGGGTTGGGTTTAATGTACGCACTGAGAATAACTTAGCAGATCCTTTGACGAAAGGACTAGCTGGAGAGAAAGTCCATAATACTTCTCATAGTATAGTATGAGACTATTTCCCTTAGAATGAGGATCACTCATGATGGTAACCCGACCTAACTGACTAGAGATCCTAAGAAATAGGTTTAATGGGTAATAATAAGTCGTGAAGTGATATGAAAATGAACATGCTATAAAATTATGAGAAGCATGATTCCTGCAACATATGTAAGGATGAGTTAAACTCTTAATGGAATCTATACTCTAATTGAGGTGGAGTACCTAGGCTACAAGAGTACTCTTGATAGACTCACCTAAGTGATCGTGGAAATAGGTTCTGCTTCTTATGAAATTTGGGGCATAAATTTCTAGAGTGTTCACTATAATGGGATAGACGTGCATGGACTTTAACGCATGAGCTTTATAGAATACACATTTGAAAAGGTTGTGTGTAGTTTGATGCTAGAGATAAAGATCAAGATTATGAGTCACTCTAGTAAAATATAGATCTTATTCATTATGCAAAGGTTCAAGTAGCATGACATCTTTGTTTATGTACATCTTATTGAGACCACAGAAATTCCTGGAAATCGTTTTTTAATTTCAAGTGGGGGATTGTTGGAATTTGTTGAAAGAATGATGTTTTTAAGTGAAATGAAAAAACTCAATAGTCCCAGTTTGCTTGGAGGATGAAAGTTGAAAGGCTTTATAAGCCTTAAGTTGCGGCCCAACATTCTTTTTAATAAAATATTTATTTATTAATTTATTTAATTTTTTGAGGCCTTTTGGATTTGGACCGTGTGTTGGCCAAGTCAACACATACATGCAACAAGGAAAAAGATGTTGGAGGATATATTGGCCATTATGATAGTGTCGTTAGTAATAGAGTTGTTGGTGAAAGAGTCGTTGGAGGCTGCAGGCTATAAATAGAGGCCTCATTCCCTCATTATAATTTGCACCAAGTTGAAGGCATTTACCTCTCGACTTATCTTTCTCCCCCTTTTATTCCGCCAACATATTTCTGACAACCTTCTCCCTCTTACTTTTTTGTGACACTTGAGAATTGGCATAGACAACCAAAGTGGGAATTTCGAGAACAGACGCTAATAGTCAGTATTGTGGAAAACGAATTAGCACGAGTAGCCATACTGTGGGAATGCGAGAATTGACACTTGGAGTCATATTTGGGTATATTCGAGAACGATTCTTATAGTGTAGTAAGAAATCGTATAACAGAGAACTGAGTTATTTTATCCTAGGGACGACGTGATTGATAGTCGACTTGCACAATCTTAGAACTACCACGAAATGTCTTAAAGAGAGCGACCTTGCTGTGACCCAGTCAGTAACGACTATTTCATGTCATTTAGAATTGTTGCAAGCTACGGTAACAACAATCTGGTTTAGCATAATCGAACTAAAATTTCTTCAATTCAAAGCAGTTCAACCCCTATTCTATCAAAATTACAAATCATAGTCATTTTCAAGTCCAACTAGTGATCAGACCAATTGGATCATCCCATCCTATCCTCAAAACTTTGTTTTGATCTATAAATTTGGAACTAAAAAAATGTTGTTATTAATATGCATTAATTGAAATGTATCCAATAACTTTCATATGTGTAATGATTATGATAAGCCTAAGTAACACCTACCATAAATAATCATGACTTTGTTTTTGAAACATAAGACTTGAGCATGACTTTTTAGCCTTACATAAGTCATTTTTATGGTCCAGCTTGATTTATTTCAAAATTTGACCTTAATGGAAAGCCTACTTAAAGACCTAATATCAATGGCTTTTTTAAACAAGTTTCCACTTCTAATTAGCCAACAAATTTCACGTGTAAATACCTAGGCTAGTAGGCATCACCTATAAATAGGGTTGAAGGCATATAAATAGGTTAATAGACATTCACTTTGATACAAATAAATGATGTACTGTTACTGTATCATTTACCATTCATTTTTAATTATCATTAATTCTTAAAAAATTATACAAATGATGTACTGATTGTGTACAAATCTTTACAATAAAAGTGCATATATATTATACTTAAAATTAACTAAATTGTATTATTCATGTAATGTAAATGTAAAGATTTACACATCTTCAATACATCATTCAATATTCATTTTTATTATAATAATTGAATATAAATGATGAATGATGCAGTGACATTATATAAAACTCCAATATGGTTAGTAGATACATTTATTTCTCAATTAACTAATACTTACATTCATATATAAACATCTTACAAAAATTTAACATAGTTAATCATCTAATAACAACACAATAGTATAATATACTCATTCAACTTCATTTTTAAAGAATTTCAAGCCTCAAATTAACTAATAACAAAACATAAAATATATTTCCTAATAATTTACTATTTTATTAAATATATGTAATGCTAATTGGGTCGATATGATAGGCCCAATAGGAGCCATTTTTTTGTTTAACATTAACTTTACCTTTTTTAATTAAGGGTTTTACTATCATTTTATCTGTTAATTTAAAAATATGTATTATAATATTTTAAAGTATATTTGAATATCTAAAATTATAAAAAGTATCTAGATGATGCATAAATTATTTTATTTTATATTTTATGATTTGTTTCCTATTTGATTAAAAGTTTAATATTAATATAAACAAGGATAAATATTAGAGTTTAATATTTATGTATTATTAGCATAAATATTTATATACAGTCAATGCATCATTCACCTTTCATTTATATTACTTTTATTTAAGAGTATATGATAATTAAATATGAGTGTTAATTGATGCATTGATAGTGTAAAATATTCATACACTATCAACACGTACATATTTTTGTCTGAATATTATATCTTTTATATCTTAATATCATCACATCATCCTTCATAATATTATCAATTATAACTTACTATTTTGATAATTCCATATCTAAACCCTATAATTTCATCATGGTATCAGAGCCATGATATATACATTGGGGAAAGTTTAGGCTTGTAATCCTGTTTCCACTTGGTTTTCCAATTGATATTTTCTTTCTCACTTGTTCTTAGTTGTTGTTGTCATCTCACTTTCTAAGGTTGTCGTTTCTGCTGTTGTTTTATCGTCTTTCTAGCCCCTCTTTAACATGTCTATTTTCTCTCCATATTGTGAGTTTATTCTTCGTGGTACACAATTTTCTTAAAGCTTCATTATGTAGTGCTCTTCTTAAATTCATGTTTGTCATCTCTATCGCAAGTGTCACTAGTCTTATCTTCTCCATATGTGATAAGTTGAATGAATATGATGTGTACGATCAAGATTGAGGGAGAATGTTGGATATAGAACTGTTGAATGTGTTTCAGATCTATTATGGTCTTATTGTGGTTAGTACTTGTCTTCTTGTGTTGACCAAGGCGCTTATCGATGCTCTTGATGTCATCCCAATTATTGGTTAAATAATGGTGATGCTATCTAGTTCTTTATTCCTCAAGTTTGGTCCTTGTTGTTCGGGGTTGCTTGTTGTGTGGCCATCACTCTTCGTGGTCTACATTTATGGATGGTGATTAAGCTTGGAGATAGCCTTTGTCATAGATGGTTAAGCGTTGTTTACTTCTTTTCATGATGGTTAAGATTGAAGATAACTTCTGTCATGAATGATTACGTGTTATTTGCTTCTGTCCATGTTGGTTGAGCTTAGAGATAGGTCATACCATGAATGGTTATACATTGTTTGCTTGTATCTATGGTAGTTAAGCTTGGAAATAACTTTTGTCGTAGATTGTTAAGCTTTATTGCCTTATGGTATTTGAAGGTTGCAGTTTTTATTAATAATTTAGAACAATTGGTCCAACTACCTTAGACTACCTTCTTTGTAGTTATAGTTCTATCATCTTCATTGCAAATTTTGTCAACGCTTGCAATCCATTGAAGCTATGTTTGACAGAATTCATGCAATTATAATGCCACATCCCTTTTAAAGGGGTTATTTGTAACAAGCTTAAAGCTTAATAAGCTTTAACTTTATGAGAAGTATTAGGATATCTGAAATTATCTTAGAATATCTTAAATTATACATAATATATAGATGATACATATATAAATAACATTTCATATTGTGATGATTATATCTTAGATTTGTTTAAAGTATCTTAGAAGATCTTTTAAGATTGAGATTATTTTATTTTACTGTTTATTATTTGTTTCCTGATCTAATTAGAAGTATAATATTAGTATAAATATGAGTTAGTATTATATGTTTTGTATCACAATATCATCATTCATAATATTATCAATATAATTTACTATTTTGAGAATAATATTTAAACTATAATTCCAACACTATTAAATGAAGGGAAAAATTAATGATATTTAAAATACATAAATAAAATTATTTACTCTTATTGTATTTAAAAAAAACATACCGTACCATCTAGTTTAATGGTAAAAATGGTAAACCAGATTCCATACTGATATGATATGACAATAATACTCAATATTTAATTGAACGAGTCAAAATCGAAAAATATTTGTCAAACATTATTTACACGTGACAACTTTCATCCTATTATAAACAATACATTAAAGATTGGAATGTTGTAGTTGTTTGTAACAAGATTAACTACTGTGCTCGGAGCGAGTATGAATCTACCCTACCAGCTAATCCAATTTGTCTCGATCATAATAGAACCTATATATGGTCGGATTTTTTTGGATCTATGCTTGAGTTCATCTTAAAAAATTAGACATGATCAATATTTATGTTAATATAAGTGACAAACATGGTTATCTATGAGTTTATGACCTTTGTTGGATTTGCATGTTGAATTGTGTATAAAGTAATAATATCACTTTCGCGTTAAGTAAAATTACATTTTGTTGCAACAACTTATTTACACATATAATTTCATATTTAATAGTGTTTTTCAAATATTTTTACTAGTTATTTACAATATTCTTAGGCAGATGATTTATTGTGTGTATCATTTTATAGGTCATTGACTCTATAATATTTTCATCATATATATATATATATATTTATATTATTAACAAAATACCTCATAGGTTAAATTATATATTTATAATAATAATAATAATAAGTAATAATTAGAATATTTTTATAAATGAATACATTATATTTCATTGAGTCAAAACGAATCTAAATTCAAAAGTTAGCTAGAAACATTTAGTTCATGTTTAGTCTCAAACCATTATATAATTAATTACTGTACTAATTTGGTAAGCAATACAATATTAATAAGAATATATACAATATAGTTAATTATACAACATTGGAGTATAATTATTTCAATGCAATATACTCCGATATCTATGACTGACTTCACAATCAAAGTTCTTCTACACTAAGCCACTAGATGTTATAGCTAGCTGCGTTTTGAACTTCTGTTCGAGCCAATTACCCAAAGAGGTCCACACCCAAATGCATCCTTGACCTTAGCATAGATATGGTTCTTTTTGGTTAGTGCCGTCTATTATGCATGATGAAATGCCTAGTGGCGTGCATAAGGTTAATCATTTGCATCTGCCAATCTATTAAAACTACAAAAAAAGTATTCAAATTTCTTGCTTTTGTCAATTCTCAAAGATCTGGCGTTTTACCTTTTTCTTTGGCTTTTTATTGGAGAAAATGGCTTCACATGATTAAAAGTGTACTGATTATTTTTTCCTTTTCCTTTTTATCTTGATCTTGATCACTTTTAATTAACTATGACCTGAAAAACTCAAATTAGCAGTCTTCTTTTAGTAATTTCAATTCTAGGCCAAGGACCAATAGATTATTAGTCATTAATTTGTATTTTAAGCTTTGTTTATTATTATTTTTGTGTTCCATTGATTGCGAATACCGAAACAACTTTAATGGAGTTGCCATTCCAAACCAAAGGAGTGTGTCTTGCTTTATATTCAGTTCAATCGGGAGACAAGATGAGGCCCATCTTTAACAACCGTAAGATGCTAGAATGAAAGTCCTGGAAGAATAATAAGATAATGCACCTAGATCATTCTCAGTGTGATGTGATATCTTATTCTTTAATAATTGTAATTTTTTAAAAATGATCAACAGTATTAATGTATTATATGAATGAAAAATAATTATTATCCTATATTATACAACTGATTTATAACATATGTTACAATATAGTATTTTATTTATTAACGATAAATTTATAAGCGAAATATATTATTTACAATATTTAAAGATTTAGTAGAAGAATATAATTATTTTTTATCATGTCACTTATATAGGTAGCAGTAGTCACACCATCATGGAGTAACAGTACGGCTTTCGCCCATTCATGCGTGGACCTCACTTGGAAAAAGATCGAGAGTTTTAGTGCCTCTAGATTTTCAAGAACGAAAACTGGCTTAGGTGGTTATTGGGCCAAACCTATCACTTTTAAGAACAAGAGGATGGGTATGAAGGTGCTATTAGATGTGATAAAATTCAAATCCTAGTTATAGATTAAAGTAGAGGTGTCAAAACGAGCAGATTTGGGTGGTCTGGCCAGCCAAAGCTCGAAAATTTATAGGGTTTGAGTATCATATTAAATATTTTTTATTGAATTCAGGTTTTTATTACCACTCTACAGAACCGTACATGAGATTTTTACTTCATATCGGGTTGGACTACTTGTTTTACTTATTTCTTTATTTCTTTTTTGGGACTTTTGGTTTGATAATAAGCATTGAGTGAAAATTTATAAAACAACTTATAATACAACATAGATAATAAATATTGCACTATGAATTTTCAATAAAAATAGAGTAATGTCTAAACATAAATATTTATAAATTATAATAATGTTATAAAGTTAAGCATCACATTATTTTTCCTATTTTGCGGAATATCATTTTAAGCCCAGTAACAAAATAATGTATCAATAAAATGAGAAGATATTAAAATATATAGATTTTAATTTCCCTTTCTTAATTGTGTATTTAATTAGATTTAACTTTTATAACAAAAACATAATAAAGAAAACAACATTTACAATAAAAATAAAAGACAACATAATTGTTTATCATAATATAATAGTTTACAATGAAAGTTTTGATAAAGAACGTACAAAAGATAATATTTTTTATATTGTCCAAAAGTTTACAAATTATATTGTTTTAGGAGTGAGAGTCCAATAGAAATGAGAAATTTAATAAATGAGTTATATTAAAAATCATATACATGTAATTGACATACGCCTTAACTCAAACACAAGACTTTATATCTATAAGTTTGATTGCATTTGACATAACAAGTATGTTAAAAAAGTTACACATTAATATCAAATGATATATATATATATATATTTAAATACATTAAATATGTTAAAATTTAAATCAATATTTTTTTAATTTATGCGGGCCGGCTCGCCATAACCTGTTCAAGGCGAGTTTAGGCACAATTTGATATGCATAAATGGTATCCGACATTTTTAGCCCAAACTGTAAGACTGGGATGATAACTAAGAGGGGGGGGGGGGGATAAATTAGTTGTTTAAAAACTATGACAATTTTTTCTGCAAAATTCAAGAGTTAATAGTAGCACAAAAGTTATGCATAAAATAGCAAGTAAATTTGAGGAGTTAAAGGATAAGATAGTACACATAGATTTTATATTGGTTCACCTTCTTGTCCACCGAAGGCTACGTTAAGTACTCTTGCAGCACAAGAGATTTCTTCACTAGATATTAAGAGTAGCAATTACAATTTCTCACTCCGAGATTTCCTTGTAACTTACTCACTCTCTAATACCTATATCACTCTTTGGAAAACACCGTTTCCAAGTGATTTTATCCCATTTCTTATCACACCCTTGTGAAAGAAAGTAATTCAACAAATTGAATGAAAAAAATGTTAACTATGGCAATGATTGCTTTTACAAGATTTGAAATTATAAACTCTTGCAATCCAATAACTCTTTGTATAGTTTAGCACTAATGCTCAAAAAGTTTGAATAACTTGAATCAACACTTAAGGAAACTTCAGAAAGTTATGAACAAGTTGCAAGAAGTGTAGAGCAAGTATTTCAAAAAGTATAAACTGTGTAGGGGAGTTATATCTTATGAATTATGAGTTTCAATACATTTACATAGGCTTTCCAATCAGCAAAAACACCTCTAGGAAAAGGTAGGAATTGATTGGAATGAAACCATTTTGTTTGGTTTGAAAGTTATGTAGTTTGAATTTGAAAACTGGTCCAACAACCCTCAGTAATTGATTACCTAATCGATGTAATCGATTACCCAAACATTATGTCTAACTGAGTAGTTGATTTTCACAGGTTGTAAACGATTACTCACAGGTTGTAATCAATTACCCAATTGTTCTGTCCAGTGGAGTAATTGTTTACCGTGTTGTGTAATCGGTTACTCAAAATGTATAATCGATTACCTTGATCAATTTTTGTTGGATAATTTATTTCTCACTCATGTAATCTGTTACTTAGTTCTGGTAAGCTGATACTTAGTCACAGTAACCTATTACTTAGATCTAGTAACCTATTACACAATATTTCGAAAATTGTTTTCGTTTATACTTGTGTTTATCAATTTTCTTTTAAAATACTTTTGTGTATTACTACTAATTGTATATTTAGAGTATAAGGATAGAACTACCTAAAGACTTAGATTCTAAATTCTTGAAGATTTGTCTTCATTGTCTTCATAAGTATTCTTCCTTTTCTTCTTTTATGTGATGTTGATGTTAGGTATCAGTGGTTAAAATACACCTAGAAGGGGGGGTTTAATAGGTGTCACG
>NC_032024.1:9053815-9054296 GCF_001865875.1 Lupinus angustifolius
TAAAATAGAACAGCAAGCTCAGACAGATTCGGTTTCTTGCACGACAATTAACCAATAATGAGATGAATACACAGAGCTTACAATTTTATCAGAGTATTAACAGTATAGCACAGATACAGAATATATCAATTAATTCTACTATACAAGTTAACCGATGAAATGCAATAAAGAGAGAAAGAGAGAGAGGAAAAAATTCTGCAACACAATTTTTATCCTGGTTCGTTTGCGTGTCCACTTGCAAACTACATCCAGGCCTCCCGGCTGATCTGGGAGATTTTCTTCACTATAATTGAATCAATATTTTTACAAGCACTTCTTCCAATTACAACACTTAGACATTCACAAGAAAATAAAGAACCTTATTCTATGGTTTGACTCCCTTCCTACCGACAAAGAAAACCTTTCTTTCGGCGTAGCCCCAGCCAAGAACCTTGTTCTTTCCTAATCAAGAACTCTAAGCAATATGAAGATACAACTCAAT
>NC_032024.1:9054396-9059521 GCF_001865875.1 Lupinus angustifolius
AACATATTTTCATATGTATTTTCAATTACAAAAACTCAAATATGTTATGCACTTGATTCATACATGTTTAACACTAAGTTTATGCCTAGGATGCACATATACATGTATTTATGTGATGCATGAACATATTATAAATGATATATCTCAAAGATGAAATGATTTAAAAGTTTTATGCATATGAGACATGTGTTAAGGTGACCTAAGCCTTAGACTCAACCTAAACTAGTCTCTAGTCTAAGTCTAGTACCAATCAAAAGACTTAAGCATGTTGATTTGTTGATGATCTTCAAGCTCTTATTAGTACAAGTTGTCCTCATCAAAACCATGACATATAATGAGAGAGCTTTCCAAAGTGTTTCTCTTGACATGCGCACTTTCAATTGATGTCTTCATCAAAATCGTGTCAAGGTCAGGAGCAAGATATCTTCACAATCTCCCTCTTTTTTATTATGACAAACCAATATCTTCTTAATAGTGTAGCTTTCTAAGAGTAACATACTTTGTGATATTCTTAACTTGTCTTGAGTATGCTCCCCCTATTTTGTATGCTCCTCCTTTGATTTGGAGTTATGTGCCTAAAATAATTTTAAATTGAAAATACATTCTTCCAACTTTCCCCCCTTTTGACTTCATCAAAAAGAAGAAAATCCAAAAGACCAACACCATATATATAGCATACAAACATCCTGTAGCAGAAAATTAAAAGATGTTCAAACATTTGTTCAAAACATAATCAGCAAAACAAAAAAAAACAACAATTGTCCACAATCATGCAACATTACAAACAAAATTCCTAGACAACAAATCTTCTGAGACTCAGGTTCAGTGCTATCGTCATCAAGGTCCATGCTATTGATCTTATAAGAAAGACGTTGAAGATCGAATTGGACTTGTTGATTCTGAGCGTCAAGAACATCCATCCGATTAGAGATGTAGCCTCGAAGAGAGAATAACTCATCCATGATTATCTGATTGGTAGGCATGAGAATAAATGAAGAAGACTCAACATGAAACTCAAAATGTTGATGTTCAAAAGGATTAATAGATATATTTGGATCAACAGATGCAGCTTGTCTATCACTTTGATGCTTATAGAGTCTATGAATGGATCTCGAAAGAAGCCCATTTTGTGGATCACATCCACATCGATCTTACTATCGCGTGCATCAAGTGTGACTTTGGATTCACCTGTAGTGGATACACCAAAATGCTCAAGTATGTTGGTTATGAAGATTGCATAAGGTAAATGACTTTGACTATCTCGAACAGACCACATATGTCTCATTATTGTGTTAGCCTAATTGATTAAAAGGTTATGCTTAAGAGCATACATAAATTGCAGTTCCATGTCATTGATTTGAGAATTATTTGAATATTTTGGAAGAATGACATAGCTCAAAAAGTAATGAAGCAACCAATCTTCGAGATTGAGATTTTATACAACAAGGATATCTCTACTCTTTACAGTTTCACCTAAAGTCAGTTGCTTACACATTTCTATTTCCCTTTTAGAAAATTTACACATAAACTAGTAGAACTCTTTTCTATCATAATTATCCCATTCGCATGCAAGACCGATATCTTTTATGCTACCTTGAGAAGGTATGTTACAACATATTGAAATGAAGGTCTTAACATCCAAAATAATTTTGTTTCCTTTCACATAGGATGTTAGATGATTTTTCCTAAAGTTCAAGTTGCATTGATTGATTCAGGGCTATTCTTTTGGAAGAAAATTATTTCAAAGCAAAAGGGGGGCTTACTTACATGACTTTTCCTGACGCTGAGTCATCCTATTCAAATTTAGTTATGCTAATCGAAGAGGAAAAGTTTTTCAGATGATATGGACCCCCAAGAGATGGACGAGAACCTCCAATTGCTTAGGGGTCGCACTTTGTCCCGCTTGGTGGACAAAATCTTCTCACAGGCTTTTGATTCCTAAAAAAAATCAGAAAGATCTTGTGGCCATAGAAGAGTAGGGAAATAAAAATCTTTAAACTCAAAGTTACTGATATTACCATACTTAGGAGCAAAGATGGAGCGTCCAAGAAAATGTTATGAGAAAACTTTGCATTGTTCATCATTTGTGAGAAGACGTGACAAATCCAAAGGATTAGCCTCAGAAGATGATGCTCCTTGATTCCTTTGAGACACACTGGTACGTTGCTTCTTAGCTCTTGATGATGAAGCCATTGATTGAGTTTTTTGAAAAAGTTAGGTTTTGAGGTTTGAGAGAGTTGAGATTTTTTTATTAAGGCCAATAAACACGAAATCTATAGAATAGAAGTGTTTAGAATTGGAAATGTGATATGAAACGAGTCAAAAATCACACAAATCATATCAAAAATGAAGATTTTAGAGAAAATCTAGAGTAGACACGAAAATGAGGGTTTAAGGAGAAAGCAGTGTTTGAAAAATGAGGAGGAAAACTTAAATACTGATCAGAGTAATCGGTTACTCAACATAAAAAATTCCCAGATTTCAAAGAGACATCTTAGGTAATCGATTACATAGGAGGGTAATCATTTACTGAAGATTCCTGCTCATTGCCATAACCGGTTACTCTATAGAGTAATCGATTACTGTACCCAGAATTTCGAATTTTCAGGCATACTGATGTCTGGTAATCGGTTGCATATCATATGTAATCGATTAATACCCAATAATTTTGAAAATTTTGAATATAATTAAGAAATTTTAAGTATAAGTATTCATAATATAAGTACAATGTAGTAAGCATATAATCATGAATAAGCATTTAAGACAAGTAGTTTTCAAGTATGCCTAATTCACGTCTAATTTTATAAAAGGGTTCTTTTGCCAAGGGTTTAGTGAATATATCTGCTAGTTGGTCATGAGTATCAATAAATTTTACAGATACATCTTTCTTTTTGATATGGTCCCTGAGGAAGTGATGTCTTATATCTATGTGTTTGGTTCTAAAATGCGTTACTGGATTCTTTATGGGATTTATAATACTAGTATTGTCAAATTTTAGGGGAATGCATCCTAAGTCTAACCCATAATCTCGTAATTGATATTTAAGCCACAACACCAGAGCACAACAACTACATGCCGCTATGTACTCTACCTCAACAGTACTTAGGGCAACACAAGCTTGTTTCTTGCATGACCATGAGACTAGTTCATTTCCTAATATATGACAAGTATCACTTGTACTTTCTCTCTCAGTTTTGCATCCAACAAAATCTGAATTTTAATATCCAACCAAATCACATATACTTCCTTTTGGATACCATAATCCAACTTCAGTTGTGCCTTTTAGATATTTAATGATTCTTTTGATAGCAACTAAATGTGACTCTTTTGGTTTTGATTGATACCTAACATACAAACAGACACTAAACATTATATCAGGTCTATTGGTAGTTAAATATAATACGAAACCAATCATACCATGATACTTTGATATATCAATGCATTTTTTAGCTTCATCTGTATCAATGTATGTACCATAACTTATATGAGTGACAATTGGCTTACAATCATCCATTTCAAATCTTTTCAGCAAGTCTCTGCAGTATTTGCATTGACTCACAAAAATGCCATCCTCGAGTTGTTTGATTTGTAATCCAAGGAAGTAATCTAGCTTCCCCATCATAGACATTTCAAACTCTCCTTGCATCATTTTGTCAAAATCACAACACATAATCTCATTGATAGAACAAAAAATAATATCATCTATATATATTTGAACGAGAAGAGTATGATGATTTATTTTCTTAATAAATAGTGTAGTGTCGACCTTTCCTTTGGAAAAACCTTTTTCAAGTAGAAAGTTTGTTAGACGATTGTACCAAACACTTAGATAAAATAAATATAATAACAACGTTACCTATACCAAGAATTTTTCTTTTGATGTTCTCTATATAGGCAACAAGGCTTTTATTACTTGAATAAATGATAATTTTGAATCTCCTCATTCTTTGTGCTTTGAACAGCCGTTATTATGAAAACACATTTTTGCTCATGGCATTCAAGCACTCCTGCAAAACAAATTATAAAGATTTTCTAGGTACCCAATGTGATTTGGGTCCTTCTGGGTTAGCATTTTTCTCAATCCAAACATATTGGCTAGTTGGAGTACCAACTTTACTAATATGACATGAATTAGGAGTATGACCAAATTTTTTACAATAAAAGCATGTGGGTTGATGTTGATGCATATTTTATTTAGACTTATAGAAAGAATGTTGATCAAGGTTTTCTTTAGAAATATTATGCATGCAATCATTCTTAGTTTTTAAAAAAGCACTCTTTGTCATACCATTGTTTTTTGGCTATTTGTGTAGCCTAGACCTTTTCGGTCATTAATATGTTTTTGAGTATTTAAAATATTGTTCAACTTATGAGTACTCTTCTTGAACATATTACTTTCTTGATTTAATGAAACAATTTTAGTTTCAAGAGTATCACATTTTGGACAATTAATGCACTTGTCATTTGATTTGAATTTTATAGCATCTAATTTTTTTTGTAGAATTTTATTTTGACTCTCAAGAAGCTCTATAGAGTCTAATAAATTCTTGATGTAATTCACAAAAAGCGTTATGTAGCTCATTATATGAAAATGTATCATTTGGTTTAGAGTTACTAACCTCATAATCGTCATTTGAATTATGTGAAGCCATCAAGGAAATATGTGTTTGCTCCTTAATTATGGGTTCTGCATTTGAACCAACATTTTTATCTTATAATATGATATTTGTTCTTTTATGCTTCTTATCCTTCTTTCTTTTGAAAGTATGATACTTCTGTAGGAATGGACAAACAAGTTTAAGATGATCTGATTTTCTGTATATAGAGCATGTAGATTTTTGCTTTGATGTTGATGCTTCACTATTCGTTGCGGACCTTTGCACTTCTTTACTTCCATGCGTTCTTTCTAGAGTGTCCCAAATTTCTTTTGATGATTTGCAACTTGACACTCTAAAAAAATTCTTTTTCTCCTATAACTGAAGTAAGATTGTTTTTGGCTTTAATATCGTATTGCACTTTCTTTTTGTCTTCATCATTCCATGAGGATTTTGGCTTTACTTCCCTCTGAAAGTGTGCATGTCAAGAGGAACACTTTGGAAAGCTCTCCTTGAACGTCATGGTTTTG
>NC_032024.1:9059621-9128704 GCF_001865875.1 Lupinus angustifolius
ATAGTTTCTGTTTAAAACTGTTTTTTGTGTTAATCGATTAAGACTGTGCTCATAATCGATTATCCTCTTCTCCTTAATCGATTAAAAAGGGTTGATTCAGCATTAAGTGTTGATTTGCGAAAAGCGGTAATTCTAACCGCGACACCTATTCAACCCCCCCTTCTAGGTGTATTGTAACCACTGATACCTAACACCCTCACACTACTGATAACTGTGAAAGGTTCATAGGGTCCTTCCTCAATCGCGTTCCAAATGTCTAGATATTGAAATTCTTTAAAGATTCTCATTCTGATATTCCATAAGTCATAGCATTCTCCAACAAAGCTTGGAGGGCGATTGATTTTGGAACCTTCTCCAAGAAATGATCTTGCGACCATCTTAGAAACATGATCAGTTTTGAAAATAATTTACTCAAAAAGGCTCTAGTGCCAATTATAAGACTGAGATGACAACTAAGAGGGGGAAGTGAATTAGTTGTTTAAAAACTATGGCAGATTTATCTGCAAAATTCAAGAGTTAATAGCAGCAGAAAAGTTATGCAGAAAATATCAAGTAAATTTAAGGAGTTAAGGGAGAAGGGCATACATAGAGATTTTATACTGGTTCACCTTCTTGTCCACTGAAAGCTACATCCAGTACTCTTGCAACACAAGAGATTTCTTCACTAGATATTAAAAGTAGCAATTACAATTTCTCACCTCGAAATTTCCTTGTACCTTACTCATTCTCTAATACCTATATCACTCTTTAGAAAACACCATTTCCAAGTGACTCTATCCCCTTTCTTATCACACTCTTGTGAAAGAAAATAATTCAACAAATAGAATGAAGAAAACGTTAACTATGGCAAGGATTGCCTTTACAAGATTTGAAATTAATAAACTCTTGCAATCCAATAACTCTTTCTATACTTTAGTACTAATGCTCAGAAGGTTTGAATAACTTGAAACAACACTTAAGACAACTTCAGAAAATATGTTCTGAAAGTTATGAACAAGTTGCAAGAAGTGTAGAGCAAGTATTTCAGAAAAGTATAGATTGTGTAAATGAGTTATATCTTATGAATTATGAGTTTCAATGCCTTTATATAGGTTTTCCAATAAGCCAAAACACCTCTATGAAAAGGTAGGAATTGATTGGAATGAAACCATTTCGTTTGGGTTAAAAACTGTGCAGTTTGAATCTGAAAACTGGTACAACAACTTTCAGTAATCGATTATCCAAACATTATGCCCAACTGAGTAGTTGATTTTCCAGGCTGTAATCGATTACTCAAAGGTTGTAATCGATTATCCAATATTTCTATCCAACATAGTATCGTTTTCCGTGTTGTATAATCGGTTACTCAAAAGGTGTAATCGATTATCCTGATCAATTTTTGTTGGATAACTTGTTTCTCACTCATGTAACTTGTTACTTAGTTCTGGTAACCTGTTACTTAGTTACAATAACCTGTTACTTAGATATAGTAACATTTTACAATATTTTGAAAATTGTTTTCATTTATACTTGTGTTTATCAATTTTCTTTTAAAATACTTTTGAGCATTACTACTAATTGTATATTTAGATTATAAGGATAGAAGTGCCTAAAGATGTAGATTCTAAATTATTGAAGCTTTGTCTTAATAAGTATTCTTCATTTTCTTCTTTTATGTGATGCTGGTGTGTTCATCAAAACCGTGTCAAGGTCAGGAGCAAGATCTTCTTCCCACGAACCCGATGTGGGTTGGCCCAAACCCGTCCGGGTAGCCCAAACCGGTCGGGGTAGCATGTTTTGACACTCTAGATCAAAGGTAGACTTAAATGTACAATAATGTTTGATTTGAATTAGTTTCTAATCCAATTTTGTGTTGGAAATGTTATTGCTAGTTCTTATCATTGTTCTTTAGGATTTGTTGCTTCCTCTTGTCTTCTTTTGGGAGTTTTCTGTATCTTGTTATTGTACATTTTCCCGCTTGATGTAACTTGGTCCTTTTTTAATAAGTTTTCACTTGTATCAAAGGTCCAGTAGTGAATCCGTAACCTTATATTTCTGTAAAATATATGTATGTAAGGAAATGTTATTCTTATATTTATGCTGTTTATCACATTCATAATCTTGTTTGCATACACATGCTTAAAGTTGCGCATGTAGCTTAAAAAATGTATACATAATGTACCATGTGCATATAGACGAGGTCACCTATATCTTATGGGTTTAAAAGCTGTGTGATTTGTTCGTGGTGCTATTTTTCTATTAGAATAAGATGTTATATTTTTATTTAGTAAGGGATGAGAGTGTAATCCAACCAAAGCTGTGTGATTTGTTGTAGTCTCTGTTTAATTGGTTTTCTTCTTTTTTTCTTCGTACCAAATGATCAATATTTAGAAATTACATGAGAATACCCATTTAAGAACACAGTTTTTCCAAAATCCATTTATCTATTGACGATACTCAAATTTAATACATCACTTCATAATGAGAACAGAAGTACGTACCATGTCTCTAAAGAAAAATAACTTATGCACTTTAAGGCTATCATAATGCATTTCTCAACCATTTTCATAAACATATGCAGAAATGACAAAAGGAGATAGTACTTTTGCACACCTTGTTCGTAGTTTCATTAGGTTGTTTAAGAATAGGAGATAATACTAGCATTATATTTGTTTAATCAATTTTCACATGCTTAATTAATTATTTTATAGATTACCAAGTGTATGTACAGAACAAAAATAAAGTAATTATCGACAGATAACTTGGTACTTGCTACAAGGCTTGTCTAATCAGTTCAAACTGAAGTAGTTTGATACACGTTTTTTCTTTGAACTAGATCAACCTTTGAATTTGGATCTTAGGCAGCACCTTATAGTCATTTTACTTTCTATTTGTCAATCACCATACAATACATTTTTGTTCCCTCAATTTTCTTAATCATGGAATTATAGTCCATACTATTTTTGTGTGTGATTTTCATCATTTAGCTTACTTAAATGTGAAAGATTTTCCAGTCCATTAACTTTCCATCCAAAGAGTGTTCCTTCCTGACAAATTTTGTTCAACATAGCATTGCATATGTCCTTCCTAGGTAACACCCAAAATTATAAGTGCACTTTATCATATTTTTCTTTTGTTTCGATTTCCTAATTCTTGGGAGTTTTTGTAATCCTCAAACTTACATAATTGTGCAAAAACCATCCCCCAATATACTTAATATAATTCATGAGAATCTAATAACTTATACGATAATAGCATCATTTTCTAAAATTGAATTAAATTAAGCAACATACCCTATTCAACATGACATCATATTTGTCATTCCCATGTGACACAGAATAATAAAGTACAATTTTAGTCCTTAGTCTTTTTCAATTGTGTAAAACTCATCACCTGTTATTACATTTAATAAAATTAGATTTTCTAAAACATCTTTAATTAACAAAATAAAAATTGTAAATAATTAATGAATTTTTAAAATAAAAAACTCATTTTTATTTGTTTTAAGAAAAAATTAACAAATTAACCTACTCACACATGTAAGTTAGATACAATGAAAATAATTATATCATTTCTTTAGATAAGTTACAAATTAGAAAGAAAAAAAATTATACTTTAATATTCGATATAATGTCCATTCTTTCATTTCTTTTATCGTTCATGCATTTGTTCGTTATCAACGCACACAAGTCAATATATACTTTACATTTAATTTTAGAAGATAAGATTATGATTGCATAAATTATTCGATTTTTTTAGGTGTATCAAAAGGAGGGTGGATGACCATTCTTTCAAAATAATGTAAGTTAAAGGATGAATATTGCACATTAAAATTTAGGTGGATAAATTTTTCATAAATACAAAAGATATGAAACCAAAACAATGCACCTTATGATGGACAAAGATCACCTGTCTTCAACTGTGTCTCATTTTCTATCTTAAGCCTATTTACTATATGAATAAAAGAAAAAATTTAAAAACAAAAAATAATAAAAGTCACATTTTAATTGACTTAGGACATAAAATGTGATACATTAGAGACAGGTGATTAAAGTCCCCTAAGAAACAATCAAAGATTTGGACAGGAAGTTAATGGAAGAACTTTTTGTATATTTATGTAGATTTATGGAAGAAAATCAAACACATAAGGCCAGGAGACAAAAACCATGTGATTGAGAAATGTGAAGGAACTTAGCTTACCCTTATATCAATTAACTCGCAAATATGAAATAAATGTTGTTTTTTATACTAATAACAATTATATATTAATAGAATCAGATTTCACTCCAATGCTAAAGATAACTTATTGTTTTTGTTCTTAATTTTAAGAATAAAAATATTTTATTATTATATCTGATATAAGTAAAATTATTATATCATATTATTTTGCTTTTGCTTTTAACACATTTCCATCTCCAATAACTTCACGTGTTCCCTTATATTTAAATAAGAGAACACTAGTGATGAGGCTATGACCCACAATTTTGGAAGGGATCTCATGAGCTCACTCATCATCTAGTGTTAGTGAATAACCTAACAAGATTAAAATATAGCATACAAATGTGAGTTTCACTCATTGGACTAAGTCAATTAAAATGCTACTTTTTATTATTTTTTGCTTTTAATTTTTATACTCACTTATCAATATGTAATTGACTTGAGATAGAAAATGAAATACCTTTCAAAACAAATAATCATCTTCCATCCATTATAATGGAGTATAGAAAGATTGATGTAGAAAGCCTTAAAATCTTAAGCAAATAAATTGTTTTCAAAATTTAAACCCTGAACTCCACTGTTCCAACACCCTCCCTCTTGAAATACTAGAGAACATAATACTATTTACTTGCATACTAAAATTTGAATAAGTTGCTTGACGATGCTGTAGTTAGATTGGAACAAATGAATTAGCCTCATTTCCAAATGGACCATGTTAAAAGCAGTGAGCTTTCTATTTTCTCCTTTCATTCTAAGTCCCATACACATAAGCTGCGGCAATACTACTTATAACCTTGTTCCTCTTCTTGGATGAGAACCAGTTTAACCATCTATCGTGTCTTTGAGGCCAGGCTGATTTGATATAAAATGAAATTAAATGGTTATAGGATTGATTAAAAGATTGGTACATGCAGTATAGATTGACATTATGTTTTTTTCCTCTTCTTTTTTTGACAAGATAGACAGTCTAAGATTGATTTTACATCACGAAAAATGAATTGTGAAGTTGCAATATGCAAGTCTCTAATACTACCCTCTAAAGAATTTCACATATCCCATGTGGAGATGAATGATGTTTTGTATTAATAATGTAAATACTGACAAAACACGTAAGAGATACCATTTACCATGATACCACCCTTCATTTTTACCTAGTAAACCATCTTGGCAGATGATATTGATTTATAAAAGGACAAAGTGGTGAAATAATATAGAAAAAAGAAAACCAGAGTAATCACAAATTAAACCAATCAAAAGAAACATAAATCTCTTATTATAAATTTAGCAAGGCCTTACATACTTCAACACACAGCACAATAACACACAACTATATTAATAGCAGAGATCATCGAACTCTACATTTATTTTACATAACAATCATATCTGGTTCATAACATATGATATCATGCATAACAGCAACAAACTTAACCAGTGATTGGAACAGGCTTCACATCAGGCTTCTTAACCTCTTCCTTTGGAACAGTAACAGTGAGCACTCCGTTCTCCAAGCTAGCCTTCACCTCATCCACCTTTGCATTCTCCGGCAGCCTGAAGCGGCGGAGGAATCGGCCACCGCTACGCTCCACGCGGTGCCACTTGTCATTCTTATCTTCCTTCTCCTTAGTTCTCTCACCACTTATCTGCAGCACACGACCCTCTTCCACTTCCACCTTCACTTCTTCCTTCTTCAGCCCTGGAAGGTCTGCCTTGAACACGTGCGCCTCCGACGTCTCCTTCCAGTCGATACGAGTGTTGGCCACGGCGGCTGTCTCCGCGTCGAAGCCGGAGGTGGCGGAGCGCAAGGGAAAGTCTTGGAATGGGTCCCATATGTCATGGGAGAATGGGTCGAAGACGTTGCTCCTTCGTCCAGTGCCAAGAATGCTTGGGATAAGCGACATTTTATGTAGATAAATTTGAAGTAGAAAATGGGCTTTGTTGTTGATTTGGTTGATGTTGTTTTGACGAGTGAAGGAAGAATGAAGATGTGTGGTATTTATAGGAGAATGGAGTAGGAGAGGAAGGGTGCTGCATGTTTTTTGGTAAATGGATTATTCATGATGGGAGAAGATATTGAAGAAGAATGAAGAAGAATGAAGAAGAATCTACTAGTTCACTCTTGTAGCTGGAAAGGTTACGATTGTTCATGATGGGTCCGGAACATTGGAGAAGCTTTTAGCTTTAGCCACCTCAACATGAAAATGAATTTATATAGAGAATAATGTATCTCCTTATATAAGGAGATAATTTATCTCCTCTAGCTAGTAAAAATGTGACATGTGTGCTATTTTGTTTAGTTTTAAAAATATTTTTATAGAAAATGATGAAACATGACTCATGTCATGATTTCACTTGCAGGAGGAGATAACTTATCTTCTTATACAATGAGATACTTCATTCCCATTTATATAATACTATTTAATTTTACCTTAATATTATTTAATTCTTACAAAAAAATTATATAATACTAAGTAATCATTACCAACATATTATTTAATCACATATCTCCTTAAATTAAACATTATCATCTTTATATATACTATATATAAATGGAAAACATGGTGTAACTTCTACCATGTGTAATTTTCCTCTTTTGCCCTTAATATTATTTAATTTTTACAAAAAAATATATAATACTAAGTAAACACTACCAACATATTAATTAAGCATATATCTCACCTTAAATTGAACATTATCATAAACACAAAAAATAAAATATATTAAAATTGAATATGTAGTACCAAACAATATTTACTAGTAGGGCCTCTACACACTAGTATATAATAAAGACTTATATCCATTCAATATTGATCATTCGTTTATATTACTTTTATTTAAGAGTTAATATAAGTATGACTAATCTCATGAAATAAAGAAAACCAACAAAAATTCTTATTGTTGTTATATTTTCATGTTGGATCATGATCTATTTTGGGTTTTTGATTAAGTTTGGATCAATTGGTCTTGGATGGGCCAGTTCAAAAATATCTACATATTATTTGAGCCTAAAATTGTTTATGTAAACTCGAGAACCAACCAACTTTTAATTCTATCGGGTAGAGATATTTTGTAATGTGAGCAAGTTGGCTCGAAACTCACTAAGTTGGAACAAATAATAGTAGGCCAAAATGTCCTGAAATTTTTAATTTAGAAAGTGAGTGACAAGCTTCAGGATGGGTACATGTAAAAGTTCAAGGTTTCTTCCATGGCTATTAAGCTTGTTTAACATAAAACGAAAAGAGCAGAAAAGGAAATGAAGATATGGAAGCAGACACCTAAGAATGAAGACGAAAGCAAACACTTAAGAATGAAAAATACCTCATTCTATTATTGATTAGTAATTAAGTGAATGAATACAATAGAAAGAGTCAATCTCCTTATGTACATAGCAACTAACTAAAAATACAAACTAACCATAAAACTAACATATTTGACTAAAAGTTTCTAATAATGGAAAGGAAAGTTAAAAACAAAAGCAATCAATCTAAATCATCTTGTTGGGCTTCTAGAATAGACTCTTTTGTATCTTGATGTGTTTTCAATAGCCCCCACAAACTGGCAAATGTATGTCAATCATGTTAAGTTTGGAAATTAACTTCTTGAATGGTGAAGGATTAAGGGATTTGGTGAAGATGTCTACTATTTGTTAAGATGTGGATATAGGAAGAAGATGAATGGTTTTATTGATGGCACGCTCACGCACAACGTAACAATCAATTTCTATTTGTTTCATTCTCTCGTGAAAGACCGGATTGGAGGCTATATGTAAAGTAGATTTGTTATCACATTATATGTTAATGGGAGAAGAATGACTAAGTCCTAAGTCCCTCATTAGATGGGTGAGCCATTGGGCCTCACATGAAGCTATGGCAAGGGCGCAATATTATGCTTCTGCTGAAGAGTGTGACATGTATTTTGCTTCTTGCTTTTCCAAGAGATCAAGGAAGATCCTAAGAAAAAGCACCATCCAATGATAGAACACCTGATGTATGGACAAGTTGCCCAGTCAGAATCAAAGTATCCTTTTATACTGACAGAGTTGTTGCTTGAAAAGAAAACTCCTTTGCTTGGTGATTGCTTCAGGTACTTGAGTATTCTGTTTTCTCTTTGAAGATGCGTAGTAGTTGGTGCAACAAGGTATTGTCAAAGACATCCACTGCAAATCAGATGTCTGGTCTTGTGTGGGTTAAATATGACAACTTTCCCATCAGTCTTGTATAGGGTGAGACATATGTTAGAGGAATTCCTATTGTGGCACTAATTTTGGTGTTGTTTTCCATGGGTGTTGAGACTAGTTTAGCTCCTAGCAGTCCAACTTGTTGCAACAGGTCCAAGGTGTACTTTCTTTAGTATAGGTGTATTCCTTGCCTTGACCTTGCTATTTTCATCCCTAGAAAGAATTTCAAGAGGCTAAGATCCTTGATGCTGAACCTTTTGTGCAATACAGATTTTGTTGAATGGATGTTGTCAAGTTCATTTCCTATTAAAACCAAATCATCAAAATAAACTCATATAGTAGAAAATTTTGACTTAAATTTTTTAATAAAGAGGGAATGATCAGAATGGGATTTAGTGTAACCCATTTGCAATAATGTTTCCATCAATTTGTCATGCCATTGCCTGCTAGCTTGTTTGAGGCCATATAGTGATTTTTCAAGTTTGTAAACAAGGCCAGGTTTTGTGACTTGAAGGCCATGTGGAACCTGCATAAAAATGACTTCCTTGAGGTCTCCATGTAAAAAGGCAGTATTGATGTCCAATTGTTAGATGTGCCAGTTGTGTATGGCAGCAAGAGCAAGAAGAGTTCTGATTGTTATCATTTTCACCACTGGGATGAAAGTGTCCATAGAGTCAACCCCTTCTATTTGGTTGAATCCATTAACTACCAATCTTGCTTTGTATCTCTCTATTTCACCATTAGCTTTGTGTTTAACTTTAAAAACTCGTTTGCATCCTATTGCTTTCTTTCCAGGTGGGAGGGATGTCAGGATCCATGTGTTGTTAGCTTTGAGTGAGTTGAGTTTTGCTTGAATTGCTTGTCTCCAACATTCATGAGTGACACTTCATTGTAGTGCTCAGGTATGGTTTTTGAGGATATAACTAAAGAAAATTGTCTATGGTTGTGAGATAAAGAATTGTATGATACATTATCACTCACTGGGTATTTAGCAGAGGTTTGTAAGGTTGAGTTAGAGGCTAAGGCACAATGGCAATCATTCAGATAAGTATGTGTCCTAGTTATTCTTTGGGGATATCTAGCAGGTATGGTGTCATAAGATTTGTTATCATTTATGGGAATGTCATCATTGGGTGCAGGCTAAGCATAGTAGTCTAATTGGTATGAGAAGGGGTCAGAGCTGTTCAAAGTCAGTATAGGAAGATTTTGTTTATTTGCAGCCTGATGACTAACTTTCTCATAAGGGAAAACATGTTCGAAGAAAGACATTTCTGGATAAAAAAAATCATTTGTGTTTAAGTCAAGTAATATATAACCTTTGGTTCCATCCTTGAAACCTAAGAAAATACATTCCTAGATCTAGAATCCAATTTACCCCATTGAGAAAGTAGAGTGGAAGCAAAGTAGAGGCTTCCAAAAACCTTTAGGTCTTTGATATCAGGCAAGTAGTCATATAGGATTTGAAAAAAAGCTTTGTTGTTAATATAGGTGTTAGACTGCCTATTTATTAAATGTATTGCATGTGAAATTGCATAGTTCTAATAACATTGAGGAATGTTAGATTGAAAAATCAAGGATCATGTAATTGCAAGGATGTGTTGATGCTTCCTCTCTACAATACCATTTTGTGAGGGGTTTCAACACATGTAGTTTGATGCAAGATATCTTTGGAGATATAGAAATCTCTCATAATGAATTCCTTGCCATTGTCACTTCTTATGCATTTTACTTTGTGTTTGAAATGAGTCTCAACATAGGCAGTGAATTCTTTAATCAATTGGATTGTTTCAGATTTTTGTCTCATGAAGAATATCCATGTAAATCTATATCTATCATCAACCATTTTCCTTGTATAGTATACAACTACTTGAGCTTTCTATGAAGTTACATACATGGTTTGTAGCTTATGTGTCAAGGATCAAAGAGCTAATCTTGGTTGTGTTGCCAAAAGACAGAGAATTACCTAATGCATGGTGAGAATTACCTAATGCATGGTGAGAATTACCTAATGCATGATGACCAGTCTTGGTTGTTTGGTCAGAATTTGGACCAATTTGGTTGGTAGTGTGACCCTTTCGATTCATTGATTGTTGGATCAATGTCATGATAATATTATGTTGCTTAGGTGTGAAGGAGTGTGCAACTGCAATTGTGTTATCATTTTTACTTAGAATCATCAAAACTTGTTGTTTCATAAGTTGGTCATTAGTATTCAAGACAGTGTAATTGTTTGTACTACTTGAATTAGTGAAGTAGTTTGTGGGAAACCTATGTTTCTTGTAGCAAACATCCATTGTGTGTCCAATCTTTTAGCAGAATATGCAATAGTCTTCTGACCTCTTCCTCTGGCTTGGGTGAATCATCTTCCTGATGCCTGGTGATACCTTTCATAGAGGTCTTCCTAGATTTTACGAGCATTGTTCATCCATATAACACTTTGTACTATCGAGGCTTCAATTGACTGTGTGAGCCATGATACTACAAGGTTGTTGCACCGATTCCATGTTATAATCATTGGGTCACCAATTGGTGGTTTTGGCAGTTTTCCATCAATGAACTCCAATTTGTTCTTTGATCCAAGGGCCATAGTCATAGCTCGAGAACACTGGTGATAATTTGCTCCATTCAAAAGGGAGGAGACGAGAACAACTCTTGGATTTTCGTTTGAGTTCACGAAATAGGGGCTGGAAGGATCAAGAATTGGATTTGCAAGTTGATTCACCATGTTCAAAGTGTGAGATTTCTGATAGATGAGGGGTTCTTGATTCTTCTGATTGAGGTGAGGATTTGATAACGAAATAAGGTGAAGAAAGATGAATAACAGTGAAGAGAGAATCGAAGAATTATGCAGCAAAGTAGAGATACCCTCAAAGAGGGTGTTATAATACCATGTAAAAGTTCAAGGTTCCTTCCATGGTTATTAAGCTTGTTTAACAGAAAATGAAAAGAGCAGAAAAGGAAATGAAGAGATGGAAGCAAATACTTGAGAATGAAAAATACATCCTTCTGTTATTGATTAGTAATCAAGTGAATGAATACAATGGAAAGAGCCAATCTCCTTATATACATAACAACTAACTAAAAATATAAACTAACCAGAAAACTAACTAACAGATTTAACTCAAAGTTTATAATAATGGAAAGGAAAGCTAAAAACAAAAGCAATCAAACTGGACCATCTTGTTGGACTTCTTGAATGGACTCTTTTGTATGTTGATGTGTTTTCAACATTACAAGCTAATTATCAAGGAAGGTGGAGTATCCTTTTGGTTCGACCAATGGCTGGACACAAGACCTATTAGTTCTATGATAAGCCATATTGGCTCTTTAGGATCCCGATCTCCGGATCAAAGACGTTATTGTTAACAACACTTAGCATTTTGATAACATTTCCATCACTATCCCCTCTGAGATCATGGGCTTGGTTGAGAAGCATCAACTTTACCTTTGTTCCAAGGGCTAGGATCATCACATATGGGGAAACAACTTGAACGATAATTATACTGCTAGAGATGATTATAAATGGCTCGCCCAAGACCATTCTTTAGAGACTACACAAGGGGCTTGGAGTTGGATTTGAAAACTGAAAGCCCCCTGAGAATATCCAATTTTTCATTTGGTAATTATGCCACAGTTCCATTCCGATCAATGTCCTAAGATATACATGTGGCATCAATGTTAATCTGTGCGATAGATGCAATCTCGACAGCAAATATATCATCCTTTGTCTTTGGGATTGTACTGAGCCGATGGCGCTTTCGAAAGCTATGAGGTTTAATAACATTGACTTCTTTCAAAGTTCGGATCCAATAGAATGGGTTAGTTTTTTTGGTAAGGATTCCAACAACCAGTTCTTGGCAACTCTGTGGTGGGCTTGGAGAAGTCGTAAAATCTTCTGTATGGAACACCAAAAAAGGATAGTCGATACCTTACTAATTCTATCCATCAAGTTTGGATCCAATAGAATGAGTTAGTTTTTTTGGTAAGGATTCCAACAACCAGTTCTTGGCAACTCTATGGTGGGCTTGGAGAAGTCGTAATATCTTTTGTATGGAACACCAAAAAAATATATTTGATACCTTACTAATTCTATCTATCAAGTCATGGTTGATATGGAAGTCGTGTATGGGCTTGTTTTATAGCGACTCCCTTGACTCTATTTTCTCGGTTAAAGGTGATCGGCTTGATCATTGTCACTAGATGGTGATTGTGCTCCGCATCCAAGACTTGGTGAGGAAGTCGACCATCACTCATATATAAAGAAACTTTTGTACATACTATCTCGCTAAGAAGGGAGCAAACTCTATCTCTTCTTTCACTGTTATGGATTCAACTCCTTGTAATTCAAGCATTTGTTATTTTCTTATGCTATTGGTACCTGATTCGTAAGACCTTAGTTGTTTTATAATTTTCAATTTTCTGCAAAAAAAAAAAAAAAGAAGCCTGAAATCAGTTATGTACTTCATCTTTTTAAACAAGAATATTGTTCTGAAGACAATTTGGTGGTTTGTTCGGCTCATGCATAACTATGTTAATTTTATGATAGGGTTGTGACTTGTGATGGTGTCGTTCTTTTGGATTTAGAGAAGGTGAGATTTTGGGTTTGACTATCTTCATTGAGATTTAACAACATTATTAGACAAGAATGGGTCACACACAAGCACTAAGCCAACAATCTGACCGAGGAATGTATGAGCCAAACCAACACTTTGAGTCGAAAAAACTATCCAAATATTGGTCAAAATTGTGTTGATTATTGGAGGCTGATAATAAATGAGAGTGATTTCTATTTGCCTCTGCCATTCTATGAGTCTCTTCCTTTTTGCGTATGGCATCGCCACTCCCTTTGGCAGCATCCACTAATTCGGAACTTAATTTGAAAGCCATATTTCGACCCGGACGTTTTCGTGATGCCCCTAATAACCAACGAATGGCAAGTGCTTTTCCTTGTGTGGATCCTATTTCAATGGGAACTTGATGAGTCGATCCGCCTACACGTCTTGCTTTTACTGCTATATCGGGAGTTACTCCACGTATTGCTTGACGTAAAACAGATAGTGGATTTGTTTCTGTCTTTTGTTGAATCTTTTTCATAGCTCGATAGATAATTTGATAAGCCAATGATTTTTTTCCGTGTTTCAGAATACGATTAACCAACATGTTAACTAATCGATTACGAAAAATGGGATCGGATTTTGCGGTTTTTTCTTCTGCAGTACCTCGCCGTGACATGAGCGTGAAAGGGGGAATCCGTTTTTTTTATAACTTATAAGGGCTAAAATAAGGGCTAAAATCATTTATTTCTATATGCAGAATTTTCAAATTCCAATCCTCCAATTAAAAGTGGTTTCACTCTCCATTTAATTTGTATAGAAGAAAAACTTATATAAAAATATATGTAACACATAATATTTAAAGACAAATATATTTGTGTCTTTTTATGAAATCATTAATAACTAAATATTAATAATATAAATTTTAATCTGTGGTAAAGATTTTATTAATTATATATATATATATTTCCATACCTCCATACAGGAGGGGCTGGATGGCATGAATTAAATGATTATGAGTGCGTGAGTCCTAATATTTAGTGTTGTTAAAATCATACCGGTTATCGAATTGGTCAGGGTACTGGTATAGTGGTACAGTGGTTCAACCGGTGGTTCAGTAATTAAACCGCATGCCGGTTAAACTGAACATACCTACTTATGTTATATATATACAAACCTATAACAAAAAAATTCCAAATAGGTAGACTCAAATTTATAATCTATATTCATAATCTACTCAAAATTCACATAAACAAACAACTTTAAGTCTTTAAAAAATTCAAAGTCTAAATTACAAAACATATATCAATTCAAGGGTATCATTTAACAACCGCAAAATATAAATAAATGACACAAGTTCACAACTCACTCTACAAAACAAATAAATTTGGAGTTTTAACATTTAACATCAAAGAGTCAAAGTTGTCTCATATTGAGATTATATTTTTGCACCAAATCCTATCTTCAGACATCAGACAGTACTCCAAGATTACACAAATGTCACTGAGATTACACACAAATGTTAGAAACCAAAAGGTGTAATCTAAGTATGCATTGGAAGCATGTGCCTTGAAATGTTGAAGAATTGTGGAAATATTGGTCACCTTGTAATGAGTTTTTAAGTGTTTTTTTCAACAAAAAAAATATGTGTATAAACCGGCCGGTTTAGTCAAATACCGGCCGATTCACCGGTTTGACCGGTTTTTGACCGGTTTTGATACTTGGCCGGTTCAATATCTGTACCGTACCGGTTATGGATCTGGTTCACCAGTTTTTCGATTGAACCGGCCGGTACGGTACGGTACGATTTTTACATCATTGCTAATATTTGAAAGAGTTTTGGATTCCAATCCTCCATTTAAAGCCAGGTTATACCTCTCATTAATGCACCTTATTTGTAGTTTTTGGCCGAATGGAAAGAGATCAACTATTTCGAACAATGTCTCATTCTTTATCCCGAGTTAATCATATATTATTATATAAATAATTTTTTTTTAAAACAAAACGTAATATCATAAGTGACTCAGGATAGGAAATGAACACCTTTCGTTCATTTGGGATAGGCGACCTCTCATATTTGAATGGAGCCGTCCACACTCCATGCCATTGGGAGCCGAGATTCCATCATCCAAATGGCAACCCTCCAATTAAATCAGGATTAATTCTCCTATTAATGCTACTCCTTAATTCCGAGTCCTTTTCTTGTATAGAAGTTAGAACAATCAAATTTCTTGCACTAAAATCCTGGTTTCCGTCATAACTGTCCACCGTCCCCCTCTCATCCTCCCAGTGCACAATAGGATATTGCAGCATAGGTATCGTATATTAAAAGACTAAGGTTGAGAAATTTGCGCAAACGTCATTTGAATGTTGTGAAAATTTGTTGTACAAGCAGCATGAGAATATGAAACATGTCTAAAATATTGGACTACATTGAAGACAAAATTAAGGTTATTATATAGGAACTAGAAGTCACGTGAATATCAGTGTACATTCAAAAGATAACATTTTTTTTTGTACAATCAAGAACATTTTTCACCTTTTGGTAAAGATCCCTAACGGGTACATGATTATTAACTATCTCTCACCATGTATCGTTTCCAAGAATCAAACTCTTTTAAGATGTAGCAGCATCTAACAATACCTTACACCACTAAACTAAGGAAAAGATAATGTTTTAATTCATTGGAATACAGAAGTTGTTTTAACACTTCAATTCCAAACCCATAGGACAACCTAGTAGACACGACAATGGAGCAAAGAAGAGGTCGAAGATTGGTGCTTATCCCTTTGCCACTACAAGGGCACATAAACCCAATGCTTCAACTTGCACATATCCTTCACTCAAATGGTTTCTCCATCACCGTTATCCACACAACTTTCAACTCCCCTAACCCTTCAAACTACCCTAACTTCAACTTCTACTCTATCCAAGATGGTTTATCAGAAACTGAATATACTTCAGATCTCTTAAATTTTATCATTGCACTTAACATTGGATGTGTAACACCTTTCAAGGAGTGCTTGATGAAGATGCTATCTGATACTTCTGAAGAGCCTATTGCTTGCATGATCTCAGATGCTATGTGTTACTTCACTCAATCTGTTGCTGATAGCATTAAGCTGCCAAGGATTGTGTTGAGGACTGGTGGAGTATCTTCCTTTGTGGCTTTTTCTGCATTTCCGTTTTTAAGAGAGAAAGCTTACTTACCTATACAAGGTCAGTTTCTATTTTTCTTGAGTTTTCGATGTAATACTAAGTGAAAAAATTGAAGTATAAGAATCTAAGTATAATAGTTAAAGGCTATGTACTCTACAGTAAATTTATAAGTATTATATAAATTACATTACTAATCTTTAGGCTTGCTGGGTCCATATTAGTAACTTGAAGATGAAATACCCATCTTCAGCGGAAAACTTCATTTACATATAGAATGTTATATGCGCATGTTAGAGTTCATTTGTAAGTTGAGTTTTGAAAGAGAAAGAATAGAAAAAAATGTTTAAAGTCATCTCATAAATGTATTTCATAACTCTTAAAACCTTACATTTCCCTTTATTTCTCTTTAAAATTTAACTCGCAATCAGAAGAGACATTTTGAGAATTAGGAGGACAAGATAATAATGTCCCTTCTAAGTTATGACATATATCAAACTTCTGATTTTTTTGGGGATTCACAGGGCAGTCTAAATTTTAGGTCTATCTTGAGCGGGCTGGGATCCTCTCCAGTACTGGAGGGTCCAGTACTGGAATGTGAGGCCCAGATTTAATTTCATCATTTATAATATTTTTTGTTAAAAAATACTTTGAAATCTACACCATTTAAATCTTTTTAAAACCATATGTCATAATCCTATGTGGTACTGGACCCTCCAGTAATGGAGAGGATCCATTTTCATCTTGAGCTTATTAGATTCTGACCTTCACATACCAGTTGACCTATTAATCTTCAAGGTCACTAGTGGCCTCTTGACCTTAAAGACAAAAAAATATGGCATCCTCTTATATAAATTAAACCATTAATTTCAAATAAACTCTTATAATTTAATTCATGAATGTATAGTCAATACTTGATAGTTTGAATATATGTCTGAAATGATAATTCAGTCAATAAATACATATATGATATAGGTAATCAACGATTAACCTTGTAATTTCATATTACATGAGGATAATCGTATACCTTCTATGTTTGGTGTCTGAAAATCATTTTCATTTTTCATATTATAAAGGACAATATAAAGAACCTGACAATTTGATTTATGTTTTCCATTTCTTCTTGTTGCACGTAGAATCTAAATTGGAGGAACCTGTTGCAGAACTACCACCACTCAGAGTGAAAGACTTACCAATGTTTAACACAAAGGAGCCAGAGAAATATTATGAATTAATTTGCAGGTTTGTCAAAGAGACCAAAAACTCATTAGGAGTGATCTTTAATTCCTTTGAAGATTTGGAATCTTCTGCTCTGAAAACACTAAGCCAACAATTTCCCTTCCCAATATTCCCAATAGGCCCATTTCACAAGCACTTTCCTGAAGACTCCACTTCCTCTTCATTAAGCAGTTTAATATCTCAAGACCAAAGTTGTATCTCTTGGTTAGACAAACACAAACCCAACTCTGTGGTCTATATGAGTTTTGGAAGTCTTGCTGCAATAACCGAAAACGAGTTCCTAGAGATAGCTTGGGGCTTAAGCAACAGCAAAATTCCATTTTTATGGGTGGTTCGGCCAGGTTCGATCTGCGGCACGGAATGGCTGGAAGCCCTGCCAAGTGGGTTCATGGAGAATTTAGAAGGTAGAGGCCACATTGTGAAATGGGCTCCTCAACAAGAAGTGCTAGCTCACCAAGCAGTAGGTGCATTTTGGACTCACAATGGTTGGAATTCTACTTTAGAGAGTATATGTGCAGGGGTTCCTATGATATGCATGCCATGTTTCACAGATCAAAAGGTGAATGCAAGGTATGTGACCCATGTTTGGAAGGTTGGGTTGCAATTAGAGAAGGGTGTGGAGAGAAAGGAAATAGAGAAGAGTATTAGAAAATTGATGGAAGAAAATGATGAAGGAAAGAAAATTAGAGATAGGGCCTTAAAATTGAAGGAAGATGCAATGCTTTGCTTGAAACCTAGTGGTTCTTCTTGCTGTTCCTTGGAAGGCTTGGTTAATTACATTTTATCATTGTAGTGATTTAAATTTGAAGCTCGCTGATTCTGGTTCATGTTTCACAGCTTGGGTTTGTAACAATTTCATATTATGTCATTAACGGTATATTTGTTAGTTGGTTTTTATAGTATTAGAATGAGAAATGGATTGTTTGAGAGCATCTCAAAAGTATATTTTTATTTTATAGTTCTGAAGTCCTTTTTTTTTTAATGTGCTACAATAACCAACTTGCAAGTAAGTGTTAAAGGTAACTTATGAAGGGTTTTTGTTAAAATATGGGACATTTCACAACAAATAATATTATGGCAGGGTCACTTTATTTGCAATTTTCTGGATTATTTTTGTGACTGTAATCGTATTTATATAATACTAGTTGGTTGTGAGACTATAATCGCAGTTTTCAGTGTATTGCCAATGTATGGAAAGGTAGTTGATGGTAAGTTTTATTGGCATGTACGATTTTTTGCTTCTATTTATTTAAATGTTAATTGGAAAGTGTAGTGAGATTTTTTTTGGGTACATAAAAGTGTAGGGGGATTGAGAAAGAAGAGACTGTACCCTCATTTATGAGGATTCTCAACTTTTGCTATTTATTAGAGTATTATTAAACTCAGTTTGATTGATGATTAAGTGATATTGGGTCAATGAATTATTGGTTGGAACAATAGGTCAATAGTTATACCGATTGACTCGGTTTGCATTAAAATTTAAAAAAAAAATCATAATATTAGCTAATATTATTTAATAACTTTATATTTCAAATATAAAAATATTATCATACCTAATTAAATAACTAATAAAGAAGATTTCACTATTATGAAATGTGATAAATAAGTTAAAACATATTCAAACTACATGTTTGTCATACTTTAATTGCAAAAAATGAACAATAAGTTAAACGATCAAAGTTTTTCTACATAAGTTAACAAATGACAAAATAAGTATAAATAAATTATAAATATTTGATTTTTTTAATCTAAAAATAACATTGTTTTGATTGTTTTTTATAAAATATTTTTTGATTGACTCGGTCCAACCTGTCCGATCATCCGAGTCACCAGTTTTAGGCTTAAATCGACCGAGTCGAACCGAGTCAATCCATTTTTATGTGGAATCAGTTAAATGAGAGATTCGAACAATCAGATGCCCGGTTCACATTTGAACTGGTCGGACCGACCAGTCCGAGCCGAGTTTTTTAACATTGATTTATTGAATTGACATAATGTTGCCAAAATTAGATAAATTAGGCAGAATTCAATTTCTCTACAAGTTTGTCTTCAGCAAGAGGAATTGAGGTTTTTCATACAAAATCTGGAATAGGTGATCTTGTTAATGTAAATCATATATGTTTTATCATATTGAATGGAAAACATTTTAGTGGTAGATACATAAAGCTTATTTTTCTTTTGTATTACTAAAATTATCCCTCGGTTAAGGATTAACAAAAAAAAAAAGTAGAACAAGTAAAACTCTTCCTTATTTTTCTCTTCTTTATCCTATAAATGGAAGTAGCACTATTTTGGTAACAGGAATTAGTCCACTTATTACATTCAACACGAGTTAGGATAAATAGAGAGGTAAGTTTGCAAAAAATAAGAGAGAAAATGTAATATGATATGATATTTTTATTCTTAAAAAAAATAAGATAACATTTTTATTCCTATATATAGGTGCAAAAATTATCATTTGTCTCTCACCATTAATGGAGAAGATCATTACATAAAAGCATTATCACAAGAATGGAGAAACAGAAAGGTAAAGGTCACAGAGTGGTGCAGATGCCATCACCCTTGCAGGACCACATTAACTGCTTTATTGAAAGTTAGACATGTAATCTTATCTACCCTCAATTGGAAAGCAATGCTAGCAGCAGCCAGAAAATAAGTTCATGACTAATTACTGTATGGATATCGGATATTATTCATATTGTTGAGAAATGTGACAATGGTTAGAGAAATTGAGATACAAATGATGCAAAAGAAATTAAAATGGTACTAAATGATAAAAATATGTTACAACAAACACTTATATAAACTATACAAAGTAACATCTAACAAATCAATAACCAAACTATACAATAAACCAACAACATGATTGATATACATTATTGATTGATTCCATTGAGAGTTGAAAATTGATCTGTCTTATACTTTGTAGCAAGAAAGAAATCAGAATTGAAAGAACTAAGCTAATGACAATATAGCTCAGCTATAAACTTGGACCATGTACCTATGGGGTGGTATATTTACAAAAAATAAAAACTGAAATACAGATTTCTACAAATCTTCATCACTTTCACTAGTACATGAATCATCCAAGTTAACAGCTGCTACTTTAGAAGCACTGATCCTAAAAGAAGCAGAACGAATCTTGTCGGGTAATTTAGCATTATTGCTAGCAATCATCCCACCACAATCTGCTTCTCCTTTCTCTTGTTCCATCTTCAAATCACTAGGAGGTAAGAAACAATCAATTGACAAGCCTTTAATATTAAAATCCACTTCCTCAACTTGCCAAACCTCTTCCATTCGCGTCCTTGATCGCGTCTCAGGAGCCTCGCCAAACCTAAACAAGGACACCAAAGTTTTCCCTGCGTGCGCAATTCTAATGCCATCAACCGTTCGGTAGTCATGTATGAGGGATTCCATGTTGGTTTCCCAGTATATGCTCTCGTTTTCAATCGACTTGAGTTTGAGTAAGTGAGAGTCTTCTAGCTGCACCAATAGTCCTGTTCTCTGGCTGAAGTAGCCCCAAACCGTGTGACGAACAATCTCAACATTGTTGTTGCTTCTTGCTTGCAGTGAAGATGATTCTGCTTCCATTTTCAATATGAAACAGTCTTCATTGTCAATTGTCTTCTCACCAATGCATATTGAGTTGCTGAATAGATTAGCAGTGGACCTTGGGTCAAGACCCTGTTACAAAAAATACAATATGATAAGAATTACTACATTTACATTGTTTATATAGTATTTTTTTGTTTCCCACAAGTATCCTCGTACTGGAGGCAATCCTGTCCGAGCTGAGAACATCAGAGGTACGTGGGGCTAACTCTCCCAGCGAACATTTTTTTCATCCACAAGACTCAAACCCAAGACCTTGCTTAAAGGAAATCGAGCATGTACCACTTAAACCAACGCCCGTTGGTTCAACTATTCATAAGCAAACTGCAAATTCTTCTGTGGAACGAAAATGTAACAAAGCAAATCATGTTAACTATCACATTTACTCACATATGTTACGAAGCAAATCATGTTTCATGGAGGGCTATATTATTTGTATGATAAGAATTTAACAATTTTTCTGCCAATAACTTCAATTATATCTATTTTCATCTACTTCTTAAATTTTTGTATATACACACTTCAACAATATAATTAAAGGAATAACAATATATTCTTCTCAATATTTTAAAATGCATTTGGCACCTACAATTATCATAACAATATCGTGGTTTTGTGACATCTAATCATGTTGTCTATATTTTTTTACAATTTTCCTTAATTATAATAAATACAACGTTATTGGCACGACCACCATAATTTAAATGAAAGACTGTCTCCACATTGGGGTACAAGAAACTTGGTGGAATTGAGCTCTTCGTTGACAAGCACAGGAAGGATAGAATACAGAGCCAAAACCATTACCAATATTTGTATAGGTGGAGGCCCATGGTCGAATTTTTTCTTTTATTCATTAAATAAGACATTCTGGTACACGACAATCTTACTTAGTGAATTAGAGGAAATAATAGATGTACATAGTATTATTTCTATAAGTAGAGCAACTGTTCCCAAATCTTATTATGTTAGGGGGTTGGTGGCCAAATGAATATAATAGCTTAGGAATGGATGAATGCAGACTGTGACACACAGAGGGAAGCTTAAGATACTGTTGACTTGTATTACTCGCAAGTCGTAACTGCAGTTAACTTGGACAGGTTCTTCATTTGACTTTAAACCCGCATTTCACTCTTAAACTGTTGACTTTATTAAAGTTTAGACCTACTGGTTATGGGAGGGGGCTAAGGGACAAATATCAAAGGAAAAAGAAAATCAGCTTTTAGCCATTTGCTTTTGGAAAATTAGAAGCACTTTGTTAGGTGGGCCTTCTTTAATTTCTTGTTGGCATGTTTGGTTAGAAAGGTAACATCAAACATGTTGTTACTATTTGTATTACATATCAATTAAAATATATCATTTAATTATAACTTTTTTATAAAATATAAATTAATATTTTTATATTATTTAGTGTAGTTCTATTTATACATAGAGATAGAGTCCTTTTAATATAGAAGGAACCCCATTCACGCACAGTCAACCATAGAAGCATTAGCCAATTACAATGGTAATCAGTAAAAAATTACCTCAACTAGAGAATGAATCATTTTTTATCCCAATCTTCTAGTAATCATAATTAAGCATGCTCCATTGAGTCCCATAGAAACAAACAACCACATATCACGCAATCATAAACTCATAATTAAGCATGCTACTTTATGCCCCATACAAATTACTTACCCCTTTAAAGGAAAATTAAATTAAAAAAGTTGAAGACTTTAGGAATTCAATTATAGTTACCTGTAAGAAACGTCTAAGTGGTCTTGGTGGGCCTCTAGAAGCATGAGAATGGTGCCATGGGGTTTGTCTCCATGCCACTTTTCCATCACTACCAGCACTGATCTTGTAGCCAGAAACCACCAACTCTAAGCACCATAATTCTGGCCTCTTCTGCCACATAACAAAACCTCCCATTTCACCCTTCATCTGCATGTTTTTCACCTTCGCTATCTTCTTATTAGTCACACTCCCTTCTCCTGATGAAAACTCTAAGGTTGCCATTTTTACTTGCCCCATTGCATACATGCTGTCAATAGAATTTAATGCACGTTCTCCACCCACCGCAGCCGCATACTGTTTCACTATGTATTTAGCCATTGAAGCCTCCTATACAATACAACACACAAAATCCATTTACATACATTATAAAAAATAAGATTTTTTTCTTTTTCAAATTTCCATTGTTATGATCAATATCATTGTTATATACATCTCAACCCGAAACTTCTGCTTAGTGTTTTAAATTACAACGGGTTACATTTATGACAATTGTAAGAAATTATGATTGGGATATCATTTTGAAGACTCTCAAAACTACAATTTTACAATATTGTGATTATAGAGTGCAATTTTATGCTATACTTTTCGGTTTTTTTATAGGGAAAATCACAGAAGCGACACACTATAGACTATAGTGTAGTACTACTTTACTGGTAAATTTGAAAAGTATGGCATAAGTATCATCTTGCTGTGTATAAGAAACATTTCCGAATGATCAATTTAGAATAGGAAAATTTGTCATGGACATCATTTGTTGACAACAAGTGTACGTTTCTATGTTGCTTTTGAAATGCGTATATACGAAGGTTGATAAAAATTAAATGAAAGGTAAAAATAAATACATACAATATCTAATAAGATGTTCAAATAACATGCATGTTCAAAAAACATTGAAGAGAAAAGGAGGTTTTTAGGCAAATGTTACTTACAATGTTTTTTTCTTTAATGCTTCGAGTGATGGGTTGATTGTCAGAGGTGATTACTGAAGGGATTAATGGCGATCCTACAACACCTAACAAGAGCTGAATCTGTGTGTTTTTTCCTCCAAACACTGCAGCCATGTTTGCTGATGATGTTTTATTTTCAGCATTTGGCTTCATCCAAGACTTCATGTTTTCCCAAACTTTAGTGCTTCCACTCTTGTGGGTAAATATCTCCTCTGGTATAGGCACCTCAAGCACCGTTTCAAGCATATCCTCTCGATCAAGATTGGGACACAAAGTCTTCATAGCAGAGAATTTAGTGTGTAAACTATTTTGATGACACCTTTGGAATTAAAGGGAAATTAATGGAGAGAAACAAGGAGAGATTAGAGTCTTGAATAGAAAGAGAACCAAACCAAGTTGTTGTAATATGTGTATTGACTATTTGACCGAGATCCTCTGTCCCAAAAGTTGTCATCCTCATGTTTCTATCCAATAATATTTCGTAAAATAATATAAAATATTGATTTATTTTTTATAACTTTCTTTTTTCAATTAAATGATATATTTTAATTGGCTTGAAACACCATTAAGAACACAAATGACTAAAAGATATCTCAATCCTTTACTATTAAGTATTAAACTTTAGAAAAGATTATCAACGAAACTATTGGGGTCCCTCTTTGTAAAGTGGTCTGCTATATGTCGTGTTTGCACGATTCTATTATTTTTAAACTTCACACTAACTTAATAGGGAACTTACTCATTGTTTTAAAAACCCTACATCAATAAATAGGTCATACACTCATATTAGTAAATCAGTCCTTATACTGATATAATATGTCAATTATATTGGTAATACATTTATATTAGTAAATATCAATCAAAATCGTTTATATTGACTAATTTTTATTTAAATCGTACTAGTTATACTGATTTTCATTTAACACAATTTTTAAGGAAAAAACTTAATTTTTACTAAAATGTTATGGAGGATCAAACGATCAGTATTTTTGTTTATACTTTTAAAATATGATGTACAACCAAGTCATATAAATTTTTTAACAAATGATATAAATACAAATATTTATTACATTCTTTATTTATTTGTGAATATTAATGAGAGTATAATATATATATATATATATATATATATATTCAATTTTATAAGTCTACAATTTAATTAATAAATCAGTATTCTAACCGGTTTGATGAAAAATACCATATGAATAACATTACATGAAGTTATATTTTCCTTAAACATTAAAATTGTAATTGATCGTGATTAAGGATGACAATGAGTTTGGATGGGTCCAGGTAGTGAATTATCTGGACACTCTATTGCTTCATTTTTAGACCCAGACTCGTCCCAAACCCGTACTGATACCTGTCGGGTTTACTACCCACGGGTCCTTGGTAACCAGTGGATTTGTGGGTACTCACAGATTCAAAATACATTAAAAATAATTGCGAGTAATTTATGTAGTTGTGTGTTTGTTTCCTACAATCTTATACGTTATTGAGGTAATCAACTAGAGAAAAAAATTATAAAACATATTTAAAGTTTTAAACACATTTTAAATTGATTATTTTAATATTCTGAAGTTAAATTGATTTAGTAAGAATTGTTCAATAAACAAAACAATGGATTATACATATCAATTAACAATATAACATTACATCAATACTTAACAATATAATATCACTAGTTAATATAACAATCACATTTATAAATTAACAATATATATGTGTTTGTATGTTTAGGAAGGAATAACAGGTCCGGATATCCGTGGGTCTGGGTACCTCATTGCCCGGACCCAGGCCCATCCAAGAGTGAGTTTAAAATTTCAGGTCTTAATTACCTGCGGTCCAAAAACATAGACCCAAACCCGATGCAATGTGAGTATTTTTTGTGAGTATGCACGGTCGGGTGTCCATTGCCATCCCTAATCGTGAATTGTATATAGTTTGACTAATTTCATGTTAATGAATTTTTGTTTGTTTTTCCCTCTCAAATGGACTATTTCAGGTTAGGCTGTCGATTTAATAGCTGCTGAAGCTACTCTTTCATGTCACTCTTTAGATGTACTGTCATTGTTTTTATGCTAATCTTCATTTTTTGGTAGAAAATAGGAGATGAAATAGAAGCCCCAATTCCATGCTTAGTTTGTTAATTTGTTTATATTTCACATCAAAAGTTTTCATGTTTAGATATGATGTATGTCTCCAAACAGAGCCAATCAAATGAATTTTCATTTTATTGAGCAAGGGAGGTAAGATCAACAATATGATGATAGTGGAATGTATGGTTACCACTCCATGTTGAAAACTTGTGACTTTAATTTATAGAGTTTGAGGGTTTTGAAACTTCATATCTTAATTACTCCATTAGATGAAGCTCATCTCCAACTAATTTGTTAAAATGGCACAAGTTGCAAGTATTAGTATCTTAAAATTTGATACTACTCTTCTTTTTTACTCGTGTATATTGCACTTATGTACTTAAAGGCATCCTTGAAACTTTAATATGTGACGAAGTAACAAATATACACAAACTTGGTGTGCCCATTACATAACTTAATTAAGATGCTTTCTTTGTTGACAAATATATACATGCATGTAGAGACAAAAAAATTATATAAGTCGGTTTGATTTACATGTAAACAACTTACATCCGCAGATAGAAACAGCATGATGAAACGAACTTGGATATGTTGGAAGAAAGACATAAATAAGAGTTCCAAAGCACGTGGATTACCCTACACGTCAAAGTTTGCTACCTTATACAGTTGCATATGGATCTTTTAATAAATACCCCCAAGATAATAACAAAATAGATAATATCATCCAATTCTTAAGGTTACATCTCAAAATAAATAAACAATAAAATAACTTACTTCTCAACATGCTCTCTTCACATAAGTCTGTGAGGTCAGCTAAATGGTACCTTGGGTTAATGACTAAATGATTTTTTTAGTCCACAACTATTAGAGAAGTTGGATTTTTACCTTGATATATTATATTAAACTTTCTTCTATGGAACCTTGATATAGATGATACGAAACTTACTTCCTTATATATCCCCTCTATGAAAGCTTGTTGGACTAGACGAAATATTATTTTTGACACATGATTAAATAATATCTTTTAGTTTATAATAACATGAGAGAAGTTAGAATCTGATTCTAATTTTATATTAATGTTTTATCTTAAAACTAATTAACAATAAAAGAAGTAATAAAAGAAGTATGTATAATTCTTTAGACAATGAAATAAGATATGCAATAACTTTCATAGTATACAACTATACATGTCCCATAACCTTAGATACGCAAGATGTGACCAACATTCTATTTTAAACTGTAATTGTATTGAAATTATATGGGTATAGGCCAAGAATGAGTCACCGGTTATGAACAAATGAATCTATCGATCTATGTCTCGAAAATTGGGCAGGGGGCATAGCCATGTGAGATGTGCCCTGATATTATTTCTAATGAATGATCTACATATTTAATAATTTGGCCCATTGGCGAAGTGACACCTATCTGAGGATGTATTAACTGACAAATTAAGTTCTTGTCGTTTACAATCATGTCATGCACGTTCTCACCTTCTAATTTTGCTATATTATTTATCTGTTGGGGGTGCCAATCTTCATTCACAAATACATTATCTTTATTCTGTGAGTGCATACAACTACAAGAAATGTATTTGTTAAACAAAATGCTTTATTTAATTAAACTATTTTTTAAGGTTATCATTCTTGTCCCCTAGCTATGAGATCTCCATTGATTACAAAGCACCTCAAAGTGAATTATATATAATATACTCTTGTATTTTCATCCTCAAGTAAAGTAGCCTTATGTCCTACAATGGTAAAAAAATTGTTGAGTCGGATTGCTAACAATATTCATATGTGTTCTTAATTTCTGTAAGAATTTTCCTCATGTCTTTTACTATTGTTGTAGGTATTCCTATTAGGAACTCATAACATTCTCAAGTTTGATGAAACTTTAAACAAATACTAGAGGTTTGCCATTGGAGTCAATTTTGATTTAAAATTCTTAAGTTCTTAGGAAATATAAACAAATATAAAATAAGTATTGAGCCATGTAAAAAAGAAACACTATTCGTGATCAACTTATTTTGAATTTTACCCCAAAAAAACAATTATGAATTTGACCAAAAAATACTTTATCTTTTTTTTCATAGGTTGACTATTTTACATTGCTCTTAAAAACCATTAAATAAGGGCTCAATACATAGTAACTATCAAGTCTATCAGTCACCCATGATTAGATCTCAAACCCAATCAAGTCTTCAAAGCTCAACTACATAATAACTACTAGGGCGACAGCCCATGCCAATTAATAAATAAGGTTTTGATGATGAATATTTGAAATTAAAAAGTAATAAATAATAAGTTATGAACAAGTAAGTAGTTCATATAAAAATACAAATATCAAATGAAGTTTAATGAGAATACATTAACAACTAAGTTTCTTACACAACAAACATATTATTCATTATTTGTGCGATTATTAACATATCAATTATGTAGGACGTGTATAAAAAATGTTCACACTATGAGTGTATTTATCCATTTTTTCTCTATCAAGTATATGTGCACTTGCCCACATTTGCCCGTCAGGCATGCTAGAAAGCTCGACGGACTTCATTGCCTGGGCATAACCGTTGCCTGTGGGCTTAAAGAAAAATTTAAAATAAAGAACCTTGAAAATGAATATTGACGTAATAATGTTGTAGTAGGTTTGTTGGGTTCATTAGTGTTGGTGTTGTTGGTTTTAGTGGAAGATAGAAATGGAAGTGTTACAAGGTAATTCAAAAATCAGTTTGGGTATTTAGGTGCACTTACTATAAATAGCTTTGTATACCAAACTTAACTACCAATGAATAACACAAATAGAAACTATCTCAATTACTCATAACTTCATTCTTCCTTCTTCCTACTACTCATCCTCTTCACTTTCGTTTACTTTCTTCATTTTCTTTTCTTTCTTTCTGAATGTTCTAACAAATTGGTATCAAGAGCAAGGTTCACCTTTTGCAAAAATCTTCAAAGAACAATGGGGCAAACCAGATTTCCTGCAAACCTCCCAATACTTGATGGAAAGAATTGGAACCGATGGAGAATTCAAATGTCAGCCATTATGGGGTTCCAAGAAGTGAGTGAGATTGTAGAAGAAGGCATTCCAGACATGGTAGATCTCACCACAGAAGCACAAAGAGTATTGTACAAAGAAAGCAAAAAGAAAGATTGTAAAGCAATGTTCTTGCTGCATCAATGTGTTGATGAAGTACATTTTGAGAAGATTTCAGAGGCAAAATCAGCAAAGGAAGCCTGGGGAATTCTTGAGAAAAGTAATGAAGGAGCTGAACAGTTGAAGAAGGCAAGGTTGCAAACTATGAGAAGACAATATGAGTTGATGCAGATGGAACCAAGTGAAAGGATTGCACAATTCTTCAATCGTGTCATCAGCCACACAAATGCAATGAAAGCAAGTGGAGAGAAGATGACAGATCAGACAATTGTGGAGAAGATTCTAAGAACACTCAATCCTAAGTTCGATCACATAGTGGTGGCAATTGAAGAATCCAAGAAGATTGAGGAACTAAAAATTATAGATCTTCAAGGTTCTCTTGAAGCACATGAACAAAGAATTCTTGAAAGATCTACAGAGAAACCTGTTGATCAGGCTGTGCAAGCTCATGCCTCAAGAAGAGGAGGCTATGGTAGTAGGGGTGTGCAAAGAAGTAGAGGCAGAGGAAGAGATCAAAGAAGGGGAGGATATAAGTATCCTCAATTTTCAGACCAAGAAAGATCTGGCTCAGATCCAAATGACTTCTCAACCAGAAGAGGAGGCTACCAAAAATGGCAAGGTAACAAGAAGAAAGTTGATAGGAAGAAACTGAAGTGTTTCAATTGTGATAAGATAGGACACTTCAACAGTGAATGTCAAGCATCTTCAAGTCAGAATGAAAATCGTGGTAAGCATAATAATGAGGCTTACTTGGTTAAGAAGGAAAGTGCTGAATGTCAAGATGATGAACCAATTTTGTTGATGATGGAAACCAATAATGGATCCAGCAGTAATGACAAGTGGTACATAGATTCTGGATGCTCAAATCACATGACTGAGAACAGGAATTGGCTGATAAATTTTGATGATCAAAGAAAAAGCAGTGTGAGATTTGCTGATAGCAGAACCATACAAGCAGAAGGAACTGGTAATGTACTGATAAATAAAAGAGATGGCATAAATGTACTAATATCAGATGTACTTTATGTTCCTAGCATGAAGAGTAATCTCCTAAGTCTAGGACAATTACTAGAAAAAGGCTTCTCTGTACAGATGCATCAAGGTATATTGGAGATATTTGATGCCAATAGTTGCAAAGTACTGAGAGTTCCCTTGGCTAGGAATAGGACCTTTCAAGTTAACTTGAAGACTGTTGAAACTTAATGCCTTTCAGCAACATCCTTGGCAGAAGACTCCTGATTATGGCATCTAAGACTAGGACACCTGAACTTCAGAGACATAAGCAAGTTGAGATCCAAAGACATGGTCAATGAACTACCACAAATTCCGATTCCAAACAAGGTATGTGACAACTGCCTAATTAGCAAACAACATAGGTCCTCTTTCAGCTCCTTCACATCCTCTAGAGAAAAAGAACTATTGCATGTGATTTATTCTAATGTGTGTGGACCAATTGACACTCCATCAATAGGAGGAAGTAAGTACTTTGTTACATTCATAGATGAGTTGAGCAGGAAATTATGGCTATACTTAATAAAGGCCAAAAGTGACACATATTCAGTGTTTAAAATGTTCAAGACATTGGTGGAGAAACAATTAGAAAAGTGCATCAAGGTGCTAAGAACTGATGGAGGAGGAGAGTTCACCTCAGGAGAATTTGAAAACTTCCTTAAGGAGCAAGGAATTATGCATGAAGTAACTGCCCCCTACTCACCTCAGCATAATGGAATTGCAGAAAGGAGAAATAGAACCATACTAAACATGGTGAGAAACATGCTAAAGGGTAAGAATCTACCACACAGTTTTTGGGGTGAAGTAGCTTCAACATAAGCCTACCTATTGAATAGGTGTCCAACCAAAAGACTACTTGGTCAAGTCCCTGAACAAACATGGTCTGGAATCAAGCCATCAGTAAAAAACTTAAGAATTTTTGGATCTCTTTGCTATAGACACATACCAGACCAGAAAAGGAAGAAGCTTGATGACAAAGGAGAAGCTATGATCATGCTTGGCTACAACACTATAAGGGCCTATAAATTGTACAACCCTGAGACAAAGCAGGTTGTGTTTAGCAGGGATGTGGTAGTTGATGAGCTAAAATCATGGCAAGGTGAAAAAGAAAAACACATCTCCCTGGCGAAGATGCATATAGACTGGGAGATTGATGAGTCAATATTGGATGAAAGGAGCATAGGTCCAGCAAACCCGTCTCCTTCTCTAGAAAGAACTAGACCAACAAGGGCAAGGAACCCACCCTCTTGGCTAACAGATTATATATTGAATCCTGATGATGAGGTAAACCAAGAAGGAGATATAGTGCAACACATGACTCTATTTGCTGATGTAGAATCAATCAGTTTTGAAGAAGCAATATCCAATGATACTTAGAGAACAACCATGAAAGAGGAGATTAAGTCCATAGAAAAGAACAATACCTGGAAGTTGGTGGACTTACCAGAAAAGAAACAACCAATTAAAGTCAAACGGGTCTTCAAGGTTAAGCTAAAACTCGATGGCACAATAGCTAAACACAAAGCTAGACTTGTGGTAAAGGGGTTTATGCAAAAGGAAGGTCTGGACTATTCTGAAGTTTTTGCACCAGTAGCTAGGCTAGAAACAATAAGACTTATAATAGCTCTAGCTAGCTGGAAGAATTGGAGCTTATGGCAATTGGATGTAAAATTTGCATTCCTAAATGGTCCACTAGAGGAAGTGGTGTATGTCACTCAGCCACCTGGATTTATCAGCAATGGAAATGATCAGAAAGTGCTTAAACTAAACAAGGCACTCTATGGACTAAAGCAAGCCCCTAGAGCTTGGAACAAAAGAATTGACAAATTCCTATAAGATTCTGGCTTTTTGAAGTGTGTGGTAGAACATGGGGTATACATCAAATCTCTCAACCAGAATCAAGGTGCTCTGTATATCTGTCTGTACGTAGATGATTTGCTAATAACAAGCAGTAGCTCCAAAGGAATTGAAGAATTGAAGGGAAGGCTAAATGATGAATTCGAAATGACAGATTTGGGAAAACTATCCTACTTCCTTGGCCTAGAATTTCAATACACCAAAAGAGGAGTATTCATGCATCAAAGAAAGTACCTATTGGAAATCTTGAACAAATTCAAGATGATGAGTTGCAATCCCTCTAAAACACCAGCTGAAGTGAAACAGAAATTATGAATTTGTGAAGAAGAAGGCAACACATATGGAACTCTGTTCAAGCAAATGGTTGGAAGTCTGAGATACTTGTGCTATTCCAGACCTGAAATCTCTTTCAGTGTAGGGGTAGCTAGCAGATTCATGAATAATCCTAGGCATTCTCATATGCTTGTAGCTAAAAGAATTCTAAGATATCTAAAGGGGACAATTGGCTATGGTATTACTTTCCCTCATCATGATGAAAGGATTAAACCAAGTCTAATAGCATATTCAGATTCAGATTGGTGTAGAGACATAGTAGATAGGAAAAGCACAATGGGGTTTATCTTCTTGATTGGTGGTGCCCCAATCTCGTGGTCTTCACAAAAACAGAAGGTGGCGGCTCTACCAACTTGCGAGACTGAGTATATAGCTTCCTGTTCAACAACTTGTCAAGCCTCATGGCTTTCCTCATTGTTGGTAGAACTTGGCATTGAAGAAGGATGCAATGTGGAGTTAATGGTGGACAACAAATCAACCATTGACTTAGCAAGAAATCCAATCTCCCATGGCAGAAGTAAACACATAGAAACAAGGTATCATTATCTAAGGCAACAAGTCTCAGAAGGCAAGATCAAGCTGACATACTGCAAGACAGAAATGCAACTTGCAGACATAATGACCAAGGCGTTGAAGATGGACAGATTCAAAGGTTTGAGAAAGGAGATAGGAGTTCAATACTTGAAGGATGTTTTGGATAACTAGTTTAATTCTCATTTACTTGTTAAGAAATGTAATTTTTGAATCATAGGGGGGGGGGTGTTAGAAGGTAATTCAAAAATCAGTTTGGGTAGTTAGGTGCACTTACTATAAATAGCTTTGTATACCAAACTTAACTACCAATGAATAACACAAATAGAAACTATCTCAATTACTCATAACTTCATTCTTCCTTCTTCCTACTACTCATCCTCTTCACTTTCGTTTACTTTCTTCATCTTCTTTTCTTTCTTTCTTTCTGAATGTTCTAACAGAAAGTTGAACATACAAGGAGATTATCTTAAATGAAAACAAGATATATTTGATTGATCAATAGTTGGAGGAGTATTTTAGTAGGTTGAAGGACCTAAATTTTGATATATAGTAGAACACCCTTCACTATCACACATTACATTTCACCTCATAAGTCATATTTATAGGACTATCATCACCATTTAAAGAATCTCGTGAAGTTTCTACACCAATTGTTGCGCCCCTATTTTTGATTGTATGACTGCATGTTATATTTATGATAATGTAATTTATCTAGAACTCTTTATATACAAGCTAAATATTATATCTTACTTCATTCTTATAAAATTCTCTAGAAATTTGTGGCAGAATTCAACAATTAGTTGCTTTAAACATGGTTAGTAACATGCTTCTATCAATTCTATGCATGTGAATATTGCCATGACGACAGTAAACGTTGTGTTAGATTTTGAACATTTTTTCTACATATCAATTACATAAGTTACAACTTAGCTTGCATTTCTTATAACTAATGTTATACTCCTTGGATTCCACATAATCTTTGTCCCAGTTTAATGTATTAAATACACCTATCTGATTTTTTATGGCAGCATGCAAGTCTCTGTCTCCCCTACTACCAATTAGGACCGACATAGCACGACATTTCATGGTTTTTCATAAACTTGCATTGTGGATGCAAGAGTCGGGTGACCCATGCATATACATCGAACTTATCACAATTGGATAACACATTTTTTGTTTGAAACATTATAGACCACATTATTATTACTATGAGACGTGGTGAGGCAAATTTCAAATAATTACTTTTTTAATAGAGTTTAATATTTATGTATTATTGTTGTTGTTCTTTTATGGATGAAGTGTGTAGTCAGATTGGAATTCCAGGTGAGAGATCTTGAGAATCCGGATAAGAGCTCTTTTAGAATCTGGATGAGGTTGACTTGTACCCGTCAGTGTAGATACTTGAAAAGGTTTTCTGTCGATCAAGTCAGTAAGACTTGAAAGGTAATGCTCGAGAGTAATAAATGAGATATGAGAATTAAGTGGAGAATAATAATGACAAGTAATGAGTTCTAAGTGATACTTCATGTTGGGGAAGGCTCCTATTTATAGTGGTTGAGTTGGATGATGTGGCCCTAGAGGGTACTATTGGCATGACCGACCATCCTGGCTTGTCGGGGGCTGCGTTTCTCATGTTAGGCGGTTTTGGTAAGGTCGTACTCTGTATATAGTTGACTTGTAGCTCATGGAAAGTGTGGTAGCCATATTGTAATCTGTCCTTGTCGTGTTGGCAGGAGGTAGGTGGGATTGCAAGTGGCGTGACAATACATTGTTAGCAGCATGTCAGATGGGTAATGGTCCTACACCGAGCTAGGATGTCTGGTATAAGGGGAATGAGTCCGACCAAGCGTTTTGATTGGTTATGTGGGAGACCATCCCGTGTAGTTAAGACGTCCAGATAACCGAGATGGAACAGTTGCCCCCAGTCTAGTAGTATTTTGATAGGCGAGCATGCTGTTGGACTCTAGGTGCATTAGTAGGGTGTCGACAGCCTTCTGGGTTGGGCAACACGTGGCTGGTCGTTATTAATACTTTTTGGTTATTGAACCGTTTTGCGGTGCAAAGTATTTGAGGGTGGCTCATCGGTTCATTTCTTACTGATCACTGTCTTGGTTCCTGGGTCGTCGTTGGATCGCACACGAGGGGTGGCCTTGGCCTTTTTTTGTCTATAAATAGGGAAGGCCCTTTCTCCATTTTCTTCACTTTGCTTTGTGAACTCTCTTGCTGTCGAACTTACTCTATTGTCGATCAACTTCGTCTTCCTTCAGTTCTTTCTAATCTTCTTCTTATGTAACTTATCTTCCCTTCCTTACTCTTACCTCATAATGTCCTCTTCTGTCGAGCACGAGCTCAACTTAGGTAGTGTGGTGGTTTTGTCTAAACCTCCACCTATCTTCATGGCGAGAACATACGCAATGATAGTTGATCAGTTAGTCATTCCCCCTGGTTTGGACAGGCCTAGTGGTTGGTATTGGTGGATGGATCGGGAGATCTTATGGTTGAGTAGTTTCTTTCCAACCAAGGGTCAAGCGAATGGTGTTGCGCTGAAGTCTATGCAGGCCGGCGAGAGGGTCTGCCAGGACCTTCGGGCTGAGGGAGGAATCGACTATGGCTTTTACTTACATGACATTTATTTGCGCAAGCTCAGATTACGCCTTCTTTTTTACGAGTGGAGTGTGGATGTCCTAGGCCATCTTCTTTTTGACATTTATTCGGGCATTCACCATCTAGTGCGGAGTCAACGAGCATCCCTGGTTGACCAATCTCTTCTTATGGATGTTACGAGTCACCCATAGTACGAACTCGGATGTAGAGAAAGAAGTTGCCACAGATGGATGCACCTTCAGTCAAGGAACAAGCGAGCGTTGTTCGCCCCATTTGACCACTCGGTGAAGAATTGAAAGATGAGGTTTTATTGGGTAGAGATTGAAGGGGTGACCAACCACCCACGGGCTTACAGATCGGATGAGATAGAGCGATTTCCCTTTGCTTGGAATGGGGAGTTCCACCAGAAACCCGTGAAGAGGTTTCTGACAGGTGATAGGAGTTTGACTAGTTGGGAAAGGGAGGCAGATGATGACATATTAGACTAGGTGGCGGAATGTGCGACTGTATCTTGCCCGTCCCTACAGAAGGGGTACATGGCCTTAGAACGGCGCATAGGTAGGTTAGTCGGGTTATCTGTGTATGCTTTGGTAATTATTTGTTGTTTACTAATCTTAGTTTTGTTTTTCAGTTGAGATGAGTAGTAATCTTGATAAGACCCGTCTGCTGGCCAAGTAACTTGGTGAGGGCAAGATGGGGCATCAGCGTGCAAGCATGCTCGAATCCCCTTATGAGGGTACTTAGCCTATCCACGTCTCTCCACCAGTCCAACCGATGGTCGATCTGACTTGGAGATCTACATCTTACCCTTCTTCCTAGAAGGGGGGTTCTTCTTATGTTGAGGTGCAACTTGTTAGGTATGACGGGCAGAAGTCTACTACCAAGGGGAAGAAATCAACTAGTTAAGATACATGAGTGCTCTCGACCTTCCGTCTTTCTCCGATGTTAGAGCATAACCTCTTGAACCCCATCATACGAGAACACCTGAACGGGATCTCTATGCCCGATCTGCTGAAATAACTACGTTTGTCTTCTCTTTTCTCAAGTTCAATGGCCAAATATTTTGAGGAATAGGGGTCATCCTTAGCCGGATGGAGAGTAACACTCTAGTCACTCTCCAAGAGCAGCACTTTGCTAATCTGCAGAGCTTAAAAGAGGCTCATGATCTAGAGATGAAGAGTGCAAAAGCTTAGGCCTTGGTGGCTAGTGAATAGATGTTGGTGATTTCGCATCGGCATGAGTGTTCTCATCAGGCAGCTATGAAGAGCCATGACAAGCTGATTGAGATGACCACTCAGTTCGAGGAGGCAAAGCTGGAGATCCAGTGACTGAGGGCCAAGTTGGAGCAGTCATAGGAGCAAGATTGAGCCATCCAAATGGAAGTTGATCGCCTCACTGGGGAGCTAACTGCCTTAGAGACCGGGCAGCGGTGCTCGAAGAGGAAAAGGCTATTCTTGACCAGAAGAAGGCTGACCAAACTACTGAGCTGGAGGAGATGGTCGGCTTGGCGAATGAAGTTGTTCATCTGTCATGGGAGAATGGTGTGAGCCAAGTTCGTATGGCACACCCTGGTGAGGACTTCTCCTGGATGAACATTCGAGTCATCGTCGTTGATGGGGTGTTAGTTTTAGAGGAACCGTGTGGTACTATTGAGCTGTCGGTTCCGGGTAAGTGGGGTAGTTTTATGTTTTACTAAATACTTGTAACAGGTTGTTAATTGAATGAAGCCTCTTATTTAATTTTCTCGCCTTCTTTTAATATTCTTGTCAAGCATTTTATTCATGAGTAATTGTGATTATTGAGTCTTTAATTTTGGTAAAATGCCCTTTTTTAGGAATAAAGTTAAGCACCTAAAATGATTTAAACAGCATTAACCCCCTGATCTTAAGTTGTCCTTTTTGTCGGAATTATACTTCGAATTAATCAATCAAAGGCCAAAGATATCGTTGCCTGGATTTAAACCTTTGTAATTGAAGCCTTAAATAGTTGATCGAGGCTGTACCCGATGCAAATAATATAACAATTATGAACTGTAGTACTAGGAAGTGACTGCTAGTTCATTTCCCAAGGATTATCTTTCAAGCAAAGATTCAAACACCTTATACTCACACAAACAAAGGGGGGTTTTGTTGTTGGATTAGTATGAACAATAAGCAAATTCAGAAACAGTAAATAACAATATGATAAAATGGCTAAATCTCTTTGGTTCGTTTGTTCACAACTCAATCCTCGGTTACAAAAGATTATTTTCAGATTCCAACCATTAACTTCCGAATTTGTTGAGAATCAATTAACTAAGCGATAATCAATTCAAAGTTCCAGAACCTAAACCTCTAGCTAGGCGAAATCAGTATAAGCATGAAACGATTAACAAATTCACACGAACTAAGCATTCATGCACTAGAGAGAGTAAATCAACTAAGCGAAGATAAACTCAACCAACCTGTTTCTTAGCAATGGAATTAAGCAAACCATATTCAGAAAAATAAGATAGAAGAAATCAACAATAAAGAAACCAAAAATACATTAATAACAAAATCTTAAGAGTTGTGATATATTACCAAAGGAACTTAGTCCAAAAATTTACACTTCCATGGCAATGGAAGAACAAACCGAAAATGAAAAGAAAAAAGAAGTGAATCCCTAAAAGAGCAAAAAGAGGGGAAAACGGAAATGTGTGAGTTTCAAAGTGAGGAAAAATAAAGTGTGTGTTTTGGAGTGAGGAATCTGAATTTAACCCCTCCAACACACATAAAACCGAATTAGGTCTAAACAATGGGCCCAAAGCTAAATTACAATAAAAAAACTCCTCAACTAAAAATACATTCTCCCCTTCAACACATATCCTCCACTTCCATAATGCCCAAAATGTCATTGGTGCCAAATCTGATATGAAAATGATAATATATTTAATCAAGCCAAATAATCCAAAATTAACTCATTTTAGGAATATTAGTCCAATAAAGTCTAACACACTAAACCATGTGAAACAAAGTCAATTAGGCACCAAGAATCATTAATCATGCTAAATTAAGGTTATGAATAGTGTGTAATATATTGTTCGTCAAATAGCCTCACACTTAACCTTTTGCACTCTTGGGTAAAATCAAGAAATAAGGCTATGCTAATCGATATGCACCAATGTGAGTCAGGAAAGAAGATCACAAAAACTAGAAAATGAAACACCTAAGAAAATCACATATTTCATAATGAAGTCTAGGAAATGCAATGAAATAGGCAATATCAAACACACAAGAGTAAAAGAATCAAATCAAGATATCCATGAACATGATCTAAGGAATTCAAGTATGTCATGAAACCAATCAAACCAAGAGGTGAGTCACAACAATGATAGAACTTCACAAGATATGCTCTCTAAAGTGTTTACATTCATGTGTCTTAGGTTGCAAGTGTTTACACTTGAAGCACTTCATGAAAACAAACACAACCATAGGCTTGACAAGAACATGCACATAAAGATCAAAATGACTTTTCAAGGTTGTAATGAGGCCAATGACAAGGTAGGATAAATATGGGATATGTAGGTAAAACCAAATGGAATATAGGAGCAATGAAGAATAAGTAAAAAGTAAGCAAAAGTCAACCCAAAATAAGACCAAATCTCTAATTCCAAATCTCTAATTCCAAATCTCTAAAATCAACCCATTACTTGACATATAACATATTTTTCTATGAGTTTTCAAATCATTTCGAAAAATACTTTTAACTTTTTTGAGCATTGTTACTAACTATACATTGAGTATAAAGATAGAAGTACCTAAGAAGACTTAGTCTATGAATAATCTTTGTCGTTTGATCATTTTATCTTCATGGTCTTCTTCCTTTCTCTTATTTTTGTGATCTTGGTGTCTTCATCAAAACGCGCCAAGGCCATGAGCGAGATCTTCTTCACAATATACATACATAAACCATTTTTTTTAGTTTTTTTATTTATTTTTTATTTTTTTAAAGGAGAACATTTATGTAAACAATGCACCCTTTCTTACTTAATACCCATTCCCAAAAAAAATCCAAAGCTCCAAAATTCTCTAAGGTTATGACAATCATGGTTTTTCACTTATAAGCTTGTAATGAGTTAAATAATAATGAAAGAGGTAAAAGTCTCAAAGGGGCTATCAAAGGATAAATTCGTTCAAGGTAGGCTTATATGACTAAGTGGCTTATTAAAAAAAATGCCAAAATCACTTCAATGTGTGCATGTGAATATCAAGTATCAATAAGAAAAAAGTCAAGTTCTTGAATGCAAGTAATCAAGAGCACAATCACACATGAAATAATATTAGATGGCATACAACAATCCATCCACAATTACGGCTCAAATTTTCACAATGGACAAATCTATCACAATTGTTTCAACCTCTTAATTCTCAAAAGCAACTTGACATACAGAAATGCATGGATTCACACCACAAGATATCAAGACTTAAGTGAATAAAAGTATGAGAGACAATGCCCAAACCTAAGCAAAACCTAAAAGTCAAAGAAAAGCATGCATCAACAAAAACCTACAACCTACAATAGTCTCCCCATACTTAAACTACACATTGTCCCAATGTAGGACAATCAGAAAATCTAGACATACGTATCAATCAATGGAATTGGACTAGTGCAATCAAAAGAAGAGAAAAGAAAGAAAAACTTCTTGATTCATGGAGGTAGGAAAGTGGGTTCTACCAATGAGTCATCCTCACAAGTTCATCCACTAAGGAAGGATTTGTGAGGAAAGGCTTGAGGCGATGCACATTAACCTTGGATACACATTAGTAACAACAAAATGATCAATCCACCTAGAATGAAGCTTACCACTCATGATTCCAAGCCTAGAGTTGTACAACAACAATAAAAAATTCCTTTCTAGAAATCAAGTTATCATGGAATCTTTTGGTCTTCTCTTTGTAGAACTTAGAGTTCTCATAGGCTTCTAAGCGGATCTCATCGAGTTCATTCAATTAGAGCTTTCTTTCTTCACCGACTTAATCAAGAGCCAAGTTACACGTTTTCACAACCCAATATGGGTGCCTTGTAAGCAGTCCTATGTGCCCAAAGAGCATCCTCAAATTTGTTGCTCAGGTCCTTTCTGTTAGGTTGCACCATCTTCTCCAAAATCCTATTTATCTCTCTATTTGAAATCTCAGCTTGCCCATTACATTATGGATGATAAGGTGTGGAAACTCTATGAACAACCCCATATTTCTTGACATAACATGCATGGATCTATTGCCGAAGTGGGTGTCTTGGTCACTAACAATGGCTCTGGGTACGACAAACGTGCAAAAAATGTGAGACATAACAAATCCATAACAACCTGGGCATCATTACTCTCGGTGGCCTTAGCTTGCACCCATTGAGAAAGATAATCAATAGAAAGTAGAATATAGTAAAATCCAAAAGAAACAGGAAAGGGACCCATGAAATCAATACTCCAGACATCAAACACCTCACAAAACAACATAGGTTGTTGAAGCATCTTTTGTCTCCAAGAAAGAGTACCACCTGCTCTCTAAGACTGCTCACAATGAAATCAATACCCCAGACATCAAACACCTCACAAAACAACATAGGTTATTGAGGCATCTCTTGTCTCCAAGAAAGAGTACTACCTGCTCTTTAACACTGCTCACAAGTGTTACAAATCTTCCACGCATCTTTGAAGATGGTGGGCCAATAAAATCCAGAGTCAAGCACCTTTCATGTTGTCCTTTGGGTACTAAGATGGCCACCTACTGTAGAAGAATGACAAAACTAAAGGATTGACTCAATCTCATGATCTGGAATGCATCTTCTAGTAACCTGGTCAATACAAATCTTCACAAATAGGGATCATCCCAAACATAATATTTAACATCAGTCTTAAGTTTATCATTTTGAGCTCTAGATGCAAGTGGAGGAAAAACAGATGCAACCAACTAAATAACAATGTTAGCAAACCAATTGGTGGGGAAAGAAACAAAAATATTCAAAAGTTGTTGATCAGGAAAATCATCTCTGATAGGCATCATGTTAATAGCTCCCTCAATCCTGCTCAAATGGTCAACCACCAAATTTTGTGCTCCACTCCTATCACGAATCTCCAAATCAAACTCTTGGAGCAAGAACATCCATCTAACCAGCCTTGATTTGGAATCAGTTTTCTTCAATATGAACTTTAAAGGTGCATGGTCAGTGAAAACAATAATTCTAGAACCAAGCAAATAAGACCTAAACTTATCCAAATCAAATACAATAACTAAAAGCTCTTTTCCAGTTGTGGTGTAATTTACTTGTGCAGTATCTAAAGTCTTGGAAGCATAATAAATTACCCTAGGCAGTTTGTCCACTTTTTGAGCAAGGACAACTCCCAATGCATGATTAGAAGCATCACACATCGGCTCAAAAGGTTGTCCAATCAGGTGTTTGGATAATAGGAGTGGTGGTCAAGGTTGTCTTGAGGCAATCAAATGCCTCCATACATCTCTCATCAAAATCAAAGACCACCTCCTTTTGCAACAGGTTGGATAGTGGAATAACCTTCTTGCTGAAATCTTTAATAAACCTGCAATAGGAACCTGAATGACCAAGAAAAGAACGAACCTCTCGCACGCAAAAAGGGTAAAGCAATTGTGAAATAACATCTATCTTGGAAGGATCTACCCCAATTCCCTTATTTGTGATCACATGCCCCAAAACTATGCCTTGCTCTTCAGTAAATGACATTTTTCGTAATTTAGAACAAGGTTAGTTTCAATGCATTTATGTAGAAATCTATCCAGACTATCCAAATATGCATCAAATGAAGATCCATAGACTATGAAATCATCCACAAACACCTCTATACAATTCTCTAAAAAGTTACTGAAAATGCTCATCATACACCGCTGGAATGTACTAGGGAAGTTTTGTAGGCCAAAAGGCATCCTCCTATAGGAAAAAATGCCAAAGGAGCAGGTGAATGTGGTCTTCTCCTAATCCTTAGGAGCAATATGGATCTGGAAGTACCCAGAAAAATCATCAAGAAAATAGTAATGAAACTCCTTAAGATGCTTATGAGGACATTCACCTGCAAGTTAATGAAACTTTAGGCAACAAATGGATTAGTCCAGTTTTGAGTACATATGGCACATCCTCATTAGGATATTGGATACACAAGCTTTCATATGTGAAATCAGGTGCAGCCAACTCCCTTAATGTCCTCTCACGTGGGATTGGAGGTGGTTCAACCATATTTTCAAAGTATGCAACAGAATGCATAGCAGAATGCACAAAAACAACAAAACCAGTATCACTATCAGGTAGATTAACACTAAGATGAAAAGACTCACTATCTAAATTTAAATTCCTAACTTGTCTAACCAAACTATGAAATATTCTATCAATTTTAGGATTTATTGGATGCAAAGAGTAAGGATTTCCGCTAGACATGCACTAAATGCAGTAGTAAGAACCATGTAGGGCAATAAGTGAAATACATGTTAAATTTCAGTGATCAACCAAAACTTTGCATCAAAAATCCTAATACCATAGAAAACATCCACAAAACGTTTCATGACAAAACTCAAAGCCAAACTAATTTAAATAAATGCAACAAAATCAAAATATTTCGATCTCCATCTACGAAGAACTAGCCACTCATCCTTGCCATTACAACACTCTGATCATGAGAAATACAAGAAATTCCAGATCTAAAGTCGTTCCCACGACTTCTCCCTTCCTTTCTAGTGTTTCTCTCCCTAAAATCGTGTGAAAAAGCTTGAAAATGGTTGGATAACCCCCCTTTGCTTTTCGTAACCGCCTATATTTGTTCCAAACTTCTGGTCTCTCGCTCGAGCTAGAGAGTAAATTTCAGCATTAAAAAATCTTCTCGCTTGAGCAACAGATCTCTCGCTTGAGCGAGAGAAGTTGCATTTCCACTCCTGAACACCTCGCCTAGGCGAGGCTCTCTCGCTTAGGCGAGAGAGAAATAGTGAGTTTAGCTGTTTTTGGTCTTGAATAGCGCCCAAGCGACAGTCCCTCGCTTGGGCGAGGGATTTCAGTGTTTTCTACTGATTTTCCTCTGAATTGTCGCTTGAGCGATCATTCCCTCGCTTGGGCGAGGCTTGTGTTGTTCAAAACCTTAATCTTCCCTTTTTTTCCCCTTTATTCATCATATCTTAACCTACAAACAACAACAATTACTTAAATTCCTAAACAATACAAAATTACTAGATTATTGGGAATTGTATGCAATTACATCATAAATCCACACAAAGTGCCTCTAAATCATATACATTTCATTAACATTTTGGCACTTAACAAATATCCCCCAACCTAGAATCTTGCTTGTCCTCAAGCAAAGTAACGAATTCAACTCAACAAAGTAGTGAACTTGATTTTTAAACAATTTAGTTCAATCGTGTCAATCATTTAGAATCATGATGAAATTTTTCAAGAAGACTTGTTTCATGCTTGATCATAGTGATCCAAGTTCAAAGTGATTACACAATATGTATGCAGTTTAAGTTCAAATAGAATAGCAAGAATAACTACTCAATTCAATCATAGGAACTCTCTTATGTTCTCGGGTGAAGTGTTTCACTCAATTCTTTACTAGAATCATACAATTTAACTTTGCCTTTCATTTTAGTTATGTCAAGTACACATGTTAAATCAAGGATCTCAAGGGCTTCACATATGGTTGTAATGAGGCTTGGCTACAAAGAAACTTTGTTTTTCTGGGATACAAAGAAGGAGGTAGACCATTAGTGCATACGCCAACTTCTTTCACTTGTTTACTTTGAATTCCACTTTCAACTTTCTTTCACCAAATCATCGCTTATGCTACTAACCATTTTGATTCTCCCTCTTCAATTGACTCTTTCTTTTGAGTCTTCACTTATTTTAGCATGATTCACACTTTTTTTCCACTGCCTCATGCTCATCATTCACACATAACTGAATAATGAGAATTTCTGATTCACATTCCAACTCAGATACATAAATCACAATTTCGTCCATTTTCCAACATAACAATTGAAAACCATATGCACTAATGATCTTTCTCCATGGGTATGGAGATTGATGTATTTCATTGTGGCTTGGGTACATGATTTTGAAAAAGAAATTTTCAGCTCAAGGGGCTACAAAGAATTGGATTCGTGATTCATAAGGGTTGGCTTTCTAGCTTTAGCTTAACTCTCCTAAACTAGGCCTTAATCATTTCCTTGATATTCCATGCTTAATGGCAATTGACACAAAAATCAGGCAAAGCTAATTGACAAAATCCAGTAAAGTCACTCATCTGTATTTGGATACACTCTCTCACCAGTTTGAAGGTTATTTTCCTTTGATTAAATTGTTCATTATTCGACATATTCAGTCTGTGTCTGATTTATGCATCCACATTCTAAAATCAGTCAAACTCATAACACTAATCACTTGCTATTCACAAGGTCTACACAATTTTTTTTCTAGCATGAAAACAAAATTGGATTTCTTTTTGAATTTTCTTTTAAACATGCACACTTTATTTAGTTAAACACATTACTACTCATAGACAGACTAACACATACATAATTGAACACCCTTGCAATAAAAACAACTACATATAGTCATACACAAATACTTAAACATAAATGACTTGAAACATTGAAATGAAAGAACTCGTTTGTTGTTTTCCTCATATGCTCATCACCACATCACTTTTTCTTCATCATCATCTGCATTAGAACCAGATGGTCCATCATCTCCTGCCTCCCCTAAAAAAGTAGGCCTGACCCCAGGCCAGGGATACTGGACAGTGAAATCTTCAGCGCTCATCCAAAATTGGTTGTCTGGATATTAAATCTGATGTGCTACATAAGACAATTGTTGACTCATGATGGAAAAATGGAGTGCGTGCAAGTCTTTTATGCAATGATTTATATACAACAAAACAACATTGGTAACAATAATAAAATAACATGAAAACGGTAAAAGCTGGATTGCCTTCCAGGTAGCGCTTGTTTAACGTCATTAGCTCGACGTCTGTTTCTTTATATGTTTTCGAGGTGGATGATTGTGATGAGCCGCTCGACGTCACCACCCAAGTATGGTTTTGGAAACACGCTCGATTTCCTTCTTGGAGGATTAGGTCTCTCATTATTTCTAGTTGCAGCATTTGCATTCTCCATGTTTTTAGATTGAGGTTCTGAGATTGTTGTTTGTTGAGAAATAGACTGCAATTGATCTTCAGTAACCTTTCCTCTCAAGAGCATAAATGAGAAGACTACAGCAAGGGTTAGCACAAAGTGTAATAAAAAATGAAAACTACTTACAAAAAAAACAAAATTAATTACAACTACTAAATGAACTGTCTTCAGAAACTAATATAAATCACACATTGCTCCCTGGAAGTGGCGCCAAAAACTTGTTAGTGATTTTATGTAACGGCAAGTGTACCGTATCGTACAAGTAATAAAATCCGGTAAAGTACCGGGATATCATCCTCAGGGAGCGGAGTGGATTTATACTAATTCCTACAAGAATCAATTGAGAAACTATGTACAAGATTTGGTTGGTAAATTTGCATTGGTTTTTAGAAATAATCAAATTGAAATAACAATTGAAGATATTAAAATAAAAGGGTTGGGATCGAAACTCATCATTTTCCCTTTTAACATTCATGGATTCAATTCCTAATAATTTGTGAAGTTACTGAATTTGATGCACATTTTTCATAAATCAATTACATGAGTCCCCTGATTGTAACATTCTTAGGTAATCACTCACTTACCAATTCCTTGGATAATCGGATGATTAACTAGCATTAAAATCAAATGTAAAAGCAATTCCTACATCATTGTCCATCCCTAGATCAATTATGTAGCAAGAAAGATAATCCAGATATGGTATCAAGTTTAACTTCCCATTTAAACTTGAACCTTAAATCATGAATTCAGTAGCTAATTGAAATCAAGCAATAAATAAGGGATAAAATTTCCAAAATCAAACAAAATTAATATAGAATTGAATCCAGGAGTACAAAAGGTAAGAAGATTACATTTCGATCCCCAACTACGAAGAACTAGCCACTCATCCTTGCCATTACAACACTCTGACCATGAGAAATACAAGAAATTCCATATCTAAAGTCGTTCCCACGGCTTCTCCCTTCCTCTATAGTGTTTCTCTCCCAAAAATCATGTGAAAAAGCTTGGAAAATGGTTGGATAACCCCCTCTGCTTTTCGTAACCGCCTATATTTGTTCCAGACTTCTGGTCTCTCGCTCGAGCTAGAGAGTAAATTTCAGCATTAAAAAATCTTCTCGCTTGAGGGACAGATCTCTCGCTTGTGCGAGAGAAGTTGCATTTCCACGCCTGAACACCTCGCCCGGGCGAGAGAGAAACAATGAGTTTAGCTGTTTTTGGTCTTGAATAGCGCCTGTACGACAGTCCCTCGCTTGGGCGAGGGATGTTAGTGTTTTCTACTGATTTTCCTCTGAATTGTCGCATGAGCGATCATTCCCTCGCTTGGGCGAGGCTTGTGTTGTTAAAAACCTTAATCTTCTCTTTTTTTCTCCTTTATTCATCATATCTTAACCTACAAACAACAACAATTACTTAAATTCCTAAACAATACAAAATTACTAGATTATTGGGAATTGTATGCAATTAAATCATAAATCCACACAAAGTGCCTCTAAATCATATACATTTCATTAACATTTTGGCACTTAATATTAACCAACATACACCCATATCAACCAATAGGCAAATGGCAAAACAAGACAACAAACATCAAACAATGAATGCTAAATGCAGATTTTAAAACCCAAACAAAATGGTTATACCCGATACAACGACACCAAATTTGATCGAGGCCGTACCCGATGCAAATAATATAACAATTAAGAACTGTAGTACTAAGAAGTGACTCCTAGGATGTTTCCCAAGGATTGGATTAGATTCAAACACCTTATACTTACACACACAAATGGAGTTTTGTTGTTGGATTAGTATGAACAATAAGCAAATTCAGAAATAGTAAATAACAATATGATAAAATGGCTAAATCCCTTTGGTTCGTCTGTTCACAACTCAATCCTCGGTTTCAAAATATTATTTTCATATTCCAACCATTAACTTCAGAATTTGTTGAGAATCAATTAACTAAGCGATAATCAATTCAAAGTTCCAGAACCTAAACCTCTAACTAGGAGAAATTAGTATAAGCATGAAATTATTAAAAAATTCACACGAACTAAGCATTCATACACTAGAGAGAGTAAATCAACTAAGCAAAGATAAACTCAACCTACCAGTTTCTAAGCTATGGAATTAAGCAAACCATATTCATAAAGAAGATAGAAGAAATCAACAATAAAAAAACCGAAAATGCATTAATAACAAAACCTCAAGAGTTGTGATACATTACCAAAGGAACTTAGTCCAGAAATTTAGCCTTCCATGACAATGGAAGAACCGAAATGTGTGTGTTTTAAAGTGAGGAAAATTAAACCCCTCCAACACACATAAAAACCGAAATGGGCCTAAACAATGGGCCCAAAACTAAATTACAATAAAAAACTCCTAAAGTAAAAACACAATTTTCACTTCAACTCAGTGGTGGCAAATATGATCTGAAAATGATAATAGATTTAATCAGGCCAAATAATCCCAAATTAACTCCTTTTAGGAATATTAGTCCAATAAAGTCTAAAAACACTAAACCATGTGAAACAAAGTCAATTAGACACCAAGAATAATCAATCATGCTAAATTAAGGTTATGAATAATGTGTAATATATTGTTCAACAATAGTGGTAGTTGGACAGTGAGTAGGTTGAATCTGAGTGTCATCTTGGCCTTATGTGACATGTCCCTTTGAGAAGGGGTTAGCCCGACAATTGAATAATATGATCTTGACCGGAAGTATCAGTAACACAAGTAATTGAATCTTGAATAAGTTAGTCTTGGTTAGGGATAACCCCAAAGAACTTGAATATAAACAACTCGAATATAAATAAGAAAACTTCGACTTGGGGAAGCAATATTCTTAAACTTGATCGGTAATAGAAGTAAAAGAAACAATTGTATTTGAGTCTGAACAAGGTCATGTTGACCGAAAGGAATGATGATAAATGTAGTTGAAATCAGATGCAGTGATATTTCTCGTGTTAAATTTGAGGTTGATCAAGCTGAGTGGTCTAAATGTGAATCTGACTAAGAGGGATATGATCCGCACCTTCCGTGATTATTTGACCACCGTCAAAGGGGGATGTGGTCCGCACTTGAGGGCGTTATGTTTGACCTTCATCAAATGGGGACATTGGCCACGCCTTTGAGGAGTAATATTCATTGGACCACCGATCAATGGGGACATGCTCCGCACCTTGGGTGATATATTTAACTGCCATTGAAGGGGGACATGGTCTACACCTTGAGGGGTATTAGTTATTGAACCACCACTCAAGGGGGACATGGTCCATGCCTTGGGTGATATATTTAACCGCCATCGAAGGGGGAGATGGTTCGCACCTTGAGGAGCATTAGTTATTGGACCACTGATCAAGGGGACATGGTCCACACCTTGGGTGATATATTTAACCGCTTTCGAAGGGGGACATGGTCCACACCTTGAGGGGCATTAATTATTGGACCACCGATCAAGGGGGACATGGTCTGTGCCTTGGGTGATATAATAAATTATCGTTGAAGGGGGACATAGTCTGCACAATGAAGGCATTAGTTATTGGACCACCGATCAATGGGGACATGATCCGCGCCTTGGGTGATATTAATGTTGGCTCAGAATACTGGGATGAAGACATGAAATGAATGATACCTCGTTATCATATACATGTTTGTATCACAAAGGGTTCCCGACCTGAAAAGGGTCGACATTAAATTTTAAGCATAAAAAACCCAAAGGTTTGCAGCATTCCACATCCAGGGAATCTCTTTCCCAGTCAGGTCTTCCAACTTGTAAGCGCCTTTGTCGGGTTTGCTTACAACCAAGTAAGGGTCTTCCGAGTTGGGTGATAGTTTCCCCTTGGCTCTTCGAATGTCCGCTCTGTGAAGGACCGGAGCTTCATCTTCAAAGTTCTTGGGAACGACTAAAGTGTTGTAATGTTCCACCATCCACCTTTTGACGATCGTTTCCCTTATACGGGCATGATCTCTCTTTTTCTCGATCCAATCCAGGTTCTCATTATGGTTGGATTGGTCTCCTCGTTAAAGTGTAGATTTATCCATATAGGTTCTCCTATTTCTACCAAAATCATGACCTCGGCGCCATATGTGAGGTTGAAAAGGGACTTGCCAGTTGTGGAATATGGGGTTGTTTGGCAAGTTCATAGTATTTGATGAAGTTGGTATGGCCAAGTTCCCTTGGCTTCGTCTAGCCTTTTCTTGATTCCCTTTAGGATGACCTTATTGACTGCCTTTGCATGCCAGTTTGTTTGAGGGTGCTCGACATATGTGAAGTGTTGCTTGATATGTAGATTAGATAATAATTCTTGAAATATCTAGTCGGAAAACTCGGTACCATTATCACTCATTATGGCAGCTGGTAGTCCGAACCGGGTAATGATATTTCTCCAAGTGATTTTTTAGATTTTGGCCGACGTGATGATGGACAAGGCTTTAGCCTCAATCCACTTGGTGAAATAGTCCATAACTATTATCATAAATTTCAGTTGGCCGGCTGCTTGAGGAAAATGCCCCAGAATATCTAAGCCCCATCTATAGAATGGCCAATGGGCCGGCGTGGTGGTTAAATCTTCGAGTGGGGCTTTAAGGAAATCAACAAACAATTGGCATTAAGTGCATTCCTTGGTTAGATCAGATGCATCTTTTTCTATAGTTGCCAGTAATACCCGGATCGCAAGACTTTCTTTGTTAGGGAAGTTGCACCGATGTGGTGTCCACAACTAGCTTCATGGACTTACTGGAGGATATACCACGCCCTATCGAGGCCGAGGTACTTGAGGAGTGGAGTAGAAAAGCCTCGACAATAGAGTGACCCTTGGGCCAGGGTTTTCCAAGAGAAACATCTGGGGAACATCTGCCTTTCTTTCTTGACCGTAGGAATAGTACCGTGTAGGAGGTACTTGATGAATGGGCTTGTCCAGTCATCTGGAACGAAAATTTGTTCGATGGCTATGATATTGGGTTTGGGGATAGTTCCCTGGATGACAGATCGGTTGCTCTCCGGGCTATTACTGTTAGCTAGTTTAGATAGGATATGTGCTCATGCATTCTATTATCTCGGAACATGCTAGATGATTACTTCCTCGAACTTAGCCATCAGTTTCTTCACTTTTTCCAGGTACTTGCCTAATAATATGTCTTTGGTTTGGTAAGCACCAGTTACCTATGAGACCTCTAGCTGGGAATTGCTACAAATTGCAATTTTCCAGCCCCGACCTTCCTTGATAATTGTAATCCAGCTATACAGGTTTCATATTCAGCCTGGTTGTTGGAAGTTGGGAAAGTGAAAGTCAGATAGTGTTCGATGGTCATTTTGTGGCCGTTGTCTAAAAATATCCCCACCTCGCTTACTATGGGGTTAGAAGATCTCTCAACAAAGGTCATTTAGCTCTGTCCTAGGTTGTCTAGTTGTGTGGTCAACTCGGCGACAAAGTCTAAAAAGACTTGGCTCTTGATTGTCATTCGAGGCTAATATCAAATATCAAACTGTGAGAGTTCAATAGTCCATGCTGTCATTCAACCGACCAACTCTAGCTTGTGTAAGATCTGTCTGATGGGTTGGTTTGTTTTGACTATTGTTGGGTGAGACTGAAAAAATTGTCGTAGTCGCATGGTCGCAATTAGGAGGGCATATACTACTTTCTCCAACCGCTAATATCTAATTTATAAATCTTGCAGTGCTTTGCTTTTGAAGTATACTGGACTCTGACCTTCTTCAGTTTCATGAATCAGAGCGGCGGCCACAGATTCATCGGCCACTGCAAGGTAGACATATAACACCTCTCCATGTGTTGGCTTGGTCAATACTGGCGGGGCAGACATATATTGTTTGAAAGTTTGGAAAGTCTTTTCACAATCATCCGACCACTCGAACTTTTTGCTCTTCTTTAGCAATTGGAACAAGGGGACAATGTTTGGCGACTGATGGGAAGAATCTAGACAATGCGACCAACTAGTCCTTCAGTTGTTGGACCTCCTTTATTGAACGAGGGTTTCTTATGTCGATGGTTGCTTGGCACTTGGTGGGATTAGCTTTTATTGCCCGGCTAGTTAATAGAATCCCAGAAAATTTTCGGCATCCACGTCGAATGTACAATTTTCTAGATTGAGCCTCATGTTATAATTGCGAAGTTGTTGAAAAATGTTCTGCAGAATGGAGACATGATCCTCTTTCGGGAGGCTTTTGGTGATCATGTCATCTATATATACCTCCATGTGCTAGCCCATATGTCCCCAAATACCTTATTCATCATTCTTTGATATGTTGCCAACGTTCTTCACGCCGAATGACATGACTGTATAACAATAAGCTGCCTGGTCAGTAATGAAGGTGGTGTTCTATTGGTTTGGTGGGTACATCGGGGTCTGGATGTAGCTTGAGTAAGCATCTATAAAGGATGAGTATTGATAGCCCGAGGATTTATCCACTATATGATCGATGTTGGAAAGGGGTACAAGTCTTTTGGGCACACTTTATTTAGGTATGTGTAATCTACACACACCCGTCATTTCCTGAAGGGCTTCTTTACCAATACCATATTTGCCAACCAGGTGTTGTAGGTGATTTCTCATATGAAGACGACTTTAAGAAGCTCAATTGTTTTCTGAGCAACCTCGGTTGTTCCTTTGACTACCATTTTCCTTCGCTTTTGAGCAACCGACTTTTCCCCTAGGTTGGTCGTCAGTTGGTGGCATATTACCGAATGATCGATTCTGGACATATCAATAACGGATCGAGCAAAAAGGTCATTGTTGACTTTCAAACATTCTATTAACTTGACCTTATGAGCTTCTAGGAGAGTGTTGTCGATATATACCAGGTTGATTTTTAGCGGTCCCAACGGTAAAAAGATTTTCTCCCCTTCCGGTTGTGGGCGGAATTCTCCCTCATCGCCCTAGGCATCCAACTCTACCAGGTTCCCTCTGGCATTTTTTCACAAGGGTTGGCCTCTTTCTTGCTATATGATTGGAGCGAAGACTCAATTGGTAGCAACTCTAGGCATTGCACTGATCTCCATGAATCGTACAAAGCCAGAGATCGGAAGAAAGAAATTTCATGCACATGCGCGGTGAGGAGATCACTACTTCACGGAAGTTGAGCACTGGACGGTCTAGAATGGTGTTGTAGGCCGATTGGCAATTGATGACTAGGAATCTGGTCTGGATTGTTCTACGTAGGGGTTGGTCACCAAACGCTCAGGTAGCCCCGTGGGGTTATACCCTAGCCAATAAATCCCACTAATTGTCGTCATAAGGTAGTAGGCCATGATCGTTCAGTTCCATCTTAATGAATAGATCTTCGAATATGATATCCACTAATCTTCCTTGGTCAATAAGGATTCGACCGATCTTCTTGTTGTTTAATTTTGGTGTGACAACCAAGGGGTCATCATGCCCACAGATTATACCTTCGTAGTCGATATCGTCGAATAAGATGGGATGAGCATTTCGACTGATATTATGTGGGTGGGCATTTCTTGCGGTCACTTGCATGATTTCCCGCACATATCACTTTTGGGTTGACCTTGCAGTACTGCCCATGGCGAACCCTCTAGAAATGGTGTTGACGTCAACTGAGGTTCTCTACTTGCAGTTACTTTGGTGGTTATTGTCTATTGGAACTCTGATTGAACGACTTTGTTGTTGGATTGTCGTGGACGCTATTTCTAGTAGGCTGGTATGGGTTGCTTGATTTCTGGTGGTCACCATGGTGTAGGTAAGTCACTGACGGCGCCAATATTCTTTTATGGATGAATTCTATAGTCGGACTGAAGGTTCGAATGAGAGATCTTGAGTATCTGGACAATAGCTCTTCTGGAATCTGGATGGAGGTTGACTTAGACCGACCGGTTGAGATACCTGAAAAGGTTCTCCGATGATCAAGTCAGTAAGACTAGAGAGATAATGTTCGGGAACAATAAATGAGATATGAGAATTAAGTGGAGAATAGTAATGACAAGTAATGAGTTATAAGTGATACTTCCTATTGGGGGAGGCCCCTATTTATAGTGGCTGAGTTGGATGACTTGGCCCTAGAGGGTACTATTGGCATGGCCGACCATCCTAGCTTGTTGGGGGCTACTTTTCCTATGTCAGATAGATTTGGCAGGGTCGTACTCTGTGTATAGTTTACATGTAGCATGTGACTGGTGTGGTAGTCGTATTGTTGTTTGTCCCTATTATGTTGGCAAGGGTAGGTAAGATTGCAGGTGGCGTGACAGTGCGTTGCTGGCGGCGTGTGAGACCGGTAATGGTCCTACCAAGCTCTTTGATTGATTATGTTCGGTCTTTGCTCGGCTAAGCGGGAGAGCATCCCGAATATTTAAGATGTTTGGATAACTAGGATGGAACAATTGTAAAAATTTATATATTGTCAGTGCATCCATTATTCATTATATTACTACTTTTGAAGAGTCAATAAAAATAAAACATGAACGATAACTCATATGATAACAACTTCTAATCTTCCCTAATATATATGATATTATCTCTATGTCCATGTTCTGAATTACTTTTCTTCTGACATTAAAACTTAAGTGATGGTGATGGTGTACTAAATAGGACAGTTCACAACTTTACGTGTGCAGCATGGTGACCGACCTAACACATGGGATTCAACCAGATAATATCTTTTACATTTCTTGTGTTTTCTTCCTCACAAAATATCAGCTATACATTATCCGGTAAAAGTATTCTAGTTTTCCGGTGCAACTATATCTTCACTTTAAAAAAAATATTTTCACTTTAAAAAAATTAGACTAATATCTTCACTTTAAAAAAATTAATTATATATTCCCTTCAACTATATATTTATCTATTCATTCTTTTTTACATCTTAATTATAAGAAATAAATAGCGACTACATGGGAATATTATAGTCAAAATATATCAAATTAATTACATTATTTAATTATTTTATATGTTTCTCCATAACTTTAAACATCAACCTTTAAGAAATGGATGGAGTAGTAAGTATTTAGTTGCAACGAATAATAATATATATGAGGAGAGATTTATATATTTTTCCAAACTATTGATATACAACGGTATGTTGAATGTTAAGAAATAGGTGTGTTTAGTCTTGTGTGATTTATAAATAATGAGTCAAACTATAAATAAAACTTCAATAAGCATATATGATATTATATTTTGACCTAAAATCTTAAGATATTATATTTTGACCTAAAATCTTAAGATATTAGGTTTTTGAGTTTATCTATATATAAGGTCTTTAATTTCTCTAACTTACTCAATGTGAGACTTCACCAAATTAATACTTGCACTTAAACGATCTTCTTCTCAAGTATGAATTTCAACATTAGCATATTCTAAAACCTACGAGTATTTGAAAATATAAAAAATAGTATGACCTAATAGGCCACAAATTGTAATCCTATTATAAATTATCTCCTATTGAATATGCCATCTAGTTACCATATACTATTAAGAAGATTTTCGCTACAAGGAACCACACAAATATATTCACAAATTATCATCACATCAATACTCGGCCTTGTCAAACTATAAGCTCGTATACAACTTCGTTGGAAATTAGGGAGCTCAAACTCGAGAAATTTATAAATAATGGGTCAAACAACAAATAAGAATCTAATAAACAAATCTAACACCACATCTTTTTTTCCAAAATCTTAATATGTTTAGTTTATATATTCATTCACTTATAAGATTTTTAAATAACACATACTTAATCAATGTGAAGCTTCCACCAATTGGCACTTGAACCGCAACATTGATGAAGATCTATAACATTGGCACAAACTTGTGTCCTTTTCCCTTTGTATGGTAGTCTCACTATTTTACATGATTGTTGGAAAGTCTCATTATCTTAGTTGGTTAAACTATTAGACATAAAGTGTAAATGACGGATTCAAACTCTTAAATGTGTGCTTTCTCTCCCACGAATTGAAACAAAATAAAGTATTTTTCGTTGAGGAAAAGGAAGGCAAGAAATTGTGGGAGTCTATATTTATCTCCCAATTTTTGCCTCTCCTCTACAACTAAAACTATAAGGAAAATGATTTCAACATTTTTAAATTATTATTTCCCCCTCATGGACCAATAAAATGCTGATTTAGTGTGGTGGAAGACCTCGTTGGGTTCTCATTTAAGGATTAATGGATACTCTTAATTGACACTAAAAAGAAGGGAGAAAATATAAATATTCTTCTTCTCATTCCTTTTTGTTTGTCTAAACCACTAGTACGTATGTCAATCAAACAAAAATATTATCTAATCTATTTAGAATAATCATAGACAGCAAATGGATATTTTCCCATTTCATTTGAGAATATGAGACATTTGATAAAGCTATAACAAATCTCCTCCACTTGGTTCTTCCCATTCCTTTTCAACCAAACCAGTCAATGGATATTTTCCGGTGACCCTCCTTTGAACCAATGTTTTAGTGTAAAATTAATTAATTCGTTATATATTAAACTTTTAATCTGCTTAATCTAGAGCCAGCCTGTTTAAATTTAATATATCTATATTAGCATTTTACAACAAAAAGCAAACAATATATAAACCCTTTTCATATTACCACATACTATGACAATTTGTAGTAAGCCAAACAAACTCATTTTATCAACAGAAAAAAAAACTTTTTACAGAGAAACTATTTACAAGCTCAAATTCAGCTACAAACTGGGCTTTTAAGTGTGCAACCTCTAGCATTATTACAACTTTGATTGAAGTTTAAAATTGGTGTTTCTTCATGGGTTTATGTGTGCATGTTGTTGGCAATGGGCAAACCTGTGATCATTAGTCGTCAATTTGAATAAAGCAAATGACAGTTTTGGGCTTTATAATTTCAAGACTTGGGGTTGACTTCAAGTCTTCAACATAGTTGCCACCATTTCCTTCAAAGCTTCTTGGGCTCTCCTTTGTATCTTGACTTCAATTAGAAGGAAGCCGTAGGACAAATCAAATTAGATATGAGGATTGTAAGCTAATAATATAGAGCAATTCAAAAGATTAGTTTATTAGATGAAAGAGTCCTATGATTTAAAATATGATATTGAGTTTGTTATATTATTCAATGTGACACTTCCTTTAAAGAGTATGGATGCTCTCAATATTATATTATTTTTACACTTAGATATGAGTTTGTTAAGAATAAAAATATCATTGCAAGTATAAGTAGAAGGATATAATTGTCATTTCATTTTTTTGTTGCCTTGTTTTGCATAATACTTCCTTCAGTCTAATCCTCTTTAAAGGGCTAACATCCAGGACAATTTTCACTTCACAACTGCCCATTAAGTTTTGTTGTATTGTTTTGACTTTTTTACTATATATTTTTGTAAAGAAAAAATAGTATAACCTCCTAATAGTAGTAAGGAGGATTATAAAAGGTTTAGGACAACCAGATATTCTTAGAACTATTCTGGCAACAATAAACATTTCTGTTTTGGGTCAAAATTATCCTAGTAATACAACGTACAAGGTGACCAAGTTTTGCGCTTAGCAGTTAAAGCATAACCTTAAACATAAAATAAATGGAATAGAGGGAGTACATGATATTATCAAGAGAATCTATTTTCTTCCAAATGCACAAAACATGTTCATCAGTGGAAACAAAAAGTTTAAAAACCAAACAACATAGGTGCATGTGGTTGAAAGAATGAGGATTCAACCCAGAGACTCAGTTTTTGTTGTCCCATACAAACGTAACAATAATGGTATGGGTGCATTCTCATTCTCCCTATTTTTCTTCATCATCTTCTCTTTCTTAATCTTCTTCCTTCAAGCTCAACCTTCTTCCTCTTCCACCCATTCCCTCACCGGTAACCCGAATTTCGACCCCGACATTGACCTTTTTGGTAATGCCGAGACTTTGGTGGGGGAAGAAGGGAGTGAGTCTCACGTGAGACTCACTCGAGCTTCCCCGTCCAGCTCAGGTTTTATCCTCCGTAGGAAACCCATTAAGTTCGCGGGCCCCACCACGCTCTCGACTAATTTCTCATTCTCTATCTCCCCAGACGCAGGAGACGGTGTTGTTTTGATCTTACTTCCCGGGGAACGAGATTTCTCTTTCAAATTCCCAGGAAACGATTCGTTTGGGGTGTTTGTGCATGAAAATTATGTGGCTGTTGAATTTGATACCTCAAAAGATGACAAATGGAATGATCTGAATGCAAATCATGTAGGCATTGACGTTGGAAGCCTTGTCTCTGTGGCGGTTGCTAATGTTTCATCAATGAATTTGGTTCTCAATAGTGGAGAAAAGTTAAATGCTTGGATTGATTATGAATCTGGGTCTAAAAATTTGGAAGTTAGGTTAAGCAAAGGCAGTGAACCAAGGCCTAAAAACGCGATCGTATCGCATAACATTGATTTGTTTAAGATATGGGGTGATCAAAATGTGTTCTTGGGTATTAGTTCTTCAAATAATGACAATTCAAAACAGGTTGTTAGTGTTTATTCATGGAAGGTTAATTTGAGGAATGTTTCAAAGACAATGCATTCGGAACCTGTGACACTTGATAAGAAGATTGATCAAAAGGGCAGTTTTTGTACGTTGAGGCTTCTTGCTGGGGTGATATTTGGAACGGGTTGTGTTGTGTTGGTGACATATGTGATGCTGTTTATGTGGGTGATCTTTTTCCAGAGGCATGAAGATGAATCTCTTGCTAAAATCCCTGATCACCACCCTGGTGGTGTCAGGTATGAAAGAATTGATGTTGCTGTTGATAAGAGTAATTCCAAGGATGATGAAAATTAGAACGTAGGTGATGTGATTTGCCTTTGTTAGGTGTTGTGTGTATGTATGTATCTATCTTTGTCATATGGAAAATACTTTTGTAGGAAATTCTGATGTTGTAGATTTTATTATGACCCATGTAAAATATTTGTACATCCATGGAATCCAATTGATTTATTTAAATCTTGTTTATGAATGTTTTCATTTTTGAATTTGCAGTCTATGTAATTCTTGACTGCATATAAAACTGTCATACTTCTGGATAGTTTGCCCTTACCCTTCTTTGTTTTCATTAACTAATGGGAGGATTAGTCCACTTTTTATTCACAAACATCACTTTTAGTATCATTTTTATACAAGACTTGAAACTAGTAAAAAACGTACACAAATGATGTAGTTTGAGGGTGTACTGGGAAACATGGTTTGCAACTCTGGAATTCAAGTGAGTTTAGGGGTATCATATTGGATAAGAATAGGTAAGGTGATGACTATAGAAAGTTGAAGGACCATAGACCAATGTAAAATTTTGTCGAATCTCTATGATATTTGGTATGATCCTCGGTGAATTAATAATATGTCATGTATTATAGACCAATGTAAAATTTTACTCTCTCTTATTAAAAAATCAATAATATGTCATGTATTATATAATGTACAACAAAAGGTTATAAATGTAATTAGAAAATATTAATAAGTATAATTATGTATTTAACCTTATTTTCCTCTAAAAAAATCTCAATTTGGGGAACACCAAAAAATGGTACAATGAGGGTTTGGAGGGTTTTAAAAATCTCCAAAATCCTCCCCTTCCCTAACTAAACTTCTAAATAAGGGAATTCTCTCCTAGGCTATTTTCTTCCTTCCCTTCCCCTTCAAAATGGGTCTCCCAGGCTTAAAGGTATCTCATCACCAAATATGGCCATACCCATAATGCTCATTGAATATGACAACACATATTTCTTGTTGCTCCTCAATTTTAGGTTCATTTTCATCCGTGATGTAGCTTCAACTTTCATATCTTCAGAAGAGCCCAATTACCTTGGTTTATTGCTCAAAGTTGAAGTGTTTCTAACTTAAAATTAAGAACGTAAAAAACAAGATTGGAAGTGATTCATATCTAAATATCATGCTTCCTGCATTTTTACACATATTAGCATACAACCAACTTTAAAATGACAAATTTACATCACATGTATACCTTGACTGAAAAAGTACAACATTGGCGCACATTTTTTATAAATTACCAAATTGGTGCATTATTTACTGAAATTGTGGCTCACAAATGTGAGTTCAATGAAATTGTGGCTAGGAAATGCGACTTCAATAATTTCGTGGTTGAGCAATGAAATTTCAAGACTAAATCATGGTCAAGGATACATGGCATCAGTGGAATCGTGGCAATTGTCCACAACTTCAGTTTAAATTGTGATAATGGTACACATTTTATATTTGTTTTTTAAAAAAAGTAGCTAAATTGTGGATGATGAAATATGTACCCGAGGATGAGTATTTGTTTGAGTTTGACTTTCGTATCATTGCAAAAACTCATATTCAGGCATATCAAAATATTGATTAAGAGGAACTTCATAATAATTTACGGAGAATTGTGAAGGGTATTAGCCCAGATAATACATTCATCAACTTGTTACAAGCGTAGTTGACATTATTTATTGTTTTTATGGGATTTGTAAAAACATCGTAGGAGAAGTCTGATCACGAACTCTTCCTTTAAAATTGTGCTACAAAAAATTATTACAATATTAGGGATAATTAATATAAAATAATAGAAATTTTAATTAGTAAGAAAATATTTTACTGCTCCAACATAATATACTCCATATGAAAAGATATATCTTCTTCTCTTTTTGTAAATATCAAAACGTATATTGTAAATAATGATACACATGCTCAATTAAAAATACAATTGACCACCTAATATTCTCAATTATTCCACATTTCAATCAACTAGTAATGTTTCTGTAGTCAATTATAGTCATTTTTGTCAAGTAAATAGAGTTTATTGAAACTCAATGAATATTATGAGGTTGGTTACTACAACTCAAATTGTCTCATTACGCGATCTACAACATGTTTCAATAGTTGCATAACAATGACAAACCTCTGAGTGAAGTTGCATATTTATACAACCTTGTTCGTCATAAAGAAACTTCACTTCATCATCATCATCACCAAATTGTTTAATGTCCTCCTCATAATTAAAATTACTAACAATATCTCTTATAATATTGATCTGCATAACTAAAATTATTATTAATAACTAACCTAATGAAACATAAATTTATAGGTATATACAATAGGATAACCTTATGTGTTGAAGTATAAAATTGGTGAAGACCAAACGACACAATTGCTCTGAATAAAAAATATTGAAGGTTGATCAATTCATGGGTGATGTTCCTTATTAAATATTTTTTGTTGAGTGTATAAGATGTTTTGTGTGGTTAGGTATATAGGGCATTTCCAACACAATACTAGTGAATAGTAACCACGAATTCTATTTCAAATTAATGAAACAAATTCATGACACTCTATACCTTATTCAGGATACTCGTGGAAGCAAAAAACAATTTCAAATATAAAAAAATAACTTGTGGAAGAAAACCACGTGTTCTATGAATTCTATATAAATCCTTCATACACCACACGACTTCATTGTTTACAAATAAAAAAATGGAAGTATTGGATATTGGGATGACAATAAAAATTGAAAGTTTTATTATGTGTCCATTGTTTTTAGTTCCTAATTTTACTTTACATATTATTGGCTCTTCAAACATAAAAGAAATGAAATAATACAAGAGAAAATAAAAATGCTAGAGAAAAATGAAACAAAAATAATACCATATTTTCCTTAGTACATTTATTATTTTTGAGTTTTTCCGATTAGGGGTTGAATTCAAATTCGGTTTTTGAATTTCGGGTTTGAGTATGTACAAACCTGACTCCGATTTATCTCGTTGCCATTCCTAAGTGGATGTGATCCACCAATTACTTGAGCAAGAGAAATATAAAGCAAACTTGTACACGAGAACCCCAACTTTTATTGGAAACATGCATATAAAATGGCACACACGACATCCCCTAAATTTATACGTAATATTTTAAAAAGGTGTACAAAGAAGATAATTTTACAGTGATAGTGTATTAAAAGAAGCAAATCTTTCATTTTGCAGGAAAACATCCAAGTGTTTGATGATCTTGGATAGATTTCTTAACATGTGGCACACAAAAAAAAATCCAAGGTTCAATACTAGATAGGAGCATAATACATTATGCCAGAATAGCAAAACAACAACGATTAAAATTATTACGCTCAAAGGGAATGCATTTGTGATTGCTATTACTATTAAGTTTGTTTTATATTGTAATGTAAACACTTTTGGTTGTATCACTTTATATAAAAAAAATTATTGTTCTCTTTATTTTTTCCATTCCCTGCTGGATGCAGGCAAGCAGACCCATAACCAAACTTTTAGGATATGATATTTAACAACATTTGTTTCAATAAAGATAACACATTTAATAATGTTTGCTTAAATATACACTGTTAAAGATAACACATTTAACAACGTTTATTGAAGAAATGTTGTTAAATATATGAAGTATGATATTTAACAGAGCTTTTTTCAATAAGTGTTATTAAATATAACACCTTTAACAACGTTTGCTTAACTAAACGCTGTTAATTTTCTTCCGTCTTATATTTAATAGCTCAACACGTAATCATTATTGAATGTGCGTTGTTAAATACCAACTTATTTATACAATATATTTAATGTCATGATATTTTCAATTAAGATGCCGTCTCACTTATTTATTGTTCACTTAGTACATTATTAAGAGAAACTAAACCTACTCTCACTTTTAGAGATTTGGACTAGGCCTACTCCTAAATTTGTAATAAGATCAGTCAATTATAGTAAAATTATGAGTCCAACTTTTAAAAGATATGTGAAAGTCAAGAAAAATTGTAAGTAAAATGACGTAATATAATATTTTATCTATAAATAAGATTTATAATAACATAAAAATGTATATATTAATAGTATAAAAGTTTTGTATATTATTATTGCATCTTTTTTGTTATTCATATTTAATCATTGTTGACTCTTCAAAAATAATAATATAAATGAATGATACACTTACTGTATATAAGAGCACTCACAGTGGTTGTTCTTAAGGCTTAACAAAATAAGAACATCATTATTCTATTCTTCATTGTGTTGTTCTTATTCCTTGTGTTTTGTTCTTAAATAAGAACAAAAGTGACTAAATAAGAACACTCATTGTTAGAAGAGAAGGTCAATGATAATACATAATCCAAGAATAAATATAAGCACAAGCATATCCAAAAGTATCAAAACATCTAGAATCATTACAAAAAATTAAATTTTGCATAAATGAAAATTAAAACAAATAAAAAAAAACCTCAACTTGTCTTCCGAAAATTCCACCGATTGCATATATGTCAACAACAAAATTATATTTTTTATTTATAATTGATTTCTAATATTTATACCAATTTTTAATTTATTAATAAATAAGTAATTATTCTTAATATTTTGCTATAGTTATTGTAAAATATAAAAGTTTAGGGTAGATTGTGGGACCCAAATAAGAATAAGAATAATGTATGGGGAAAAGTAGATGTTGTTCTTATTTTATGGGGAATTATAATAAATTATAAAATAATGTGTGAGACCCAAATAAGAATGAAAATATTGTTTTCCACTGTAGATGCTCTAAATCCTTATAATGATGAGATGAGATCCACTTACTCGAGAAATAAATTAAAAAAAAGATAATCAACATCTTAACCATTCATTCTATGAAAATCTAATGATTGAGATCTACTCACTTATGTACAACATTGAATTTTCCTAAAATGAATGGTTAAGACTAGGGATGACAATGTAAATCAAACCCGTGGGTACCTTCCCGAACCGAACCCGAATTTAACGGGGAAAACCCGATGTGATTGGGTCCAGGTTCGGGTTTTACCTAGGTTTAACTTTCGGGTTCCGATTTGGTAGAGCAAAGACCCTAACCTGAACCTGTCCCGAGGTAATATAATTCAATTTAAAATTGAAATTTCTATCATGTGTCCATTGTTTTTAATTTTTAATTTTACTTTACATATTATTGGATCTTCAAACATAAAAGAAATAAAATAATACAAGAGAAAATAGAAATACTAGAGAAAAATGAAACAAAAATAATACTTATTTTCCTTAATACATTTATAATCTTCGGATTTTTTTCAGGTTCGGGTTACTCGAAACCCAACGGGTTCATGGATGGTATCTTTATTTTCAACTCTCTTGAGTTCGGGTTTTGAATTTCGCGTTTAGGTTTAGGTATGTGCAAACACGGCCTCGACTCTCCCCGTTGTCATTCCTAGTTAAGATGCGGATTAGATTTTTTAACTTACTCCTAGAATATGAGTCCCCTCCCTATAATGATAGTAGATAGATATTACACTCTTATAGTAAAGCATTATAATATTGATAAAAATGTACACATTGACAATATAAGAATTTGATACATTGTCAATGTTTCATCCATCATTTATATTTAATTATCATTGACTTTTCAAAAAATAATATAAATAAATGGTATATAATATATTAAATGTGTATAAATTTTACACTGATATTATACTATATTATACCGTCTCTTAATTATGTTGTAAGGGAAGGTGCACTATCCTGTATTCAGCACCTAAACCATTAATTAAGCATATATAAAGAAGATCTAACGCCATTATCTTAAATTTCGTGATTAGTAGCTTGCTAATTTATCATAAACAATCTTTTAACAGAATAAATATTCTGTGATTGACACACAGCCTTTGTGGCTTCATTGAAACCGGATCTTGCGAGACATAACATTACCAAAACATGCTATATTCTTTTGTATAATACTTTATTTATTTTAGTGTTTAATAAGGCAGAATCATCTTGTACATGACTTTCAATGCTATCCTTGGCCTTAGTCAATGATATTCGACAACTTTATATAGCATTCTTGACTTAGACTGACTTCAAATCTTATTTAGAAGTAGTTTTTGATACTATAGTTGGCACTAACAAGTTCTTGTAAAAGGCTTAATACTGTGGTTGACACTAAAAAGATCTTGAAAAAGTGATAATACTGTAGTTGGCACTAAAAAGATCTTGTAAAAGACTTAATTATTCCTTTTCAGTGGTAATGAAATGTATATGAAACATGAGCCCTCAGTCGTGCCATGGTTTTAATAATAAAATAATGAGAAAAACCTTAATCAGTCCTTCACCTTTTGAGAAAAACCTTAATCAGTCTTTCACCTTTTCTCACCCAATTTCTAGAGAAAACTATTGTGGTACATGTGAAGAAAATCTCTGCTCCTGACATTACGAAGACACCAACATCACCAAAAAGAAGAAAAGGAAGAATACTTATGAAGACAATGAAAATTCAAGCTTCAAGATATTCAAGACTTTTAGTCTAAGTCTAAATAGGTATTTTTATCCTATACTCTTGAATATATAATAGTAGTATTGCTCAAAATATTTTAAAAGAAAATTGAAACACTTCAAGTTTAAATAAAACAATTTTCAAAATACTGTATAACAAGTTACTGAAATCTGAGTAACAGGTTACATGAGTGAGAAATCAGTTATCCAACAAAAATTGAACTGAGTAATCCATTATTGAACTTTGCGTAACAGATTACTCAAGTTTCAACGTTCTTGAATAACCGATTACTCTAATATGAGTAAACGATTACTCTAAGTGAATTTTAAATTCATTGTTGGACAGAACATTTGGGTAATCGATTACTCAATTTTGTAACCGGTTACTGAGAGTTGTTGCATCAGACTTTCAAATTCAAAGTGAATGGGTTTCAACCCAAAAGACATGATTTCATTCCAATCAATTCCTACCCTTTCAAAGAGACATTTTGGCTGGTTGGAAAGCATGTTAAAGGCATTGAAACTCATAATCACAACACACAACTTTCATATAACTCTCACACAATTATGAAAAATTCTCTCACTATATTTCTGCACTTTTGCGCTCAATTTTTAAACTTTCAAAAGAGAATTTTTCTGAGTTACTTGAAGTAATTGTTTCAAAGTTTTACAAATCTATTGAACAATATTACTTAGTATACAAGAGAGTTATTGGATTGCAAGTGATATTATATTTCATACTTGTAAGACAATCCAAGCCACTGTTGTAATTCTTCATTCATTGTAAATACTTTCTGTCACGGGGTGTGATAAGAAATGGGATAGAGTTACTTGGAAAGGTGTTTTCCAAGGTGATAAGTATTAGTGAGTGTGTAAGGTACATAAAAGTCTCGGGGTGAGATATTGTAATTACAACTCATAATATTTAGTGGAAAATCTTTTATGCTGCAAGAGTACTGGACGTAGCCTTCGGTGGACAAGAAGGTGAACCAATATAAAATTCTGGTGTACTCTCTTCTCCCTTTATCTCTTCAATTATTTACTTGTTATTTTCTGCAAATTATTTCCGCCGCTCTTAACTCTTGATATTGTAGAAAAAGTGGCCATAATTTTAAGTCAACTAATTCACTCTCTCTTAGTTGTAATCTCAGTCTTACAATTGACACCAGAGCTATTTCTTGAGTAAGTTATTCTCAAGTTTGATCCTATATTGAAGATGGCTTCAAGATCATTCCTAGGAGAATGTTCCAACATCAACCACCCTCCAAGCATTGTTGGAGAGTGCTATGATTTTTGGATAATCAGAATGAGAATCTTCATAGAATCTCAAGACTTGAATATATGGAATGCAATTGAAGAAGGACCATATGAACCCTTCACAATTGTGAACAGTGTAAGAGAAATAAAGCTCAAATTTTCATGGAATAATGAAGATAAGAAAAAGGTGCAATATAATTTCAAGGCAAAGAACATCCTCACTTCAGCTCTTGGCATTGATGAGTTCTTTAGAGTATCAAACTGCAAATCTGCGAAAGAAATGTGGGACACTCTAGAGACTACACATGAAGTAACGAATGAGGTAAAAAGGTCTAGACTCAACACTCTTTCCCAAGAATATGAAATGTTTCGTATGAAACCTGGAGAGAAGATTCTGGATCTTCAAAAGAGATTTACTCATCTCACAAATCACCTTCTTGCTCTTGGTAACGTTCTATTTGAGGTTCTAAGATCACTCACCAAAACATGGCAACCAAAGGTAACAGCCATTTCTGAAAAGAAAAGTTTATCAAATATGAATATATCTCTCAAGGCTAAAGTGGACAAATACGAATCATCAGAAGATGAATCTGATAAGGAAGAGATGGAAGACATGAGTCTTTTTGTGAAGAAGTTCAGCAAGTTCCTCAAGAGGAATAAAGGTGCTAGAACTGGACAAACAAGAAAATTCACCAAGAACAATTACGCCTCCACTTTCAACCAAAATTTCACATGCTTTGAATGTGGCAAGGCTAGTCACATGAAGATGAATTGTCCAAATCTAAAGAAGAATTCTTCCAAAGGGAAGATTGAAACAAAGAATGGACGAATAGCCTACATGGCTTGGGAAGACAACAATATCAGCTCGCCTCTGAACCTGAAATGAAGAACAAGCACATCTCTCTTTAATAGCATCTCATCACTCTAATGATGAAGAGGTAAACAACACTCAACTATATTCTTCTGAATTACAAACTGTCTTTAATGACTTACACGATGAATATGTCAAACTTACAAAAATGTTTCTAAAACAAAAATCTGAGTTAGATGCATTTAGAAACAAACCCTCATCATCTTCATGTCAAAATTGCATTACTCTTGAAAATAAAGTTTCAACATTAAGTCTTGAACTTAATAAGATGAACAAGAGTAGTAAAAGTTTGGAAAAGATCATAAATGATCAAATACACTCAACAGACTGAAGAGGTCTTGTCAATTCAAAAAGCCATGGTTCTAAGAAACAAAGTGTCTCAATTAAGATAAACTTTGAAAAACAAAGTATCCATGCATTTAAAAATAGTAAAAATAAATCTAGGATACATGAACATCAACCCACATGTACATATTGCAAAAACCATGGACATACATCGAATACTTGTAAAATTAGAAAATATTGTGTACCCCTAGGTCATTTTAAATGGATTGAGAAAGGTACTAACTATGTAGGACCCAAAGAATATTGGGTACCTAATAAAACTTAAACTGTTTTGCAGGAAAAGTTGAGAGTCGCCTGCAACTTATGGTACTTGGATAGTGGCTACTCAAAACACATGACGGGCGATAGAAACAAGTTCTCTATCCTCACTCCAAGGGACAAAGGCTATGTCACTTATGGTGATAACAACAAGGGAAAAATTCTTGGAGTTGGTAGATATGGCAAGCCACCCTCAACAACCATAGAAGGCGTACTATATGTTGAAGGGCTCAAGCACAATCTTCTAAGCATAAGTCAATTATGCGACAAAGGCTTCCATGTGGCATTCTATCTAGATAAGTGCATCATTGAAAGTAAGAGTTCTCAAAACTCTAAACTCATTGGTAAGAGAATAAATAATATATATATATGATTGACATAGACTCTTCCTTACCAATAAAATATTTAGTTGTAAATGATAATCATGAAGCATGACTTTAGCATAGGAGAATTGCTCATATTCATATGGACCATTTGAATAAACTTACTAAGAAAGACATAGTTGTTGGTTTACCTAAAATGAAATTTGTTAAAGACAAACTATGTAGTGCTTGTCAAATGGGTAAACAAACAAAAACTTCTTTTAAACCTAAGCATATGGTTTCTTCCGACAGACCATTGCAGTTACTATACGTGGACTTATTTGACCCCTTAATGACAAAAAGTTAAGGTGGTAACTACTATGCTCTTGTTGTAGTAGACGATTTTTTGAGATACACTTGGACTATATTCTTAGTTCATAAGAATGAGGCATTCAAAGCCTTTAGCATTTATGCTAGAAGAGTTCAGAATGAAAAATCACTAAAAATCGCTGCTATAAGAAGTGATCATCGGGGAGAATTTCATTTTTTTCAATTTTTCTCAAATTTTTTTTTTAATTCGAAATTTAAAATTGAAAATTCAAAATTCAAAATTTAAAATTTAAAATTCGAAATTCAAAATTCGAAATTCAAAATTTAAAATTCGGATTTGAAATTCAAATTTCAAATCAATTTTTAAAGGAATCAGATCAGGTTGATTAAAATTATTAATTGAAATATTTGATTTGTAAAAATATTAATTATGTAGATTCTGGGCATTTTTAGGGTGGTTTTTTTTTCCTATAAATAAAGGCTTGTGAAGAACACAAAAGACACTGGAAACATTGCCAAAACACTGCCCAACGCGTTCTGTGAGAGAAAAAAATAATTTCTGCGAGAACCAATCCTGTGTGGGTGGGTTCATTGTGCATCCTTGCGCCCTTGATCCACGGCCGTCAGATCTGCATACTTTTTTGCATCTGGGTTGACCAGGGAGGCCAACCAATCCGTGCGAAACGTGGCACGCCCCTGGTGCACCTCACCGCACCGAATCACTGCCCCAGAAGAGGACAGGATCTAGTGCAGGCACGCGCATCACGCACCCTACGCCCTCGCTCATCCAACGCTTCATAGTGCGCCATGTGGACTAGGCCCCTTCACGTCCAGATCCACCAATCACGGGACGAAACGCGTCCCGGTCTTACTACACCACACCGCACCAGATCCTTTATAGGAGAGCTTGGATGTCCCGGTCTTGCTACGCCACACCGCACCAGATCCTTTCTGGGAGAGCTTGGATTCCACGCACGAGTGCCCATCATTCCATCCGTGAGCCCACCCCATCATCCAGTCTTCTCACGCCACGTGTCAGGGCTTATCCAGACGTCTGGATCCAGCGCGGGTGTGTGCACGGTGCAACCAGTGCACCCTC
>NC_032024.1:9128804-9129432 GCF_001865875.1 Lupinus angustifolius
AATGAGGTTGTGGCAAAGCTTCCAATACCGCACATCACTCAGAGCTTTGTTAGCAGCAGTACCAAGATGTCAGGAACGGTGGCCATCATAGAAGAGGAAGGCATGGAGGAAGAGTCTGGGTTCGTGTACATGTGTCCCCCCGGCACCCGCTTGAGGAATTGGAGGGAAGAAGCGCATGCATCAGTTTCCCTAGACCTAAAGTAATAAATAAATGTAGTCTTCTAGCTACGCCCGAGTCTAGTAGACATTTTTTATATTTCAATAAGGGCTCGTTTGTTTTCGAGATTTTTTAATCAATAAAGATCTATCTGTTTGATCATATCAATTTGTCTTTTTTTGCATTTCTTAAATTGCATGCTGAAAGAAAATTAGTAAAAACAAAACAAAAAGTCAGTAAAATTAAAACCAAATTTAGGGGGAGCTGACTCGGTCATCCCCGTATTGCAGATCCAATAGCGATTCTGAAAGTGAGGGCCATGCTGGTGAGCCCTCCCCCAGATCTGACCAACCCATCAACCAAGTGGAAGAGGACAGTGATGATGAATGGGAGGCTCCCCCAGAACTACTCAGACTGGTAGAGCAAGAAGCCAGAGAGATTCAACCACACCAAGAGCCTGTCGAACTCGTC
>NC_032024.1:9129532-9131989 GCF_001865875.1 Lupinus angustifolius
ATAAACAAACATACCTACATGACAACATACTCATACTTTTCGAAGCATAATCATATTCATGCACAAACATCGACACCAATCTCATAAATCCTACAGCTACTCATTGCAAACCGTGCATTTAAACAAAGCATTGCTACATCCTATTTGCTTAGACAAAGTGCTCTAAAGCTATCTAAAGATTCCTCTAGCGACCGTAGGAACCTAAACTTTTCTACGGCAACATGGGTGCCTCAACAAATCCCTAACTCCCTGTGGCAATACGGGTGCCTCAACAAATCCTTAAATCTTCTATGGCAGCATGGGTGCCTCAACAAATCCCTGACTCCTTATGGCAATACGGGTGCCTCAACAAATCCCTAAATCTTCTATGGCAGCATGGGTGCCTCAACAAATCCCTGACTCCTTATGGCAATACGGGTGCCTCAACAAATCCCTAAATCTTCTATGGTAGCGTGGGTGCTTCAACAAATCCCCGACTCCTTATGGCAATACGGATGTCTCGGTAAATCCCTAACCCAAAAGGACTTTTTCTGAACCTTGACAAAATAGCGTTCATTTCTTTACTGGTTACTTACCATGATACCCCTCAAACCCTAGTTTATTTGATATCAGGTAAGCAACAAGTAAAGAGGGGCAGCTGTGAACACCCATTTTTGTCTGGCCCAAGAAAAAGCCCAAGTCATTTTAAAAAAAAAAGTATAAGTGTTCCATTTCAAGAAAATCCAAATAAAGTCTAAGCCTTAGAAAAATAATTTTTCAAAAAAATGTTGTTTGGGCCATCGAAGGCCCACATGTCATCTTCCAAAACAAAAAGGATAAAAAATAATAAAAATGTTTTTTTTGTTCTTTTATGGCTTTCCATAAATAGAAGATGGTGCAAGATATTTTAAAAATATTTTTCAGATTTTTTAGCAATTAAATAAAATATCATACTTAAAATCATAAAAAAAATTATTATTATTATTATTTTTCGAATTTCAAAAAAATAAAAAAAATAATAATAATTATCTTTCTCCTAAATATTTATTTTCGGATAAAACAAAAAATAATAAATAGAAAAATAAATAAATAAAACATTTTCACAAAAAAAGATTTTAAATTTGAAATAATAAAGAATAATTTTTTTCAATTTTTCTAAATTTTTTTTTTAATTCGAAATTTAAAATTTTAATTCGAAATTTAAAATTTAAAATTCAAAATTCAAAATTCAAAATTTAAAATTCGGATTTGAAATTCAAATTTCAGATTTGAAATTCAAATTTCAAATCAATTTTTAAAGGAATCAGATCAGGCTGATTAAAATTATTAATTGAAATATTTGATTTGCAAAAATATTAATTAGGTAGATTCTGGGCACTTTTAGTGTGAATTTTTTCCTATAAATAAAGGTTTAGGGAGAGCAAGAAAAGACACTGAAAAACCTTGCCAAAATATCCATACAAAAAGCTCCAAAAAAAGTGTTCTGCGAAAAGAAAAAAAAATAATAATAAACATTTCTGCGAGACCCAATCCCGTGTGGGTGGACTCATTGCCTATCCGTGCGTCCTTGACCCATAGCCGTCGGATCTGCATACCTATTTTGCATCTGGGTTGACCAGGAAGGCCAGCCAATCCGTGCACGAAAAGTGGCACGTCCTTGGTGCACCTCGCCACACTGTATCACGCTCCTCTCACGCCACGTGTCAGGGCTTATCCAGACGTCTGGATCCAGCGCGGGTGTGTGCACGGTGCAACCAGTGCACCCTCTTTCTCGCCCAACCAGACACGGACACGTGTCCAGGTACTGCAATCCTCTCATTTTCGTCCAGTAACGTGACGCCACGCGTCCTGGGCTTTCCAGAGCACTCATACGGGATCCGGGCCTTCCCTGTTTAAAAAACATTTATTTTCTTGGCATCCAGGTGAGTTTGTATATTTTAAGTCATCATTATTTGCTTATTATAAATGTGATACTAAATTAAATAATTGGTAAACTTGTATATAACGAAAGTGCATGCTTTAAATTTAATTTGTCTACAAAATAACAAGTATAATATTAACAACAAAGAATTTCATTGTGCTAAATAATTTATAATTGTTTTAAATCAATTTGCTATAATCATATTCATTTCTATTTAAACAATGATACTATTCCATATTCACATTTTTTTTAAACAAATAAAGAACAATCATTAGTAAAATCAATCAACTTAGCATAATATGTTACATACCATATAATTAGCCTAACAATTAATCAAGGGGGATGATTGTCTTAATGATTTACAAATTTTTGTGTATGTCTTTGATGTGAATAACGAAAAAATAAAAATTGTGGAATTTTTTATAAATAAGTGCAAAGTTACTTAATTTTTTTTATAAAACAATTATGGTAAATTTTCTTAGCCATGATGCGGTGTTGGACATATGGGCTGCACTTCATCTGTTTAACAATCACTATAGCTAATCTACTTATGACTC
>NC_032024.1:9132089-9171018 GCF_001865875.1 Lupinus angustifolius
TATATATATATATATATATGATTGACATAGACTCTTCCTTACCAATAACATGTTTAGTTGCAAATTATAATCATGATGCATGGCTTTGGCATAGGAGAATTGCTCATATACAAATGGATCATTTCAATAAACTTATAAGAAAGACTTAGTTGTTGGTTTACCTAAAATAAAATTTGTTAAAGACAAACTATGTAGTGCTTATCAAATGGGTAAACAAACAAAAACTTCTTTTAAACCTAAGTGTATGGTTTCTTCCGACAGACCATTGCAGTTACTACACATGGACTTATTTGGTCCCTCAAGGACAAAAAGTTATGGCGGTAACTAATATGCTCTTGTTATAGTAGACGATTTTTTGAGATACACTTGGACTCTATTCTTAGTTCATAAGAAATAGGCATTCAAAGCCTTTAGAATTTATGCTAAAAGAGTTCAAAAAGAAAAATCACTATAAATCGCTGCTATAAGAAGTGATCATGGGGGAGAATTTCAAAATTCTTCATTTGAAGAATTCTGTGATGATCTTGGTATCAATCACAATTTTTCTGCTCCTAGAACACCACAACAAAATGGTGTTGTAGAGAGAAAGAATCAGTCTTTAGAAGAACTGGCTCGTACAATGTTAAATGAAACAAACCTCCCAAAATATTTCTGGTTTGATGTAGTAAGTACTGCATGTTAAGTTTCAAATCGAGTTCTTATAAGACCAATTCTTAAGAAAACCCCCTATGAACACTTTAAAGGTAGAAAACCAAACATTTCTCATTTGCATGTATTTGGTTGTAAATGCTTTGTTTTAAATAATGGTAAGGATAACTTAGGCAAATTTGATGCAAAAGTTGATGAAGGTATCTTCCTAGGCTACTCTCTTACAAGTAAAGCTTATAGAATTTTTAATAAAAGATCTCTAGTCATGGAAGAATTCGTTCATCTATCTTTTGATGAAACCAAACCTGAGATAAAGGATGGGTTAACTCCTGATGAGGAGGAATTGCCAAGTTCTTCTTCAAAAGAAATTTCTATTATTGAACCTACAACTGATACTGAGCATTTGAAAATGAATGATAACCTACCCTCTCAAGAGGAGCATATTCATTCAGATTTACCAAAAGAATGGAGAAATCATCGATACCATCCTATTGACAACATTATTACTGAATTAAATACGGGTATCACTACCCGACGAATGCTTGATTTGCATGTCTAAACATGGCCTTCGTCTCTCAAATAGAGCCCTCCAAGATTGATGAAGCAATTGAGGATGAATACTGGATTCTTGCTATGCAAGATGAATCAAACCAGTTTGAGAGAAATGAAGTTTGGGAACTTGTTCCTAGACCGAAAAACAGGCATGTTATTGGAACTCGGTGGGTATTTCGTAATAAATCTGATGAAAATGGTATTATTGTTAGAAATAAAGCTAGACTAGTAGCCTAAGGATACAATCAGGAAGAATGTATAGACTTTGATGAAACCTTCGCTCCGGTTGCTAGACTTGAAGCTATTAGGTTATTACTTGCATATGTCTACTCTTTGAATTTTCAGTTATACCAAATGGACGTAAAGAGTGCTTTCCTCAACGACTACATTCAAGAAGAAGTGTTTGTTGAACAACCTCCTGGTTTTGAAGATTACAAACATCCTTCTTATGTTTACAAATTAAAGAAATCTCTCTATGACTTAAAGCAAGCTCCTCGTGCATAGTATGATCGTCTAACTAAATTTCTACTTGAAAAAGGTTTCAAAAAGGAAAGGTCAACACTACACTCTTTATAAAGATAATAAATCATCATACTCTACTTGTTCAAATTTATGTAGATGATATTATTTTTTGTTCTACTAATGAGGTTTTGTGTAGTGATTTTGGCAAAATGATGCACTTGAATATTCATAAAATAACTTCAAGTGTGCACTTCCATTGAACCTTACAATTCATCATTCTTAATTGAATTGAAATGATTAGATCATGGCGTCAGAAATTATATGAGGCAACATGATTCATTCCATGTATTACAACCAACTCAACTCTCAATTAACTTTAACTTGAGTCTTCATTTTACTTACGAAAAATCACCAAGCTATCTCACTAAAAACATACAAGTACATTCTTTAACATGAATAACTTAAAATTAATTACGGAAATGAAACTTTCACTGAATTCAAATATATCATACAATGATAGGCAATCATATATATACATACATATGATTATAGGTACTATCACATTAACAAAGACTTATTTATAGTTCTCATCATTTCTACATGGCAAATATAAATCTTGAGCGATAATCATTTAGTTAACGGATTCACTATCATCACATGCTTCATAGACAACTTTTGTTTCCGTACTACTTATTTAAGTGACATGTACTTTAAATCTATATGTTTGGTACCTATGAAATACATGTCATTCTTAGAGAAAAAGACAACTAAAAAAATATCATAATAAAACTTCAACGGCCTAGCTATACTGTCTATATTGTCGAGCCCTTAAGTAAAGTATCATGGAAAATCTCCATGAAATGAATCCTTAAACCATTAGAAAGACATACTCAAATGTAGTTTTCTTTGATTCCATGCATCCTGCATAGTCTAAATCTGAATAACATGTCACCTTAAGATGATTTAGCCTTTTGTACGTGAGCATGTGATCTGTAGTGTCTTGCAAATATTTGAGTACCTTCTTTGTATCCTTAGAGTGGTCCATTTTGAATTACTTTCATATCAGCCTAACATTATGACTACAAAACGATTTTCGGTCAAGTGGATGTCTGAGCGTACATTAAAATTCAATTTCCTTACGTTCCAAATCATTATTTAGATATTGTTCATCACTGAATTTGCACCCTTTCTGGACTAGAACTATCTACGCAGAACACTTTTTCATTCTAAATATCTCTAATATCTTATTGGTATATCATATATGAGACAATCACAACAATTCTTATGATCTATAACAAAATATTTATATTCCTATCACATAGGATATCTCATCCATATCCTTTCAAAGAGAAATTTCTTTGCATTATATAATAATCTTTTATCATTTGCAACAAATAGAAAGTGAAGATATGGAACTACCATTATAAATTTGATCTTTTATAGGGTTCACAGCTTAAACTTACCCATCTGCCAGAACTACAAAGCATCAAACCCTAGAAAATAAAAGGCCCACATATGCTTGAGTGTGGTGCCATATTCATACCAACAACACACAAACCCAGACAAAACTCCCACCCACCCTTACCAAAGAAACGAATTTTGATACAAAAAAAACATAAATTTCCACCTTGTTGAAGTAATGTCACACTAACACTTTACAAGCCTTCTCCTATTCGTGAATACCTTTCCACGGTCTCACAATATATTGAAATATAACACTATTCGCAAAGATTAAGACTTTCTGAGGAAATGTGAAAACCATATAGAATAGAGCAATTTCATACTTTTAAACTTTCCCACCAAATTTCACTTTCATATATTTGAAGTTAACTTCAGCCAATGATGAATTTTTTAGCTTCCTCAAAATGGAGCAGAGATCTTCTCCAGGAGAAATAAGTAATATTTTTACTCATAGTTTTAAGAATAAAATGTTATTACATATGTAAATAGAAGAATATAACACTTATTACATCTTGATTTTTTTTGCTTTCTGTTCACAATATTTCCCTCTCTTTGCCTCCTCAAAATGACAGTCGTGTGGGTGGCGTTGTAATATTAGCATTATGAAATAATGAAATAAATGTTAGGACGAATATGGTATAACGTGGCAGCTTAAAGAACACAGCTAATAAAAAACTTAAACAAATTTAAATTTTGCTTACCAGTTTAATGATCAAATCAATTACTTCACAAAAAAAATTAATGTTTAAAATTATAGAGAATATAATACACGTGACACAAGGAGGGGGATTTCAGAAGCATCTAATTCAAGAGTTTATACTTTGATTTAATATATGGATTGGTTGGTTGATAAGTATCATGTATCACACTAGTATTTACTCAAAAAAATAGTAAATATTAAAAACTTTACTTTTAAAATAAAACATATTGCATTTTACTTTTAATTAGGAGTTATTGTAAACATTGGTCGTCTTATTTTTTTTACTTAAATTCAGTCATAAAACCGAAGCTAACTCGATCCTAAATATTGATTAGGTAAACATTTAAATCTGAATCTGACAATAGATCATATTAAATATAATGGATATTTTTAATAAAGTTTTCTGAATATAATTCAAATCATAACAAAATAAAGTTGAAAGGGAACAACAGAATGATAGTTGGATCTCTAAGTTTTTGGAATGCTCCAAATTCTACTCACTTATATATTATTGGGAATATGTAATTTGACATATAAAAATGATATATGATTTAATATTTATATATTAACATGTAAATATTTTTTACATTGTTAGTAATTCATCAAATATTCATATGTTAATTATCGTTGACTCTAAAACAAAAATAATATAAATTAACGGTGAATAGATGCATATGCAGACATAATGAATGAGTAACCATAAGATTGTTTAGATAATGTTTATCTCTTAATCGACCCTAAATATTAATGAAATTTAAATTGTGAACTTAACCTCAATCATAAACCTGATTATATTTAACTATATTTAGGTTCAATAATGTCCGAGACAAACCTGACAAGCCGTCTTTTAATTACAAATACATGTCTTTTATGGTATAAATGATCTTACCGATCCCATAAAAGTATGGATTCCAGCTTAATACTATTGCCAACTATTAACATGCCCAGGTGGTATAAACTAAAAATTCAGATTTATTCTATATAAAAATCATTTTCTAATAACAATGGATTTTTTATGATATCTTATGTTATGCTTATAGTATATTAATATTTCAAACTTTCATTATATTATTATGTAAATTTATTATATTATATATCATTTTCATTTTATACATTGGGTGTAAAATCTATACGCTGATAGTGTAAAGATTTATACACATGCACCTCATCATCCACCATTTATTTGGATTACTTTTTTTATAAAGTCAATTATAATTAAATATCAATGATGGATGATGCAATGATAGTGTATAAAACTCATACACTGTCATTCTCTTATACACTTTTATATCTTTTGCATCTTTTGCAAGTTAAACTCAATAATTAAATGAGAAGGGATTCACCAAAAGGCATTATTATTTATCAATTATTGGCATACTCAAATGCCTGTTTATATTTTTATTAGTCGTCATAATTTTTAACATAATAATTAAATTATAATAGGTTAATTAGCAGGGAGTGACGATAGATGATTTGAAGTTTGTTGATGTTTACGACTAAAAAGGTTAGCCTTCACATAAAATAATATAAACAATAAATTAAAATTCAAAGTCTACTTGAATTAATTGATTTTACGATTATTTATTTGAATCAAAGGTTAATTTTAAACATAATAAAATGATTTTTTTAAATATTGAATATACTTTTTACTGAAATAAAATGACAATTTTGGCTATAAAAATGTCAATTTGAATTATTACTAAATATATTTTTTATGAAGAGTTTGTTTTGTATTTGCTGGCTATTGTAGTTAAGACAATCTTTAAGCGAAGCAGAAGGTAAAATCAAACTTAAAAGGCTTTACACTTTAAATGAAATATATAATATATAGAGATATTTGTTTTTCACTTTTTTCTTACTAAGAAATATAAAATAACCGTTTTCTGTGTGTACCATGCTGTAACTACTTGAATGATTTTGGTATTTTTGCTTATTTTTAGTTTATAATTTTTTTATATATTAAACTATTTTTTTTGGTACAATGGGAAGGAATATATTAAACTAATTTGAATAAGAATCTTAATTTATAAACCAAGAAAAATAAACAAAATTTCACCTCTTTAAAATATTGGATAAACATTTTCAATTTATTATCTCACGCACTTTAATTATAAATAATTATAAAGTCAAAAAGTAAAAATACAATCTATATATTCAATTACATTAACATGTTAACTCAGTACTCTCTAATTTTCTGATTACTTATATGTTATCTCATTGTAAAGCACTGTCAAATGTTTTGTACAATCTTATGAGGATTATAACTATAGAATTTTTGGATCTAATTCAGATATCATGGAGATTCTGTGCTAACAATCAAAAGAGTATTTATGGTTTCATCCAATGCTGTATTAATCTTATTCCTTCTTTGGAAAGACTATAAATTATATCTAATTATACTTTTAACACTGATCTATAGGTTAGCAGGGCTCATTTATTATACTGACATATAAAAAAAACCCAAAAAGTCATTTCAATAATGACAAGCATTTATTCTAAAAAGAGAAAAAGATATAATTTTGAAAGTGTATGTGTTTTATTAATGATGTGAAAGTTGAGCCGGACGTCAAATTAGGGAGGTTTCATATTAGGTTTAATTTAAATGGTTATATCATCTGCTCTGACAGCATGGTTCCATATATAATTAATATTTTTTATCTATAAATATATAATTATATATAAATGTAAAACTTTGTTTAATTAATAATTATGTATAATTATATTGAAGTAATATCTCTTCATTTTTTTGGACCATATTAAAATAAAATATTAGAGTAGTGTTCCTTTTTTTATTTTTAAGTGAACTGTCCGGTTTATTCTCCAAGTTAATCTGGTTTAAGAGAGTTTAACATGGTTGGACTGGAATTTTTCGGTTGAAAGTGGTACAACTCTCGTTGAGTTAAGACTGCAAACCAAAACCATTTTCAAGTCCGGTCAGCGGTCATACTGATTGAACCGTCCGGTCTGGTTCTCACAACAATGAGTTAAGACTGCAAACCAGAACTATTTTCAAGTCCAGCCAATGGTCAGACTGATTGAACCGTTCGGTCTGGTTCTCACAACAATAAATTTTATAACTATTATTATGTTATCCAACATTCATTTTTCATCATTAACTATTCTAAAAAGTAATTCAAATAATTATAGACAATGCAATGAATATATATAATTTTTTTCACATGTGCATGTAACTCTTCTAAAAATATATTTCAGCGTAGGCTCTAAGTTATTTGGGGGCGTTGTCCTATTATTTATATATTATAAAAGATACTATAATAATGACAAGCATTTATTCTAAATATATATTTCAGTGTAGGCTATAAGTTAGGGGCGTTGTCCTATCATTTATAAATCCTTTTTTATTACAATAAAAATGAACTTTTATACTTTCAAAATGTGGACAGTATTGATCTTTTTATTTACTAATTTTCTATTTAATAGAAATATTTGCAATTAAAATGGTAAAAACTCTTACTTTTATTTGGAAGAATGTCATATATGTTTCTTATGCAAAAAATCAAGTCAGATTTGTTTTGCTCAAAAAAAGTTTAGGTGAGGTTGTGGGGCTCACTGGGCCTACCTGCTCTATGAGTGATAGGGTGTGTATAGATCGGATAAGATTTGTCTTTTACTCGATCTTAAATATTGGTAAGATCATTTTTTGAACCCAAACTTAGATCTTAAGCTAAACTGACCACAAATTTCGACTCTGACAACCTTCGAATCTGAGCCTAGATGCCATTAAATATAATGGATACTTTTTTTTATAAAGTCTTATCAATATTTTAATTATTATTATTGATATGTTATTTGATATATAAATGATATATACATACATATTGTTAATCGTATATATACGATGAAAAATTAGAGAATCAAAGATACTTTTGACAAAAAAAATGTCATTATTTTATATACAATTGAATAAAAAACATACAAACATGATAATTGAGTGAACATGGGTTAGGCCGAGATAGTTCATGATTGTCCCTTACTGACCTAAATAATGTATGGATCCATTTTTGAACTCGAACTCGATACTAAACCCGATGAAACTTAGTCCTTTTTGGAGTTGATCATGATCGGATCAAACCGAGTGATCAAGTTGGGTCAAATTTCATTCACCCCTAATAAGTCTTATAGATTATCAACTAGAGAACTTTACATGTGCATGAATTAGGATGAAATATATAATTAAACAACAAAATTGTGTAAAATTAAAATGACCTGTATAGGATGTGATAAATAGATTATCGAACCATTAGATATTTATTTCTAAAGCAAAATGTAGAAGAAATATGTATGAGAAAATAAAGAGTTACACATAGTCATTATATAATCATCATTCATTTATATTATTTTTTTATAAATTAATAGTGATTAAATATGAATGATAGATAATGCAGTGATAATATACAAAATTCATACAATATCATTTTATATATTTTATTCTCATTTAATTTTTTTAGGGTCCGAAACTTATCTTTTTATTAAATGGTGAGTAAGTAATGAATAAAATGTAATTTTTTAGCGCAAGACGAAGACGAAAAAGAAACAAAAGAGCTACTAAAAAGAGGGTCACACGTGTATAATCAGCTGATTACACAGAATTGATACCAATTGGCAATTGAGAGTGAATCCCACACAAAAATACAAGAGCAATCACGCATTCCCAACTTAGCTAAAAAAATAGTTCCATATTTAGCTTCCATATAAACACTATAAATAGGTTGAGTATTATAAGATGATCAAGTAGTAAAAAATGGCCATAAGTTAAAAAATGAAAATTTTGATTCAACAAAGATATACTTGTTGACTAACAGGTTATTGATATAATGTTGTAAGGTTCTGCTATATCTTAAAATAAGAGTAAATTACATCGATATCCTTGAGTTTTAGCAAAATTATACAAATCACCACTCACTTTTCTACATCTACACAGACCCCCTAATTTTTTATATTTTCATTACACTAACCACCCCTGCGTGAGAAATAAGTGTAATTTTTTAAACAAAAAATGTGATAAATACAATTAAGTTAAACAAAACATGATATATTGTGGAGACAAATCCAAATAATATATGAGTCGATACCTCTTTATTATTTTTGGTTTGTTACGATATAGTATAAGAGCAATTTAAACAATTTCTCTTTAGAATTGTTGATGCATTTTATAACAAAAAATAATAAAGATACATTGATTTGTATATTATTTGGATTTTTCCTCTCAATATACCATGTTTTGTTTAACTTAATTGCATTTATCACATTTTTTTGTTTAAAATATTACACTTACTTATCATGCGGGTGGTCAGTGTAATAAAAGTATATAAAGTAGGGGAGATTTGTGTAGGTGTAAAAAAGTGAGGGGTGATTTGTGTAATTTCATTAAAACTCATGAGATGTTAGTGTAATTAACTCTTAAAATAATTAAAAAATTAAGGTTTTGATTCTTATGAGTGATATTTATTACCTAAAAAAGATTAATTCATTGTATAGTCTTAATTGTATAAAAAAATTGAGTAACAAATTAAAAGAGAGAGAAATGTTATATCTAGTATTATTTTAATTTCCGAACAATATATTTTTGTAGATAGAAAAACTTGTAGAAAGACTAATAATAGTAATACTAATAGGTAACATTATTTCTCCTTTTACAAACTCTCTTAACATTTAAAATTAATTCACTATTGAATGAGTTTAATATGGATAAAGTATGGACCTAATCTATAATTAAAAAATATATCACCGTCATCTAACCACTGAAAGATCCTTGAAATGTTTAAAAATGACTTGGTTTTTTAACGTGAGCAAATGATATGCGTTAAAAAGTATAATTATAGTAAATGTTTATTGAAAAACTCCAAATATCATATTCTAAACTATATTACTAACTTTCTCTATAAACTTATTTTTTAAGTACACATTACAATTGTTAATAGTGCTCACGCATTAATGCAAATACTGCTCATGAAAAATTAAATAATAATAATTGACAACACCAATCTTCTAGAAGTTTAGAACAATTAATACCATATGTGGTCCTTGCACTTGAACAGGGTTGCAGCATTTGCAAGATTTCTCAGGCTAACAAAAAAGGGTAACCTATTGACAAAAAAATAAGGGAAGTGTCAAGTGTGGGGCTTATATAATTAATATAGGTAGAAATTTTTTTTGTATTATCAATGTATTATCTCACTTTTATGGTAAGGTATTAATTGTTTTGAAGTTTGTGACTATCTCTCATAATAAATGTCATTATCAAAAATTGAATCTTCAACTCCAATAAAGCCTTACACCATTAGACTAATATTTTATTAATATATAGGTTAGAAAGATGGCCCAAAATAAATGTCACCAAAATACTATCTGTCAACATTTTATTATGATTGGATCGACATTTTATTGTGATTGATATTTTTTTTCCATTTTAGGAGTATTTTTTAATTCAACCATAACATAATGGTATTTATTATTTAAGAAAAACTAAAATAATATTATTTGTATTAACAGAAATTGTTGTATTAATATATTTAAAATATTAAAACTGAGGCGATGAGATTTGATTAGGTTAAAAAAAGCCAAAATGTGCTAGTGATTTGGTGTATGTATGGTTTGACGTGTTCGAATAGAAATCAAAGAGATCCTCCAACAGTTTTCTTTTACATTTATTTCAGAATATATTCAATGGAGAATTATCCTTTTAGAAAAGCATTCGATACTTCTTTAACTTTATTTTGTACAAAGGAATTTACTAAAAAAACAATAAAGTTCAAAATTATTCAGGTGCAGGAGGATGTACCCAAAATTATTGAGGAATATTACATATCTTATATTTTTCATTTGGGAATATTGGACCCAATTTTTCCAAGTTGAAGAGATTCCATGAGGTAAAAGCCTGGTGGTACCATTTACTATATGATTTTAATTTTTTATGATTAAAAATTGTGCACCTTGGCCCGTGGGAGTAAGCTGATGTTTTTTCTATATCATATATAAATTATGTATATAACGGAAATAATATGTCAAATTAAATAATACGATTCGTATATAATGCAAATTTCATTGAAGTGATTTCTTTGAACAGAAAGAAGAATATATATGCACCGTGTAAGAGTTTTTTACATTATCATTATATCATTCATCATTGATTTTTAAACATCATCGACTTTCAAATAAGAGTAATACAAATGAATAATATATATTATACTGATTGTGTATAAATTTTTACACTATCAGTATATAGATATTATATTATAATAGATTATTTATTAGTTTGTTAGTGACACTCTTGACTTTCCCAGAAGGTGTGCTTAGATTATTTCCATCCTACCTTCTAGTGAGATCTATTGGCCATCTTCAATGATATCTTAAGCCGTTGCACATTAACTAGCTATTTAATAAACGACTTAACTCACATTAAAGCAATTGGGAAAAAAGGATAAAATTTAGTTAATGTTGAAAATTATTGATAAAGCCAATAAAAAAATTTAAAAAATTTAATTTTTGTCATCAAAGATGTTAGAAATAAATGTAAAATGCAAATGTATTACAAGATAATTAGATGCATTAGTGAATGATTGGGTTAAGTTTGTTGAAACTTACTATTTTTAGTTAATGAAGTTTGAAATTTTGTTTTTTTTGTTTTTGTGAACTTTCTATAAGTAGAAAGTTCTTCTTTTTGTTCAAGATATGCTTTTGCTGAATCATTACACGCATAAACTCTTTCATTCTTCTATTTGCCGAGTTTCTAACAATTGGTATCTAGAGCACGTTCCAAATCTAAGGACCTGAGAGTTATGCTTCAAAATTCCATCACCTCACGAAATCTGCCACTGTGTGTATAGTGCAACTCGAGAATTCACTGTGTGTGAATTAGGTGGGTGTTGTTGCAAGAGGTGTGAAGGTTGCGCATAAGAACTGAGGAGTAGAAAAGCAAGATCCAGTTCAAAATGGTTGGAAATGGAGGGAATCTACTATCAATGAGTCTTCCTATGTTGACAGAGAAAAATTGAGATAGATGGAGCAGGCAGATGAAAGTATTGTTCAACTTTTAAGAAGTGAGTGATGTTGTTGAAGATGACCTTCTTGTACTTGGTCCTGAAGCTACTGAAATTCAGAGGACTATGTTCAAAGAGGCCAAGAAGAAGAAGAACAAAACATTATTCCTACTGCATCAATGTGTTGATGATATACATTTTGAAAAGATCCAGAATGCAACCACTGCAAAGGAGGCATGAGACATCTTGATTCGAAGCCACTCTAGTGGAGATAAGATAAAAAAAGGTAAAGCTTCAAACCATTAGAAAGAAATATGAACTAATTCAAATGGAAGAGAATGACGAAGTTGGTGATTAATTTATAAAGGTATTCACAATAACCAACCAGATGAAAGGTTATGGAGAAGTGGTGACAGATATCGTGATCATTGAAAAGATCATGAGGTCCTTACCACAAAATTTTGACTACATTGTAGTAGCCATAGAAGAATCTAAAGATGTCTCTGGAATGAAGATTGAGGAGCTTCAAAGTTCTTTAGAAGCTCGTGAAATGAGGTTGCTTGAAAGGAATCCAATCAAGAATCTTGAATAAGCCTTGAAGGCAACTAATTTCAAAGATGAAGATAGTTAGAAAAATAAGAGGTGGAAGGGAAAGAAAAGCATATAGAAGAGGAAGGCCAATAAGGAACCTGAAACAAAAGAAGTATGACAAAAGGAATGTTGAGTGTTTCAAATGCCACAAGAATGGACACTACTCTTATGAGTGTTCTAGTGAAAAAGGCAAGAAGAACCATAATGAGAAAGAAGCTTACACAGTACAAGAAGAACTTGAAGAAGAACCACTGACTCTCATGGTCACAAACTCTGCTGAACATAGCTATGAGTCTTGGTATCTTGACTCAGGATGCTCAAATCATATGACTAGCCATACAGAGTGGCTTGCAGATTTTGGCCCTAACAAGAAAAGCATTGTGAAGTTTGCAGATGATAGCACTTTGAAGGTGGAAGGAACTAGAGATGTTGTGATCATGAGGAAGAATGGCTCAAGTGCATTGATCTCTGACGTTCTATTCATTCCTAGACTGAAATGTAATATATTAAGCATTGGCTAGTTGGTGTAAAAGAGCTTCACAACAATAATGAAGAATGGTTAGTGTGAGTTGTTTGATGTTGAGAAGAGACTCATTCTAAGAAGCAAATTGACCAATAACAAGACATTCCAAGTAAACATCACAGCTGCTGAAGTTCAATGCCTTGCTACTATGGATTCCATTGAAGAAAGTTGCCTCTGGCATTGCAGGTATGGACACTTGAACTTGAAAAACTTGCACCAACTTGGTTTAGCTAATATGGTACTCGAAATTCCTATAACTACATTGCATAAGAAAATGTGTGAGGTTTGCTTGGCCGACAAGCAATCCAGAAGACCCTTCAAGTCTCACTTGAGCTCGAGGGCCAAATGAATCTTAGGAGTGGTGCATTCAGATATCTGTGGTCCATTTGAAGGGCCATCACTTGTTGGAAATAGGTACTTTATTACCTTTGTTGATGAATTTAGTAGGATGATTTGACTATATGTGCTGAAACTAAAGAGTCAAGCCTATGAAGTATTCATAGAATTCAAGGCATCAATTGAGAGCTAAAGTGGAAAGACATTGAAAATCCTCAGAACAAATGATGAAGGTGAGTTCACATCAAATGCTTTCACAACATATTGTCAAAAGAATGGCATTAGACATGAAATCACTACTCCATACACACCTCAACATAATGGACTAGAAGAAATAAGAAATAGGACAATCATGGATATGGCTATGAGTTTGATCAAGGAGAAAGGCATGCCACAAAGATTTTAGGGTGAAGTAGTTGCAACCTCAACATACATCTTGAATAGATGTCCAACAAACAAGCTTGAAGGGAAAGTTCCAATGAAAATTTGGACTAGACAGAAACCTATGGTGAGTCATTTCAAGGTGTTTGGCTCACTTGCATTCAAACATGTTCCTGACCAAAGGAGAACCAAGCTTCAAGACAAGAGTGAGGCAATGGTGTTCATTGGATACCACCCTATTGGAGCTTACAAACTCTATGATCCTGTCAAAGATAGAGTGGTTATCAGCAGAGATGTTATTGTATTAGAGGATGAAAAGGGCGAGGCAGTGAATGAGACTCTATACAAGCAGATGGTAGGATCCCTGAGGTTTCTATGCAACAACAGGCCTAATTTGTCCTATGGAGTTGGACTTGTAAGTAGATTCATGTGCAATCCTAAGAAATCTCATATGTCAGTTGTTAAAAGATTGCTAAGATATGTGCAAGGAACAAGTGACTATGGAGTATTGTTTCCAGTCAAGAGGCAAGAGACAAAATTGGAAATGGTTGGGTTTGCAGATTTAGATTAATGTGGTGGCTTGGTTGAAAGAAAAAGCACATCATGGTACTTGTTTTAGTTGAATGATGCTCCAATTTCATGATGTTCTAAAAGGCAGCCAATCATCGCATTGTCCAGTTGTGAAGAAGAATACATCTCATGGAGTTATGCTGCATGGTAGACAATATGGCTTGAAGAATTAATGAGAGAAATGAAGGTCGATGTCAAGACTCCAATGCAACTGAAGATTGACAACATTTCTGCCATTAGCTTGACCAAAATCCAGTGAGCCATGACAGAAGCAAGCACATAGAGGTAAGATTTCACTATCTTAGAGACTTGGTAAGCAAATGAAGACTTGAAGTAGCCTACTGCAGGACAGAGGTGCAGCTGGCTGATGTTTTCACAAAGGCACTGAATGGTGATAGGTTTGAGGATATAAGGAAGAAGACAGATGTTATATCAAGCATACATTTAGTTTAAGGGAGAATGTTAGAAATAAATTTAATCCAAACGTATTAGAAGATAATTAGATGCATTAGTGAATGATTGGGTTAAGTTTGTTGAAACTTACTATTTTTAGTTAGGCAAGTTTGAAATTTTGTTTTCTGTTTTTGTGAAGTTTCTATAAGTAGAAAGTTCTTATTTTTGTTAAAGATATGTTTTTGCTGAATCATTACACACATAAACTCTTTCCTTCTTTTATTCTTTGTTGAGATTCTAACAAAAGATATTACTCGGTTGAGTCACGTACTAAGCTGCTTCTCTTAGGATGTTTTGTGACACTACAAAAAATGTGTAAGCAGACTATCGACAATGACATTCCTATGATAAATTAGCAGAATCTTCATATATCGTATACTACCTACATTATGAACTTAGTTCAAGAATTACATTCACAAATATGACTATTGCCATTAAAAAATATTGCTACTGCCACTCACATCACCTAAAAACTAAGAAAAGAAAGAACATTTGGCTTGGGATTGCATCAAGCATAAGTTGAATCGAGGGGGGGGGGGGAGAATTCTCATCCAATTAGAGTGTTTATAGACTTGGAAACTCATATGATCATAAAAAGAATGACATAGTTCACGCGAACTATATAAAATGATTGTAAGATGGAGTGAACATGGGAGTTGACGTTGGAATGTGTAAGCGTACAATAATATGTACCGAATGTACAAAACATATGCCAAGCTCTGAGTTGACGTGTGCGAAATGTAGGCACAATATGAAGAAGAATTTAATTAAATGATTTAATATATATACACTAACAATGTTAAGTGTTTTTTACACTGTCAGCAAATCATCCACCATTGACTTATTAACCATCATTGACTCTCAAACAAAAGTAATACAAATCAATGGTGGATGATGTACTGACAATATAAAGAAATTTACACTATCAGTGCATATATTTTAAACTCTTCATTAAAATTGGTTTGAACTTCTAAAATAAAATAAAAAAAATGTGATTTCACAAAAAAAACAATATAGCGCACCACACGATCCTAACTAAGCCCGAGATGAAACCAAGCTAAGTCGATTGGGCAACGAGGGTGATATAAGTATCTGGTGGTCAACAAGTGTGTATCATCTCCCAAGTGTACAGATACCCAAGTTGGAATTTTCATTTTGCATAAACAAATATGTCTTTCTATCTTTTATAATGTTATGCATAAACAAATGTGCATTTCAACTTGAACCTTTGAATAATGAATTCTCTAGAAATATTGTCCAAACTTTCATATGACGCACGTCCACTTTCACATTCACATAGGTTAGCCTATCAAATATGCTCTTAGAGCCTAGGTACTCCATTCCATGAGAGTTTATATCTCATTAGCAATTTTTATTATCTCATACTCTAGTCACTTCAAGAATCATGCTTCTTATTTTAATAAGTTCATATAATAACATGTTCTATCTTATGTAACTTCATGACTTGTTATTACTCGCCAAACCTATTTCTCGATCGGGATATCTAGTCTATTAGGTTTGATGAGGGACTCATCGTTCTAAGGGGTGGATTCTTATTCCTTTATAAATTTTTATAACTTTCTCTCTAGTTAATACTTTCATAAAAGGATCAACTAAATTCTCATAGTGCATACATGATCCACTCTTATAACTCCTATTGAGAACAACTTTCTAAAGGTGATGTGTTTACAGCGTGTTGTCATCTCTTAGTGTTGTAATATTGATTCTCTATTTTTGCAATGGTTGTGATACTATCATAATAGACCAATACAATTACTATCAATGTATCCCATAAGGGGATAATTACTAGCAAGCTTCTCATCAATTAGCTTCTTCATTAGATGTTGCTAGTGTAATCACCTTGTATTCCATAGTGGACTGAGCCCAAATAACCTATTTCTTTTATTTCCAAAAAACAGCTTCTCTAGATATGCTAAATATATAATGTCTGATTGTTTTTTTGAATCATGTAAGAGAGTGTTCTAATCACTATCGATATATCTTTTGAGGACATCGAGAAACTTCATGTAATCCAAGGTTCGTGATACTTTTAAGATATCTCATAACCCTTTCAATGGTATTAATGCTCTATACTTGGTTAACTGATAAACTTGTATAATAATACCAAATTATATGCTAGTTGGGTCTATTAGAATCAGAGACACAGTGAAAGTTGCCAATGATATCTGAATATTTAGTTTGTCTAGCACATTCACCAATTTTCTTAAACAATGTTACAATATGGTGTGCAATAATATTTATAGTCAAAATATTTACTTTTCTTTAATATTTTCTCAACATAGTGAGACTGTTCCAAAGAAACTCCTTTCTATGACCAAGTATATTAATCTCAATTCTTATACTTGCTTCTTCGATGTCTTTCATATCAAGTTATTACAGAACAATGATTTCATATCATGAATATTTGAACAAAACATGAGAAGATTGTCTACATATAGAAACATGATAGTGCAAATATCATTTGCAGATTTAAAGTAAATGTTGATATTGTAGCTCACAACAATTCTGAATGGCACGAAATAATCCTTATTGGCTGAGTCACGACTAGGTCGCTCTCTTTAAGACGTTTTGTGGTACTGCTAAAATTGTGCAAGCAAATTATCAAGCACGTTTTCACCAAGATAAAACAACTCAGTTCTCTGTTATACGATGTCTTACTACACTGTAAGAATCGCTCTCGAGTACACTCACAATATGGCTATCAGTGCCAATTCTCGAATTCTCACAATATGACTACCCGTGCTAATTATTTTCCTACAATACTAACTACTAGTGTCAGTTCCCGAAGTTTCCATTTTGGTTGTCTATGCCAATTCTCAAGTGCCATGGAAAGAAAGGGGGAGAAGGTTGCTAGAAATGCGTCAGCGAAATTTTATGGAGGAGAAAGAAGAAAGTCAAGGAAGATTGCTTGACTGATGCGAGTTACAATGAGGAGGGTAGGCCTCTATTTATAGCCTGAGGCCTCCAATGGCTCCTTCATCCGACGATCAAAGTGGGTGGTAAATCCCACAATCCAACGACTCTATCATAACGGTCGAGATCTCCTCCCAATGGCTCTTTCCGTGTTGCATGTGTGTATTGACTTGGTCAACACACAATCCAAGTCAATACACTCACAAGGTTTGTGGTGGTGGTGCACGCGCGTGTGTGTGGAGGGGTTTTGTTTGTGTAGAGGGGTTTTATTTGTGTGAGTCATCACCCACTTACAAAACCCATTGTACCATTGGGGCACACCCGAAGGTTGCAACTTAAGACTTATAAAATCTGTCAACTTCCCTCTTCCAAGCAATGTGAGACTAGTGAGTTTTTTCATTTCACAAACCCAAAAGTCACCATAAATGGCCATATTAATGTGCATTAAAAAACCACTTCAAAATATCATTCTTTCAAGAAATTCCAACAATAAATGTATCTATCACTTTCATTCACATTAAACTTATTCCATATAATTAAATTATCAAACTTTTCATGTCATTGTTTATAGAGAATAATGTATCTCCTCATATCAAGAGATAACTTATCTCCTCTAGCCAGTACAAATGTGAAATGTGTGCTATTTTGTTTATTTTTAAAATATTTTTATAAAAAATGATGAAACATGACACATGTCATGATTTCACTGACAAGAGAAGATAACTTATCTCCTTATACTAGGAGATACTTCATTCCCTTGTTTATAACCATACAAAGACTTATCTAAATTGCATATCATATTTTCTTGTCCATGATTCACAAACCCTTCAGGTTTCTCCATATAGATTTATTACTCCAATTTATCATGCAATGCAAAAAAGCAATTTTAACATTCATTTGTTATACCACTAAATCATGCATAGGTTCAAGTGATATCACCCTAATGATTATTATCTAGGTGAAAGGTGAAAATGTCAAAGAAATCTATATTTTCTCTATTTCTAAAATCGTTGACTACATGATGTGCCTTATATTTATCAATAGTTCTGTTGGGTTTCAATTCATTTACGATCTATCGATTTGCAACTTGGAGGAAAGTTTATTAAATTCTATGTCATATTAGGTTCTAGAAAATCAATCTCGTTATTTATGTCTTATTATCACAAATCTACATCTAAAGAAGACATGTCTTTTTGGAGGTTTGCAAGCTCCTCCTCTGAGGTACTCTCACCATTTCTTGATTTGAAGAAGTAATTTATTTTCATGAAATTCAACATTGTTTGACTCTGATCACATGTGTGTTCCAGAAATAAAACATATTTTTTTTTTATTTTTAACAATATACTAGTGAATATACGTAAGGTCTACTTGTAAGTTTAACTGTCTTAAGTTTAGGATCTTAATATAAGTCATGCAACCTCAAGTTCGATTGCCTCTTCTTTAATATCTCATAAGGATATATTCCTTTCTTAAATTCATGGATTCAGCTCATTAGATAACATATGACTAATAAGTTTTCACCCCATCATTAAGATATAACACCAGAATTTAACTTAATAACAAAACCAATTCAGTAAATCTTATGTTCTATCTTTCAGCTTTACCATTTATTTTAGACGAATAAAGTGCAATTGTTTCATGTAAAAATATTTGAACTTGCAAGAATCATAATTGATGACTATATTAATAAAAAACTTCTTAATCTACTTATTGAACTAATTTTCATTTTCAGTCACAACAATTTTAATTAAACATGAGCAATCAATGGTAAAACTGATAATATATTATTTTCTATTTCTAGTCAACATTCCATCATGTTCATATATATCAGAGTTTATCAAATCTACATACTCATATTCTCTAACCAATGATTTATGTATCAAATCTACATACTCATATTCTCTAACCAATGATTTATGCAAACATTTAGTTATTTTAGATTGAGTACAAAAGTTACACTTTTCTAAATTATTTATAGATAACCTCATAATGCCATAAAAAAATGCAAGCAGATTATCAACCAAAATATCATTGAGGGAACACCTCAATCTCACTATAATGGATATCCATTGCATTGTAGAATCCTTTCATGAATTACACTCAAATATATGGTTAGTGCCACTCAAAAATATTGATACTGCCACTTAGAACAAACTGCTAAGTTCTAAAAGAAAAGGAAAAGGAAAATATTTTGCTTGGAAATGTATCATACAAAGGAGAGAGGTGCACAATGTTATTCACCTAATAAAGGGATTTACAAAAAAACTTTAATTTTACCATAAGTTGCATATAAAGTTACAAGTTGCTAGATGTTTTGTGAGAAAGGTGCATACATACTATTAACCATACCATACTAGAATAAAACACTTCAACCTAATTGTATTCGATATTTACTGTGAAACTCTTTCATGAACTCCAAAATACTATAACAAAAGAAAGTGGAAGAAGATTTGGCTTGGAAATGCATCAACAAAAGAGAGACAGAGTTGAGAATTGTTGTGTGTTGGAGCGGAAGATCAATGGAGAAAATATAGTAGAGAAAATGACACCGAGTATTTAATGTGGTTCGGCAATTTGCCTACGTTTACAGCCGAAGAGCAACAATGATTATTTTACTATGATAAAAGAGAACTACAAGTGTTTCACTCACTTCCCAAAACCAAAGTACACCCAATTTCACTCTCACTCAAGTATTTCTCACACAATTAGAACAAGAGAATATGCACTAAGTATTTGGTGTGTCTTACAATGACATGAAACACTCCTATTTATAGCCAAAGCTCTTGAAGATTATGTGGCCAAAGGGAAAAGAGCATTAATGTTGATTTCACCATAGTCACTCATTTTTACTTGGCTAGAAATTCTCTCTTTCTTCAAGATGATCTTTAACTACTTCTTTTTTGTTTGCCTCAAAAAAGTCTTTTCATCATCTTTTTCTTTTAGCCAATATTCAATATTGTGTGAGCTAGGTCGTTCCTTTCCTGGCCGTTCTTCCTCACTGAAAATGCTAAGGTAGAGTGACTATATATTTTTAAAAACAATTGGACTAAAATCAGGGTGTTTTTCTCCTACACTTATGGGTTTCGATGATTTTGGTTCATGTTTTTTATTTTTCAAGTATTTAGTCTCTTTATATTAGTATTTTCCCTTCATATTAAAGTTAACAATCACGAGGAAAAGCCGACCAAAAAACAATAAGGCAGAAAGTTGTATTTAATTCAAAATAGAGATACTAAATAGTTTAATAAAATTGAATTCATCTCAACATGGGGTATCATTTGCAATTTGGCTACACACATGGGTTCCATCCGCCTATAGTTATTAGAGTAGGCATTGTTAGAAATTGAAATATCTAACGGGCATGATATGAAAAATAGAAGCCCAAAATACTTGTTTCGTCCATTTGTTTTTCTAACGGATAAGATAAACTTCCCATATTTATTATGTTTTTAATTATTGAATGTCATGTTTTGAGTTTCTATTGAACTAGGATGATATAATGTTAAATTGTTTAAACTAATATGTTTTTTGTTGAAAGAGAGTTATAACTCAAGCTAGTGTAGGATAAAGTGTAAAAGTAGAGTTAGTTAAGACTTTCCAAGTATAGAAAGTAGTTGATAGATTAAAAAATCAGTTATGCCTTGCTTACTATAAATAGTATACATTGAATCTATACAACATAAGACATATACATTCTTCTCATATACATATATTTCTCCTCTCCAATCTTCTCTACTTCACTGCCTTCACTCTTTTCTTCTTCTGTTTCTCATAACAACCCAACAAATTCTGGTATCAAGAGCCACAAGAAAAAGGGACCTATTAAAGAAAATCAAGATTCGTCAAGGGTGAACGACTCTTGGTGCAGATCGAAGGATCCAGTGACTGAAGACAATTCGGTGGAGTCCATAAAGTTGAGGTTGAAGGACATATTCACTAATTAGAAGGATAATCTCTCGGCAAAATTCGAAATGGTGGGAAATGACAACAATCTTCCATCAATGAGGCTCTTAATTCTCACTGATAAAAATTGGGATAGACGGAGAACACAAATGAAGGTGCTCTTCTGCTTTCCAGAAGTAAGCGAAGATGGAATACTTCCATTACACACTGACGCCACTGAGTTGCAGAGAGCAACTTCCAAAGATGCTAAGAAGAAGGACAACAAAGCTCTATTCCTAATTCACCAATGTGTGGATGATGTGCATTTTGAGAAGATTTAAAATGCAACCACTCCCAAGGAAGCTTGGGACACTCTGATTCGAAGTCATGCATGGGGAGAGAAGATTAAAAAGGTAAAACTTCAGACCTTAAGGAGACAATATGAGTTGTTATACATGGAAGAAGGAGATAGGATAGGTGAATACTTCACCAAGGTGTTAACAATTACAAATCAGATGAAAGGCTTTGGAGAACAAGTTACAGATCTCATGATAATTGAAAAAATCATGAGATCTTTGCCTCAAAAGTTTTACTTCATAGTTGTAGCAATTGAAGAATCAAAAGATGTTAATGCAATAAAGATTGAGGAGCTGCAAAGTTCACTCGAGGTACATGAAATGAGAATGCTTGATAGATGTCCAATCAAGAAATCAGAACAAGCACTAAAGGCAAGCCACTTCACAGAAGATGACAAGAAGAAAGACAAAAAATGGAAGGGAAAGCATAATCATCAGAAAAGGTGGCCCCTGAATTCAGAAAAGAACAAACTAAATCATGATTGGCCTGAGTCTTCTAGAGGAGGGTCAAGAATGAATGCAAAGAGCAAAAGGTTTGATAAGAAGAAGGTAAAGTGCTTTAACTGTCACAAATGGGACACTACTCCTATGAATGCCATGTAGAGAAGGCAAGACAAAAGGGTCATGAAGAAGTCTATACAACACAAGAAGACTCTGATCAAGAACCACTGAATCTTATGGTAACAACAAGTGGTAGAGACTCACAAACTGAATCTTGGTACTTGGATTCAGGATGCTCAAATCATATGACCAAGCATAAGGAGTGGTTGACTAATTTTGATTCATAAAAAAAGAGCAAGGTGGAGTTTGCTGATGACAGCTCATTAGAAGTGGAAGGAATAGGAAATGTAATCACCAAAAGACAGAATAGCTCCAAGGCAATGATCACATATGTTCTTTATGTGCCTAACATGAAATGCAATTTACTCAGCATAGGTCAACTAGTGGAGAAAGGATTTAGTGTTCTAATGAAAAATGACAAACTTGAATTGTTTGATGGAGAAAAGAACCTGATCATTAGAAGCAAATTGACAAGAAACAGAACCTTCCAAGTTGACATCAAAGCAGCTGAAGTGCTGTGTCTAGCCACAATAGAAGCATCTAAAAAATTGGTTATGGCACTTAAGGTGTGGACGTTTGAACTTCAAGAGTCTACATCACCTAGGGAACAAACAGTTGGTGACCGGATTACCAATTACCTCACTACCTGAAAAAATGCGTGAAGTATGCTTGGTTGGAAACAAACCAGAAATCCATTCAAAGCAAATGTGTGTATGAGATCAAGATGAACATTGGATGTTGTTTACTCAGATATTTGTGGCCTCTTTGAGTCACAATCCTTGGCTGGCAACAGGTATTACATAATCTTCGTTGATGAATTCAGCAGGATGCCTTGGATTAATGTGTTGAAAACCAAAGGAAATGCATTTGAAGCTTTCCTAAACTTCAAAGCAGCTGCTAAAAAAGAAAGTGGTAGACAACTACAGGTACTTAGAACAGATGGAGGAGGTGAATACACATCAAATGAGTTTGAATCATTCTGCATAAAGAAATGGATCAAGCATGAAGTAACTTCACCATACACACCACAACATAATGGTCTAGCAGAAAGGAGAAATATGACCATCATGAACATGGCAAGGAGCTTGATCAAAGAAAAGGAGTTACTTAAAAAACTCTGGGAAGAAGTTGTGTTAACCTCAGTCTACATTCTGAATAGAAGCCCTACTAAGAAGATTGAGGGAAAAGTACCAATTGAGATCTGGTCTGGAAGAAAACCATCAGTTAGTCATCTCAAGGTATTTGGCTCATTAACTTTCAGGCATATCCCCGATCAAAAGAGAACAAAGCTTCAAGATAAAAGTGAGCCAATGGTGTTTGTTGGATATCACCCTAGAGGTGCTTATAGGCTGTATGACCCAATCAAAGAAAAATAACAATCAGCAGAGATGTTCTTGTTCTAGAACATGAAAGGTGGGACTGAAAACTGATGCCCACTAGTCTAAAGAAGGTGATTCCTAGGGGCATGGATGAAGAAACCAGCACTGAGAATCAGCCAACATGTGATCTAGAAGAAGTTGAAATTGCATCAACAATGGTGACTCCACACCAAAGAACTCGAAGGCATAGAACAAGACCTATCAAATTCAGTGACTATGAGGTAAATTGAGATAATTAGATCATTGAAGAGGGTGACTTAAACAGAAGGTAAATTCAGATAACTAGAACAAGACCTATCATTGATGGCTAAAGCAGTTCCATTAAATGACTCAAAGGCACTAAAACAGGAGGTGTGGAAGCAGGCAATGAAGGAAGAAATCAAAGCAATTGAAAAGAATGAGACCTGGAACCTAGTTGAACTACCAAAGGGCAAGCATCACATAGGGGTGAAATGGATATTTAAGCAGAAGATCAATCCTGATGGCTCAATATCAAAGTACAAAGCAAGATTGGTTGCCAAAGGATTCTTGCAGAAACAAGGGCTAGATTACTTAGAAGTCTTTCCTCTTGTGGCTAGAATTTAAACCATCAGAATGGTGATGGCAATTGCTTGTGCTAGAAACTGGTCTCTATTTCAGCTTGATGTAAAGTCTGCATTCTTACATTGATCACTATTGGAAGAAGTCTATGTGTAATAACCACCTGGTTTCATCAAAAGATGCAAGGAACAATTGGTCTACAAATTGAACAAAGCCTTGTATGGCTTAAAAGCAAGCCGCAAGGGCATGGAACAGAAGGATTGATTCTTTCATGCAAAAACTCAATTTTAAGAAGTGCAATGTTGAACATGGTGTCTATGTCAAAGAAGGGAAGCTTGAGGACTTACTAATCATTTGCTTATATGTGGATGACCTATTGATCACTGGATCAAATTCTGAATCCATCAAAGGGTTTAAGAAAGTTATGCAGGCAGAATTTGATATGACTGATTTAGGCAAGCTGAGTTACTTCACTGGGATGGAATTTGCATACACAACTGCAGGGATACTAATGCATCAAAAGAAATATGCAATAGAAATGCTAGAAAAGTTCAACATGAAAACCTGTAATGCAGCAACAACTCCTGCTAAAACAAATTCGAAATTGTGCAAAGATGAAGGAGAGCCTGTGAATGAAACTTAGTTTAAGCAAATAGTTGGTTCCCTAAGATTTCTATGCAATAGTATACCTGATCTAGCATTCAGTGTTAGAGTATTGAGCAGGTTTATGTGCAAGCCTAAAAAATCTCATATGCTAGCTACTAAGAGGATCTTAAGGTACATCAAAGGGGCAATTGACTATGGAATTCTATTTCCAAATGAAGGTCATGACTCTGCATTGGAACTAACTGCCTATTCTGATTCAGATTATGGGGGAGATCCAGTTGAAAGAAAGAGCACTTCAGGCTACTCGTTCTTGATCAATAAAGCATCCATATCATGGTGTTCAAAGAAGCAAGAGGTCATTGCTTTGTCAAGTTGTGAAGCTGAATATATCTCTGGTTGTTATACTGTTTGCCAAGCTGTATGGTTGGAAGAATTGCTCGAAGAAATGAAGCTTGCTGTGCAAAAACCGCTGCAATTGAAGATAGACAACGTGTCAGCCATAAATCTATCAAGAAATCCAGTTAGCCATGGCAAAAGTAAACATATAGAGGTGAGGTTTCACTTCCTAAGAAACCTAGTGAACAAAGAAAGAATAGAAGTGGCATACTGCAGGACAGAAGAACAACTTGCTGATGGGTTTACAAAGGCACTCAAAGTTGATAGATTTGCAGAGTTAAGAAGACGAATTGGTGTGGTTTCGGTACATGAATTGCATCCTACCCAATGCTTGAATTAGAATGGAATGTTGAAAGAGAGTTATAACTCAAGCTAGTGTAGGATAAAGTGTAAAAGTAGAGTTAGTTAAGATTTTCCAAATATAAAAAGTAGTTGATAGATTCAAAAATCAGTTATGTCTTGCTTACTATAAATAGTATACATTGAATTTACGCAACATAAGACATATACATTCTTCTCATATACATCTATTTCTTCTCTCCAATCTTCTCTTCTTTTCTTCTTCTCTTTCTCGTAACAACCCAACAGTTTTTATATGTAATTTGAAAAATGTGAGAGTGACACAAGATTTTCTAACTTACTTTTAATTAAATAGCAAGCAGACCACAAACCTATTTTGCCCATATTTTGGGCGGAGAGTATGACATTTTTACAAATGAGCACCGACTTGCTCATCCTAATTTAGACATTATTGGGAACCAATATGGGCCAAATTGTCAATGCCACATATGGGTGTGGGACTTACAGCATATTAAGCATATAAAATATAAGGAATAAACAAATTTGAAAAAAAAAATGTAGAGAAACGCAAAAAAGTAAATGGGAACTAAAAATGTTGGTTGGCTATATATGGACGCTAAAATGGGGAATGTAATTGGCCGGTGCCAATTATTTGGTTTGTTGAGACCATAGAGTCTCTACTATATATATATAGGGAAGAATTGGAACACTCATTCACGCTGCCTGTAAGAAGATACACAGAAAGAGCGGTAGAGGAGGCACTACTGTTACCCTCTTTGTGGTACAGTGCTAAAAAAACATCATCAAATAATGGGAAAGGCCAAAAATGCTGAAAATGATTCTACCAAGGTTTATGCTAATGAGGCTGCCATGGATATTGAAGTCCTAGATACTGCACATCAAATTAGTAGCGGTAAGATATACTATATATTCATTCTTTATTCATTTTTACCATTCCATCCTCATTATGGAATACATAAGATTTTATCTTTAAGGAACCCAGAAGGTTTAATGATTAGAAATGAAAAGAAAATAACAAAAAAAGTTGTCATTTCAATCTAGTTGGAAATATAGGGTGACCCAAGGAAGAAAATTATTCCCTCACTTTTTGCACATGCATTTTTGTTTTTTCCTTCTTCTGGGCCATATGGCTTACCCTTCTAAATCTAGTTTTTTATGGAAATACTGTCAAAACATTTATATTTTTCCATTTTGTTTATATATGAGTTATTTTTTTGACTTGTACTTTGGTTTTCTGTCTGAAGTGTCTTTTGTCTTTTTATCATTTTTTTTAGAATATGTAACAGCATATTAGGAATTGAAAGTGGAATAAGCAAGGGCACAGTTTGCAAATAAATTTGAAGTTTAGTGAAATGGGAAATTAATGATTTTACCTCTGCCTATTTTGGATTTTTGATTTTGCAGATTCATGGTTTCAAGTAGCATTTGTCCTCACAACTGGAGTCAACAGTGCTTATGTGCTTGGATATGCTGGTAGCATCATGGTTCCCTTGGGTTGGGTAGGAGGTGTAGTTGGTTTACTTCTTGCCACTGCAATTTCACTCTATGCAAATGGTCTTATTGCTAAGCTTCATGAACATGGAGGGACAAGGCACATTAGATATAGAGACCTTGCTGGCTATATATATGGTAAGGCCAACATAAATAAAGGATAACATAATACAAAGTGGAGATATTACTAGCTAGTTTCTTTTCGTCTCTGCTTATGTTATTTCACTCTCGAGTACTATAGAGGATTTTAACTCGTTTTTCTCATTCTCATTGTAGGTAAGAGAGCTTATTCTCTCACATGGGCTTTGCAGTATGTCAATCTTTTCATGATAAATACTGGCTACATCATTTTGGCTGGTTCAGCCTTGAAAGTAAGATAACTTTTAAGAACAAGTATTTCTTTTCTTGTCATGAACTCAAAATGAGATTTGGCTTCACAGTGACTTCTTTTGAAATCATCTGCAAGTTATTCTACAGTGGTTTCATTTCTCTGTTTTGGCTTTCTGCAACAGTAAACAATCTGTTTGTTCAGATTTAGAATATGTATTTTTCCTGATGTCACGGGTGAACTTAGTGTAATGGTAAGGTTGTTGCTTAGTGATTATAATGTCATGGATTTATATCCTGGAAATAGCCCATTCACTTGCGGAATAAGACTGTGTACATCTACCGTTCTAGACTCCGTGCATTGGGCCGCCCTTTTATATTTTTTTCGTGAACTTTATGTTTGTTCATTGTGATGCAGGCTTTTTATGCTCTGTTTAGGGATGATGATCAGATGAAGCTCCCACATTTTATTGCCATAGCCGGAGTTGCATGTGGAATGTTTGCCATTTGTATTCCTCATCTTTCAGCTCTTGGAATTTGGCTTGGAGTATCAACTGTGTTCAGCACAACATATTCTATTATAGCAATTGTGCTTTCGATTAAAGATGGTAATGTCTCACATCTGTTATATCTGTGATTACACATTAATCACCCAATTACTTGTAAATAAGTACAACCAGTTTTCAACTCAACTCCACTTACTGCCTCATTGGTTCACTTTTTTTCTGTGGGAGGTTATTTAATATTTTACCTAAAATGGACAAAAAAACTAAAAAATGGCATGCATTATGTGATGAATGTGTACTCTATACCTGAAGAGAGATATGTGCAAATCATTCAATGCATGGTTTTATGTTTCTCCATGCCTTTCTAATTAAGCATTTCTTTTAATCATGTTAATGCTTTTTCCTATGGTAATTAACTCTAGTTATCTAAAGTAAAACCAGACTAATATTTTTCTACTACTCGGTAACTTGTTATTGCTATACAGCATCTGAAATTACTGTTGAAGTCTTTCATTTTGTAACGATATCATCTCTAGGCTTTTCATTTTTGGGAAGTTGGAAAGCCGTTCATATATATAATATTTCCATCTGTCTTGTATTTATTCCTTGATAGAGGTGTTTACATCCCTCACTGTGAATTTATATTTATACACTAACTTATGTTTAAATAGAAGACATGAAGAAGAACTTTTTGAGAATCAGAAAAAGGATATCTGTTTTCTATGTAGTTTATAAACCATCTAAAAATCACACATGTATACCTGGATAACACTTTGAAGCATTATACAGAATGTATAGTTTAGGTATAAAACATATTAATGGTGCGAAAATTATTCATAATATAACATTCATAATTATTCATAATACTAAGATTCCCGATAAATTAAATTCATCCAATTCATCATTTTTTTGGTACAGATCCAATTCATCATTTAAGTCAGTAGATATAATTCAATAAATAATATAAATTTTCAATTCATCCAAAAATAGAAAAAGTACTTCACTAAAAATGATTGAAGAAAGAAGATTAGAGCAAGTAGAGAGTACAATATGGAGAAATTAAAACCTTTATGGTGAGAAGTAATTTTTTACAATAGTTTTTGAAAAAGTGATTCTTGAAAGTGATTTTTTGGAGAAGTATTTTTTGAAGAAATGTTTTTTCAGGAAGTGATTTTTGAAAAAGTGCTTTTTAAAAAGGTAATTTTTGAAAAAGATGATTTTTTAAAAGTGATTTTGGTTTCAAATTAAAAAATCAGAGATCATATATTCATTAAATTCAATAAAAATGAATTACTTAAATTAAGATATAAAATAATTGAATAATTTTAAGTATGCTTACTGAATTGTTTTTTTTTTCATTCAATCATTAATATCTTAATCCAAATTCATCCGATTCATACATCTCTCACCCCGACTTCCAACGTGGATGTGCACTAACTACCAACACATGAACAGGAATACGATCACCAGCTAGAGATTACAGCATGCCAGGGGATGATGATACAAGTAAAGTATTTTCAACAATAGGATCCGCTGCTAGTCTTGTTTTTGCATTTAATACTGGCATGGTCCCTGAAATACAGGTAAACAAAGAAGCTCACTAATTTTGTTAAGATACATAATTCTATTTTGTTTCTATTTTAATTCGTTGTACAATTTGCAGGCAACAATTCGAAAACCAGTTGTGAAGAACATGATGCTAGCACTATACTTTCAATTCACCGTAGGACTTGTACCATTTTTTGCAGTTGTCTTTGCAGGATATTGGGCGTATGGGTCTTCAACAGGAGCCTATTTGTTCAATAATGTGACTGGTCCTATCTGGGTGAAAGGCTTAGCCAATATTTCAGCATTTTTACAAGCAGTCATTGCATTGCATGTACTTACTTCTAAACTAGAATTTTTGACACATTTGAATGTCAAACTTAAATGGTTTCATTTGTCTAATATACTCTCTCTTCTTCTATTAGATATTTGCTAGTCCCATGTATGAGTATTTGGATACTAAGTTTGAGATCAAAGGAAGTTCACTGAATATTAAAAACTTGTTATTTCGAATTGGGGTCAGAGGTGGCTACTTGACATTCAATACATTTGTAGCAGCACTACTTCCATTCCTTGGAGATTTCATGAGCCTAACAGGGGCAATTAGCACACTTCCTCTTACATTTATTCTTGCAAACCATATGTACTTGGTTGCGAAGGGAGATAAACTTGCTTCTTCACAAAAGCTTTGGCATTGGTTCAACATTGTTTTCTTTAGCATTGCATCTCTTGCAGCAACAGTTGCAGCCATAAGACTTATTGTTGTAGACTCCAGAACTTACCATGTTTTTGCTGATATATGATAGAATATGTTATATTATTTCAGCAATTATGTTAGAATGGTTTCATTCATAGAAAAATAGAATAAGATTTTCTATTAGAAGATTGTGTTACTATATTTTGTTAAATAGACAACTCTTTTTTAAAAGGGAGTTTATTGTGAAGTGAATAAAGTTTTACACATTTCTAGATTATCTAAAAGGTGTTGTTATCTTAAGTCATCAAATGATGGGTGAGTAAACAAGTTCAAGGGTTTTTCCTTCCTTATACTCCTTCAACTCTAAACATAACATGATGAACTAAACATCAATGTCAAACCAAAAAATAAGCACTAATCATAACAATAGAAAATGAACACCCACACCCACAATGAAGTGAGAAAAAGGCAAAAAAAACAAAATATTGTAATCACTAAATGAAGGCATAGAGGCAAAATGAGTCCCTTCAAGAGTGGCTTAATCGTGTGTCAGATCCATCTTAAATGGAGCACCAACTAATGCTCATGATTGAGTGAGAACCGAATCGGGATGGGACTAGCCAGGGCTCACGGTTGAGAGTGAGAACATAATTTGAATGGGGCCAGCTAGGGTTTGTGATAGAGAACCAAAAGTCGCAGCATTGAATGAATGAATGGATTTGGTGGATTGTGCAGGTTGAGGGTGGTTATTCCATGGAAGCTCGGTAATTGTTAGTGGCAGTGATGAACAAAGAAGATGAACAATTGCAATTGAGGACTGGAGTAAAAGGGTCTTACTGTCCTCAATTGCAATTAAGGCATAAAATATGGAATACAAACCCATATGTAGTTGATGTTATATATTCGGTCCTAAATAGGAATAAAATATGAAGTTGTACTAGATAGTGGACAATAATATAAAACTTTGTCGAATCTATGATATGGATCGATATAAAAACTGAATATTTCAATGTTTAATGGATATTTCTACAATTGAATTTGTCACACTTCCTTACCTAAGAAGACATGCTTGGAATCAGCAAATTAAAATTCATGAACCTGCAACCATTTAAGAAACAGATATCTGTACCAAAAAGATTTAAGAAACAAATTGGTAAATGGACAAGCTAACCTCATTATCCTCTCCTTGTATAAGAAAAACAAATCTATATTATACATAAAAAATTCATAAGACAAAGGAAGGGCAGTTAAAAACTATCCAAGTTGGGGGAATTCATTCAGATAGAATGATTAGAAAACAAACCAAATTGGGAGAATTTAGTCAGATAGACTGATTAGAAAACAAACCAAATTCTAACAGTTACGTTTAACAATAAGAATTCAGGAGTATAAAACTACAGATGACTGAAACTGGGAACTAAACCGACTAACCCATGAACTAAATCCCGTTCCATACATGTATGAAGACGATACATAACATATGATATCATACCAGAATAGTATTAGTCAGAATGCCTCAAACAACACTGTAATAAAAATACAGATTTTTTGTCAGCATATAATTTCTTTTTCATATGATTTTATTTCAAGAAACAATCTCTTTGCTTGCGATAATAAGATTGTATACATCTACCCTACCAAGATCCACTAAATGAGAGTCTCGTATGTTGGACCACCTTTTAATATATCACATGAAAAGCTCAAGACACTTCCATAAATAGAGATATTTGTTCTAATCAAATCAGCAAAAATAAAACTATTACACACATAGAAACCTTACCAAAATGTTTCAACCAGAGACATATGCATTGAGATCTACATCATCCAGACACCAACTTTACAATAATGCAGATGGAGTTGAGAATGATGAGAGGAACTCTCATGTATTGAGTTGCATAAATGAGACCTATAAGTTGGCCTTTGAATGACTTAGTCCTTCCACTTGAAAAATCCGAGAAGCCCCATCCTCTGGGTGCAAGAAAGCGGTCCTCATTTAGTATTGCTAGTGCATTTGCAAGAAGCAAGAACCCCTCTAATAATGTCCACAACCCCATTTTCCTGCACTGCAAAAAAACCCAATCCTGTACTAAGAGAACTGATCCAGTAGATAACATTTATTGTAGACAGAAAGATGCATCTATTTTCAGGTTGGTGAAAAATCAAAATCTCACTTACAAGTTACAACTACTTAGACCATCACTCCATCAGTATATCAAAAGATCATATATACTAAAGCAACTTACACTTACCTCCATTGAGGTTTAGTATTATTATATTCATCATCCCTCCTGTTCCGAACATTACACTAGGGACGTCAGTGTAATGATACTCACCTCGAAAGTGTACTATTATGTAATGGTTGCAAATAAGAGAGGAATAATCGATAATGTCTTCGTTTCGACAAACCTCAAGGATGTTGGCATAATATACTCAATTTTAAATTGGAGAAATTACACCTTCCTCGGTTCAATTACACTTTTCATAGCTCCTATTTCAAAAAACCACACTTACACAGTTACACTTCTTCGGTTAGTTCAGTGTAATGATCATAAATCTTAAAACATCTGAGCATAGCCTTCTAAACAAGAGGATGTAAAGTGAAAATAATTTCCCCGAAAAAACTCAATAAATATGGATGTAACAGCTAAAAATAAAGAAATTAACCTTCTAATTAAACTTCAAACAAAGGAAAAATGTGTGTATAAGTCATTATATGTGAGACATTTTTCTTTTTATAAGATGCCTATAAATTTAGTGCAAAAGTACAGATATCTAACATATTGAAACATACTATAGATGAGAACAACGATATGAATGGAATTCTAATAAATAACAAAAACGTAATGCGAAACTAATGTCCAGTAAATATGACAGATTGCAAGGATTGAGAACGATGCAGAATGGTAGAAATATGTAACCTGATTACGGTGGACGATGACGTGGAGGGACGACGATCAAGCTGATGCGTTTCACAGTGCAAATGAACAACACGAGATCCCGAATCGAACAAACTCGCACCGTTTTACTTCTTTATTATACTGTTAATATAATTGGGCCTTTTTCATCTCAAGCCCAATCAGTAAGTGACAAACAACAAAACCAAAAACTCCTAATTCTATTTTATTAAAAATTTAATATAAGATGATTCATATTAATTGAAAACTCTTAATTTCCATACCAAAACAAGTACTGAATTTCCAATAATTTTCCCACATCATTTTGTGATCTGACGGAATAGTTTTTCATTAAAAAGAAGTTATATATTTAAAAAACTTAAAAAAGAATTACACTGATATTTTATGACTTTTAGTAAAATTACACAAATCACTTAGACTTTTTTAAAATCTACACAAATCACCCTAATTATACATATGCATTACACTAACTACCCCTGTAAGAGATATAAGTGTAATTTCTTAAACAAAAATATTGACAAGTGTAATTAAGTTAAAAAAGATATGGTATATTGTGAAGACAAGTCCAAATAGTATAAACTTGACGAGTATTCATTATTTTTTATTCATTACAAACTACATCAATAAGTCTAAGGGGGTGTTCAAATTACTTTCATACTATATTGTAACTAACCAAAATAAAGAATAAGCATCAACTCTTATACTATTTGGATTTGTCTTTACAATATACCCTATTTTGTTTGACTTAATTACATTCATCACCATTTTTATTTAAGAAATTACACTTATCTATCTTACGAGAGTAGTCAGTGTAATATATATATAATTATGGGTAGTTTATGCAGGTTTAAAAAAGGTCTAGTGATTTTTATAATTTCACAAAAACACAGGAATGCTAGTGTAATTTATTCAAAAAAAACTTTAATATTTAAACAGTAGAATTCATAGCGGTAAGAGTATAAAAAAAGTGACTAAGACAAAATCACCGAGTAATTATTTGGTTCGGTTCAAATTTTTGTTGTTGTTGAGTAATTCATGAATCAAATTGAACAAAATTGATAATTTAACTCGATTTGGTTTATATTATTTTTCATTGTCCGAATCTAACTTGTCATAAATTATTTGGTTCTAGTTGGTTAGTTGATTCACTTTTCTAATTGAATAAGTTAAATTTTGTTACTTGTCTGAAAAGTCTTGTATATGTACCTAGTAGAAACTCATCCTATTAAAGATCTACTATAAAAATATGTCACCATTTGTTCCTTGTTATCTTTCTTTTAGTTTCTCTATTTTGTATAGGTTTAACATTGATATATTTCCTTTATAAGGTTTTGTTATTTTGCACTGAATAGAAAAAATACTATCTAAACTTTTCTTTTTTAATTACAAACCCTTGAGATTTTTTTTTGCTCAAATGTATAAAACTTGTGTAGTTACTTTTTACTTATATTAGTCTAAGAGGGGAATCATACTGCTTTAGATTAAGTATAACCTAATTATTAAATGTTTATCAATTTCATGTTTCATTTCGGTTCTCTTAGTTCTGGACCCTACGGAATCGTGAACCAACTCATTACAAGCACTTACCCACAATGATTACAAATTGTTTCCTAAAAAATTATCTGGAAGTGAACCACATTTTTTTAGTTTAATTCAGTTTGTTTAAGTTCCATTAGTTTCGTGGTTCAATCAAGAACCACTTATCCACAATGATGGCAAAATGAGTCATTTCCGCAAGCACATTTATATAACTTGCAATTTTTACGAACAAGACATACAATTTTAGTCGATTTATCTATTTTCCCAACTCATTTGACAGTCAAGCCTTCATATATTCTTATTGAGCAATATAAGCAGCCCACAAACTTAACATTTAAAAAGTGACAAAATTCAAATAAATTGGAATTTAATATGATTTAATGTCTCCAAAAATTGTAATGCAATAATTTGTTTATTTTTGTTTTATATCTTCAACTTATTTATTTATTTTATTTATTATTATAGATTTTTTATATTTTTATTGTTTAGCTATGAAAACGAGTAGTACATGCATGTAAATTTGTCTTATTTTCATAAATAAGCATGTCCTAGTATCTAACTAATGAAAAAATTCCGTTCATTTAAAAAAAAAACAAAAAATAATATTTTAATATTATTTTATGAAATTTAATTGTTTGATGAGAAAGGGATACAAGAAAATTATGGGACATCCTTCTCATTACTACTTATACCCGAGTAATTATAATCTTAAAATTTTGGTTGGCACTTAGCAATACCTATAGATGGTAAAACAGGGAATTTTATTGGCCGTTGTGCGTTATTGGGTTCGATAAGACCACAGAGTCTCTTCTATATATAATGGTAAGAGTTGAGAACCTTCATTTACTTTAGCTCATTCACGTTAGATATAAGATGTATAGAGAGAGAACGGTTGAGGAGCAAAGCAAGTAGCGTACGCTTCTGCTGTTGCTTATTTGAGGAACAATGCTAAAAAAAACATCATTAACAACAACATAATCAAATAATGGGGAAGGGAAACGCTGAAAACAATTCTACTAAGGTTTATGCCAAAGAGGATCCTACAGATATTGAAGTCCCAGATACCGCACATAAGATTAACAGCGGTGAGAAACACGTGGTTTTAAATCTAGATTCACAATTGTGATTGAGGCTTCAAATTCAAGTTTTTTGAGTTATGAAATTATCACGATTGCAATTGTAGCACATGAAGCAACGTTTTCCATGACATAATGGTTTAGGAAGTTTCGGAAACTGTGCCCTCAATTTAAAACTCTGCTGACAGTATTCATTCATTCCCCATTTTCAAATTTTACCGTTCCATTCTCAATTTGGAATTCACAAAATTCCATCTTTAAGAAGCCCAGAAGGTCCAATGATTGGAGATTTGGAGTTGAAGATAAAACAAATAGAAGTCCATTTATTTCAAACTAGCTGAAGGAAAGAAGATAGTTCTAGCACACGCATTTTTTGTTTATTCTTGGGGGCATTATGGCTGACACAGCCAAATCTATTCATGTTTAATAAAAATACTACCAAGTTTACATATATGATATGACATGTTCTTTGGTTTTCTTTTTGGATTATGACTTTTGTCTTTTTTATCATTTTATTTCGATTTTGATTATAATTGAGTCTTGCTCGATGTTGCAATTATATGCTAAAAATATTCGGAATTGAAAGTGGAATAAGTACACAATTTGTAAATAAAATTGGAGTTAACTGAAATGAGTTATGGATGATTTTAAATCTGTTAACGGATGTGTGTTAAATTGTGATTGTGGTTGATTATGGCCCATTTAGCTTGATAATGTGGTTGCACCATGGTTTGGTGCGACCCATCACTGTATTTGGTGTCACACTATAATTGTGGGATAATGTGATTGTAGATAACAATTTGATACAATGGGCAACACTTTATTGAAAAGAAACATATTATGCCCTTCTCTAATATATTTTAATTTGATTTTGCAGATTCATGGGTTCAAGTAGCTTTTGTCCTCACCTCAGGAGTAACAGGCGCCTTTGTGCTCGGATATTCTGGGACTATCATGGTTCCCCTGGGTTGGGTAGGGGGTGTAGTTGGTCTAGTTCTTGCAAATGCAATATCATTTCATGCAAATGCTCTTGTTGCTAAGCTCCATGAACATGGAGGGGTAAAGCACATTAGATATAGAGATCTTGCTGGATACCTATATGGTAAGGCCAACAGAAACTAGGGTTCATATAACACAAAGTGGAATAACCACTAGCTAGTTTCCTCTTTCTTCACTTTTCATACTAATTTGCTGTGTAAGGTAACTTATGTTCTCATTCTCATTGTAGGTAAGAAAGCATATTCTCTCACATGGATTATGCAGTATATCAATCTCTTCATGATTAATACTGGCTATATCATTTTGGCTGGTTCATCCTTAAAAGTAAGATACGTTTAAGAACCAATTATTTCTTTTCTTCTGGGTGAACTTAAAATTACATTCTTCTCTTAAGTAACTTCTTTTGACATCCTATACATATTACTTTAGTGTTTTCAATTCTCTATTTTGGCTTAATGCAATAGTGTACAATCTGTTAATTTAGATTGTTTATTCAAGAAAAAATTTCTTAACCTTTGTTTCTGTTCATCATGGTGCAGGCTTTTTATATTCTATTTAGGGATGATGATCAGATGAAGCTTCCACATTTTATTGCCATAGCTGGAGTTGCATGTGGAATGTTTGCTATTTGTGTTCCCCATCTTTCAGCTCTTGGAATTTGGCTTGGAGTTTCAGTTGTCCTCACCATAATATATTCTGTTATAGCAGTTGTGCTGTCAATTAAAGATGGTAGTGTCTCACATCTATTATATGTGATTGCACATTAATCACACAATAACTTCTTAATAAGTACCACCAATTCTTTAACTCAATTCTATTTACTGAAACTGATTTACTTAGAATCTGTTTGTGAATTTAGTTTTGGAGAGGCGAACGAAGAGAAAGAGAAGACTTGAGAGCCATAAAGTAAATTAGTAGGATGATTCCAAAGTCTTCTTTTTCTTTACATTCAAAACTCAAATTCCAAACAAACTCTTAGATAAGTTATCAAATATCTAAAATAGACTACGTAAAAATTGGCATGTATTATATGAAAATGTACTCTATACTTGATGATAAAATATTGATGCACACTTTCTAGAAGCTTCCACACTTGTGTAGAAACAAGTAGTGATGATTGTATCATAATATCTAGAATTATCCTAAGCTTCTAGTATATTCTATTATAGGCATTGAGTATTATAATTAAAGAAGTATCTAGAAATCTTGAGATAAATGTATACTAGATACTTATGGAACCATCTAGAAATTCATAAGTGTTGTAGAAAGCCTATAAATAGGCACTCACCCTTCATTTGTAAGACATCCAAATAAGAAGCAAATTATTCTAAGTTGTGTAGCTCCAAAGCTTCTCCACTTCTATTTTCACTACTATAACTTTCATTTCTAAAATACTATCAGTGGTATCAGAGCTACGTTTGGTCATACACTGGGCGTAGAATATTACTCTATCCATTTCCAACTACCTCCAAAAATCTCACATCCATACTAAACCATCTTTATACTCTTTGAGCTATGGCTAGCACTATTCAATCATCATCAATTCCTATCCCAATTTTCATCGGAGAAAACTATGATTTTGGAGCACAAAAATGACTACTTTCTTTCGGTCCCAAGATTTGTGGGATATTGTAGAAGAAGGATTCACTACTCCAGAGAATACTTCAACTCTTACCGTGGCTCAGAAAAAGGAGTTGAAAGAGAATGTGCAAAAGGATGCAAAGGCGTTATTTATTCTACAACAAGCCTTGGCTGAGACTATCTTTCCAAGAATAATGGGAGCTACAAGTGCCAAAGAAGCATGGGATACACTAAAGGAGGAGTTTCATGGCAGTGATAAGGTACGCACCATTAAACTTCAAACTCTTAGGCGTGTGTTTGAATTACTTAAGATGAAAGAGTCTCAGACCATAAAAGACTATCTAAAATAAAAGAAATAGTCAATCAAATGAAAGCCTATGGGGAAAATATTCTTGACAAAAGAATTGTTGAGAAAATTCTGATTTCAATTCCCAAAAAAATATGACTCAATAGTTACTACGATTGAGCAAACCAAAGATTTGTCTACTCTATCAGTAACAGAACTAATGGGCTCTCTAGAAGCTTATGAGCAAAGATTGAGTAGGCATGATGAAGGTTCACTAGAAAATGCCTTTCAATCAAAGCTCAGACTAAGGTCTCA
>NC_032024.1:9171118-9171420 GCF_001865875.1 Lupinus angustifolius
CATTCTAGAAACAAAGAGATTTCTAAAGATTTCTCTAGAAACAATCAAGCAAAATATCTTCCATGCGGCATATGCCAGAAGTCAGGCCATTTAGAAAAATATTGTCGATATCGAGGAAAGATACAATGCCAATATTGCAAAAGATTTGGGCACTCTGAGCAAAATTGTCGCAACAAAAATAATCATCAGGCCAATTTCACTGAAGAATACCAACATGACTAACAACTATTCTATACCAACCAAGTCTCTAGTTGTGATAAAGAAGAAAACTGGTACTTGGATAGTGGTTGTAGTAACCACAT
>NC_032024.1:9171520-9172387 GCF_001865875.1 Lupinus angustifolius
ATGAACAATCTTCACCAGAATCTTCTCCGAGACGAGTAAGATCCTTAGTAGATATATATGAGACATGCAACTTGGCCATAGTTGAACCTGGAAGCTTTGAAGAAGCAACACGACAAGAAGTATGGGTCAAGGCAATGGAAGAAGAGATAAAGATGATCGAGAAAAACAACACGTGGGAGCTAGTAGATTGTCCAAAAGATAAAGACATCATCGGAGTAAAATGGGTGTATAAAACAAAGCTCAATCCTGATGGCACTATACAGAAGCACAAGGCGAGATTAGTAGCCAAGGGCTACTCTCAACAACCAGGAATCGACTATAATGAGACATTTGCTCCAGTTGCTCGTCTAGATACTATAAGAGCTCTAATAGCTCTTGCAGCAGAAAGAGGATGGAGCATTTACCAGCTAGATGTCAAGTCTGCATTCCTCAATGGAGTACTTCAAGAAGAGATCTATGTGGAGCAGCCAGAAGGGTTGATGAGCAAGGGCAACGAAAACAAAGTGCTACGATTGAAGAAGGTTCTATATGGCTTGAAGCAAGCTCCTCGAGCATAGTATAGTAGAATTGACCAGGACTTCGTCGATAAAGGATTCAGGAGGAGTAAGAGTGAGCCTACACTATACATTAAATCCCAAGGTCAGTATGATACTTTAATAGTTTCCTTGTACGTAGATGATCTTATATACACTGGAAATAATATAAAGATGATAATAGAGTTCAAAGAAGACATGATGAAGACATTCGAGATGACAGACCTAGGCTTAATGCACTACTTCCTTGGAATTGAGGTAAATCAAAAAGAAGAAGGTATATTCATCTCACAAAAGAAATACACAGAAGAACTACTAAAGAAGTTTAAGATGT
>NC_032024.1:9172487-9185871 GCF_001865875.1 Lupinus angustifolius
TTTTCACTTGGATCAGGAGTATTCTCTTGGGCGTCAAAGAAGCAATCAATCATTGCACAATCAACAGCAGAAGCTGAGTACGTAGCAGCTGCAGAGACGACTAACCAAGCTATATGGCTTAGACGAATACTCAATGATATGGGAGATCAAGAGATGGAGCCTATGACAATCTATTGTGACAACAAATCGGCGATAGCGATAGCAAAGAATCCAGTCCATCACAACAGGACAAAACATATCGCAATTAAATATCATGTTGTCAGAGAAGCAAGTGAGAATAAAGAAATAAAGCTCGAGTATTGCAAGACCGAAGATCAAATTGCTGACATATTCACTAAGGCATTACCAAGGCCAAAGTTCGAGGAGGAGTGATAAAATATTGATGCACACTTTCTAGAAGCTTCCACACTTGTGTAGAAACAAGTAGTGATGATTGTATCATAATATCTAGAATTATCCTAAGCTTCTAGTATATTCTATTATAGGCATTTAGTATTATAATTAAAGAAGTATCTAGAAATCTTGAGAAAAATGTATACTAGATACTTATGGAACCATCTAGAAATTCATAAGTGTTGTAGAAAGCCTATAAATAGGCACTCACCCTTCATTTGTAAGACATCCAAATAAGAAGCAAATTATTCTAAGTTGTGTAGCTCCAAAGCTTCTCCACTTCTATTTTCACTACTATAACTTTCATTTCTAAAATACTATGCAATTGATCCAATGCTTGGTTTCTATTCCTCCATGCCCTTCTAATTAAGCATTTATTATTCTTTAAATCAGATTCATTTTGTTTTCAATGGTAATTAACTCTAATTTTCTCTAGTGCTTAGTAACTTGTACTTTAGCATACAAGTTACCACATTAGCAATTACTGTTTAATGGTACACTTTCTACACCTGCCATGCCTAGAAGCTAGAATTTTCATTCATGAGAAGTTAATTAGACTGCAATTACTATATTTAGTATTTCAGATGCCTTGTATATCATCCTTTGATTAAGTTATGACGTGCTTTCATCCATTACTGTTAAAATTTTCATATATTCTTTCACATACATTTAGACTTTAGATGTAGTGCATAAAGAATATTTTGAGAACCAGCAGAAGATTATCTATTTCCTCCTTTGTAGTTTATAAACACCATCTACCAACATGAAGTTGGTTTATTAGTGGTGTATGACCTCATTAGATCATTATGTATTATAGTAGGTCAAATGTTCAATCTTTAGAACAACACTTGTTGTAAGGGGTATCTACACATCCTGAAAGGGGCTAATTCCTTATAATAAGGTGAGGGGATACTGTTGGTTATGCTAAAAAATATTCTTAACCACCATCTAAAATTCAACCATTTATATTCTCACATACAGTTTGAAGCATATTACAGAATGTATATTCTAGTATAAATACACTTCCAGTGTGAATGTGTACTAACCACCATTACATGATCAGGATTACGATCACCAGCTCGAGATTACAGTATTCCAGGGGAAGGTGCAAGTAAAATATTTACAACAATTGCTGCAACTGCAAGTCTTGTTTTCGCATTTAATACTAGCATGATCCCTGAGATACAGGTACACAAAGAAGCTTACTATTTTTTTAGAAATTCTCATAAAGTGACATTCAAAGCGAGAAAATTAAATAAGAGTGTTCTAAACTATAATTTAATCTAAAGTTACATGTGTACTAATTTAGATTGTTAATAGTGGATAATCGGATATAGTATTGCTTATTAAGCCCACTTAGAATCTTCTTCACACATTTTTATATATGAAGGTTATGTGAGTTTCATGTAAGATAAAGTTGATGTCAGATATGTAAGTCTGTAATAAAACCATTTTCTTGGCTTTATGAAAGTCTAATATTGTAGGCAAAAAAATATGGTTTTGGGTGGTGACAATAAATTGGGTGATTGAAAGTTTCTCTATAAATAGAAAACCCTCATGATCAAAATTCACAAAATAATATTAAAATTTGTTAACGAGATTCGGCCAATTGTGCCTACATCCCCGGGAGCGTTGAGCGGATACCAAGATATTATTAAAGAATAAGGATTACAAACCCTAACACACCCATGGATCCACCTGCCCATGGGGTGTTTCTATTAGGTGCTTATATCTGGTGCACATTATAACAAGGGCTCTGAGTCCAATATATAACATTGGTTACTCTACTCCATTCTAATACTAGACAATGTGGGACTAATACAATAATAACATATTTCAAGCATTCCCAACACAGACTATCAACCACGTTATCCCTAGGATAAACCAACGTTTTCCCTCAATACTATTACCAGTGTCAGTTCTTGAAATTCACACAATTTGACTGCATGTGTCAATTCTTAGTGCCACGAAAAGAAAGGAGAAATTTGCCAGAAATGTGTCGGCGAAAAATATAAGGGAGAAATAAAAAGTTGAATGAAAGCACATTCAACTTGGGACAAGAAAATATGAAAGGAGAAGACTTCTATTTATTTTTTTCAAGTTTCTCATCTCTCCAATGTGGGACTTGGGAGTTATTTATTTTTTAAAACTCTTCTATGTGGGACTTGCGAGTTCTTTAGATTTCACACTCAAAAATTCTCACTAATGACTTTCAACAAACCAAGTTCCAACAATCCCCCACTTGAAATTAAAAAACGATTTCAGAGAATTTTTGTGGTCTTAATAAGATTGTGCATAAACAAATGTGTCATGCGACTTGAACCTTTACATAGTGAGTAAGGTCCAGATTTTACTAGAGTGACTGTTGTCTTGAACTCTATCTCCGACATCAAACCACACACAACCTTTTCAAATGTGTATTCTGTAAAGTTTGTGCGTTAAAGGTCATGCACGTCTATCCAGTATAGTGAACGCTCTAGAAATTTATGCCTCTAAATTTCATAGGAAGTGACTCTCACTTCCATATTCACATAGGTGAGTCTATCAAGAGTACTCCTATAGCCTAGGTACTCCACTCCAATTGGAGTATAGATCTCATTAAGAGTTTAACTCATCCTTATTTATGCTGCAGGAATCATGCTTCTCATAATTTTATAGCATGTTCATTCTCATATCACTTCACAACTTGTTATTACTCATTGAACCTATTTCTTGGGATCTCCAGTCAGTTTGGTCAGGTTACCATCATAAGTGATCCTCGTTCTAAGGGCAATAGTCTCATACTCTTAGAAGTATTATGATCTTTCTCTCTAGCTAGTCCTTTCGTCAAAGGATCTGCTAAGTTATTCTGAGTACGTACATGATCCACTCTAACAACTCATATGGAGAGAAACTTTCTAATGCTGATATGCTTACGACGTATTTGTTATTTCTTACCGTTATAAAAGCGGTTCTCAATTTTTGCAATAGTCATGATACTATCACAACGGATCAACACAACTGGTATCGGTTTTTCCCATAGAGGAATCTTTGTAAGCAAGCTTCTCAACCAACTTGCTTCTTCACTAGCTGTTGCTAGTGCTATCATCTTCGCTTTCATAGTGGATTGAGCCAAAATAGTCTATTTCTTGTTAGACTCTAGATAATCTATCTAATTATTTATGGCTTCTTGCCACAAATCAACATCCAAAGAAGTCAAAGCTTCTTGGAGAGTTGATGGATTCTCCTCCAATATATAGACCATATAATGAGGTCTATACTCTTTAGCAGTTGTTGTTCTCTTACTTCTTCTAGGTTCTATTTTAAACCTTTCATTTTTATTGTTATCTCTAATCACAGGTATGTGACTAGTTGAAGTGTTCCCACTATTCCTCAATTTAAAAATGAATTTTTCATTGAACTCAACATCATTAGTCTTAATGATCATTTTTGTGTTAAGGTCATAAAACCTCTATGCATTCCTGTTTACAACATACTCAATGAATACACATTCATAGACTCTACTTACGAGTTTAACTCTCTAGGGGCATAACTTCATAAACGATTTCATGAGCGATTCTTATATCTCATTGGACTAAGACTCTACTGATTTATCATTGGTCATTTGATACTTGAGGTAGCAGCTAACATCATACTTTTTTAGTCTGAGCTTCCTCACTATCATATTTCTTTTCAAGTGCATACCAAATTAATATGGCAGACTTGTATAAGCTGTAATCATAGAGATCATGTGACAACTCATTCAGAATGAAGTTTTTACACATGTAATCACGTTTATTCCAGAGAGCTATATCAATAGATAGTTTATCCATTTCCTTTTTTCAGAACGTGCGCAACTTTTCTCATAGTGTGGAAAAATTTCATTTTATGTTGTTACCATTTGAAATTTGTCTCATCAAAGTTATTTTGTCTAGTAATATTATCTATGAATGTCATTGTAGTAGAAACATCTTAAAATTGTTGGTATTGTAGCTTACAACAATTCTAAATGATACGAAATAATACTTACTAGGTGAGTCACAACCTGATCGCTCTCTTTAAGACGTTTCGTGGACTGCCCAAAATGTGCAAGCAAACTATCAACCACACCGTCCAAGGATAAAATAACTCAGATCTCTGTTATCAGATTCTTACTACATTGTAAGAACTGATCTCGAATTCACCAACCATAATATGGCTACTAGTGTCATTTCTCGAAATATCCACAATATGACTACTAGTGCCAATTCTCAAAATACCCATACCCACAATATGACTACTAGTGTCAATTCTCGAAATTCCCACAATTTGGCTGTATGTGTCAATTCTTAGTGCCATAGAAAAAAAACAGGAAAAGTTTGCCGAAAATGCATCGGCAGAAAATATGAGGGAGAAAAAAAAGTTGAATAAAAATGCATTCAACTTGGGGCAAGAAAATATGAAGGGAGATGCTTCTATTTATAGCATGAGATTTTTTTAAGTTCCTCATCTCTCCGATGTGGGACTTAAGAGTTATTTTTTTCAAAACTCTTCTATGTGGGACTTGAGAGTTTTTTAGATTTCACACCCAAAAGTTCTCACTAATAATTTTCAACAAAACCAAGTTCCAACATCTTCTTAATGTTTCTCATATTTTATATGGAGAGATATATTCTCTTATTTCAAGAGAGGATGTGATTTTTTTGTCCTTGTATTTAGAGAGGTTGTAATATTTTCTCACTTAGAGAAAACCTTTTATCCTTGCATGTGGTTGTTTCCCTCATCATCATTTTGAGAGAGTTTTACACGTTAAATATTGTGTGTTAATTCCTATTTTCTCAACTCTATTTTATTTGTGTGGTGTTGTTTCCATAACTATGTTACTCAACAGTTGACACTCAGCGACCATGAGGTTACGTTCATATACTGGATACAGCCTCTCCACTTATGAGATAAACCTGTGTATATCTACCATCACCATATCTCACTAAGTGAGAATCTCATATACTAGGTCGCCTTTTTTTAATTTAGGTTGATACATGAATAATATTTTTTTCTTCTTATATTAGATTATGGAAATAGATTTTTATTTGGTTGTATAACTTGCAGGCAACAATTAGGGAACCAGTTGTGAAGAACATGATGAAAGCACTATGTTTTCAGTTCACTATTGGTGCTATACCATTTTTTGTGGTTGTCTTTGTAGGATACTGGGCATATGGATCTTCCACGGGAACCTATTTGTTGAATAATGTTAATGGACCTGTCTGGGTGAAAGGCTTAGCCAATATTGGAGCATTTTTTCAAGGAGTCATTACATTGCATGTATTTCCAACTAAACTATATTTTTTGCCACTCTTAAGCCTTTGTTTTGTTGATAAGAAAGGGGAGGATCGAAAGAGAAGATTGGAAAGATTAAGGAAAAATTAATTTTCAACCGTTTGGTTGCATATTGGAAAGGGAAGAAAAACTTTGGGTTTCATTTTTCAGTGAGGTCACCATTGCAATTACTGCAATTGCAAAGTTATGATACAAATTGTGGTCATTAAGTTGTGATGTATTTTATGATTAAAGCAATATTTTTAAACTTTATACAGTCCAATGTAGTATGATGCGCTGAAATATGGTCACATGAGGGCCAATGTGACATCGTCATTATAATTTGGTGTCACACCATAATTATAATGTCACATTACAATTATGGTGAAATGCGGTTAATATAACTACAACATTGTGACAACATCAGGTGATCTGATCCACAATTTGTGTCATTGTATACGTTTTTTGTTTACATACTGACCTTGGCAGAAAACTGATGGGAAAGGGTTACCACGTTTAGTCGTCTCTAACTACTTCACGCTATGCATGGTTTGGATAAATAGAGAAGGAAGGAAGGAAGTGGAGGTGAATAAAAGAGTGACCAAAAAGAATCTTTTTTTACACTTGAATTTAATATAGGGAAGGAAATGACTATTTTTTATGATAACTCTTCATATTTAAAAAAAATTGGGTTTTGTGTTGACAACGTTCATACGTGTCATTAATTCCCTATAATTCAGAAAAAATAAACTAATGCATATGATGTCGATTTCAATAATAAATATATTTTTTCTTCACTATATTTCTATTTTCTACCGGGCAACTAAAAGTCATTATATTTTCTAGATTTTTTATCAATCATTTTTTCCTCAACTTTTCTTTTGTAAACTCAATACAATATTAAAAAATATTTATCCTATTAATCATAGTTAAGCTATGGTTAAATTCCTCATAATTCAATCCATTCAATAGTTTTATACAATTTATTCTCTCCTTTAGTTCTCTTTTATGCAAACACCAAAAAATATCATCCCATTTTTTACTATGTTTCTTTCATTTCTCATATCTTCTACTTATTTTCTTCTATTTTCTTTCCCAAACTAAATACACCATAAATATTCAACTTAAATTGTTTCATTGTCCTAATATATATCCCCTCTTTGCTTCAATCAGATATTTGCTAGTCCTATCTATGAGTATGTGGATACTGTGTATGGGATCAAAGGAAGCTCACTGAAAACCAAGAACTTATCATTTCGAATTTTGGTGAGAGGTGGCTACTTGATTTTCAATACATTTGTGGCAGCACTACTTCCATTCCTTGGAGATTTCATTAGCCTCACTGGTGCTGCAAGCATATTGCCCCTTACATTTATTCTTGCAAACCATATGTACCTTGTGGCAAAGGAGAATAAGCTTACATCTATAGAAAAGCTATGGCATTGGTTCAACATTGTTTTCTTTAGCATAGTATCCCTTGCAGCAACAATTGCAGCTATATGGCTTATTGTTGATCACTCCAGAACATACCATGTTTTTGCTGATATGTGACCCAAGTACATCTATTCTAGCCTAATTGTTCGATTTTGGAAGGAAAAGAATGAAAAGAAAAGATTTAGGAACAATGAAATATATTTGAGATAGAGTTGTTAAACTTTCCTTTTCCTCCCCTAGTAGGAGGCATGTGCCCCAACAAGTTTTACATGTATACTATGTATTATTAACTTTTGTATATAAAATAGGCTAAAAAATTTAAAACAATGTCTTCTAACTTCTCTTGTTTAAGATTATTATACTCCAAAGTGTGAGTTGAATAAATTTCAATCCTTTTTCACTCTTTGCTTTTAGTGTTACCTTTGACTACCACTCACAACTATAATGGATTAATGGTTAAAAGAACTTCCTCTACTATGAATATCATCTTGAATTGAATGTGAAAAAAATCATATGATAGATTAATGATTAATATTTTTCGATTACCTATATAGAGAAGATATTTTTGAAAGCAGCATGAAAGTCCATGTTGGGTGTTTCTCTATTTTGAAATTTTGTTGTTGTAGTACAACCTACAAAGTTACTACATTTGTTCCCTAAGTGTATATAGGAACAATAAATTTGTTCCTATTTATTTGTTTCCTTAGGAAACAAAGTCAACATTGATTATTAATTATATAACTCTTACCATACTTAGTTAATAAGGGTGATAATAAATGAAAAGGATAATTTTAATATTATACTAAAGTAGTAAAATCAGATAAATTTAATATAATTACACATTAATTAGATTTATTAAATTGTGCTCTATAATCTTAAAAGACATTCATATGGAAAGAAGTAGTATTATCATAGAAAATCTTTATATGATTTACATTTTGTAAAGAGTAAATACAGCTTATATACACATTAATATTTAATATTTTATATAAACAAGAATATATATTATATTTTTAATTAGATGTATATGTATGTATGTATCCCCTTTACTTAAAATTTCTTTCACTGTTGTTGTCAGCTCCCATGTGCCGAACCTTATAAGCAGGTTGCTATTTCAGCAGTAACAATATACTAGTACTAGTCCACACCAAAATTGGACCAAATCCATATAAATATTCTTCAATTTCATTGCACAAATACTCAAAGTTCCCAGATGCGATTCTTTTCCATGATTTGTGGTTACATTTTTATAATAATGTTGGGTTTTTGTTTTCACTTGTTTAATTTAATCAAACAATTTGTGTGGAGAGAATATCAAATGCCCATGATAATACTTTTTCTGTAATAAAGTGTAGGGACACAGTAATAGTGTCTGTTCAATATTTTTTTGAAGAATTAGGATTTTTGTATTTTAGAGAGTAAACAAAAAAAGTCGGGAAGCAATCTCTTATAAATAATTGAGATTATTATGGTGAAAATTCTTCTTGATGACATCTTCTTTAAAATCTGTGTATTATTGGTCTAATTTTTTTACACATTACCATCTATTATCACTTGATTGTTAATAACCATTAATATGAATGATAATATAAAAAAAACATTTATATAGTGGTTTGAGAAAATATTTTTGGGTGGTTCTTTTCCATACATGCAAATCTTGGAAGACACACTGCGATATTCATTGCATACTTTATATAGGTACTTTATTATACTTGCATCATGGAGAACCTTTTATAATTTTCATCAAGTAATGGCGGGTTGACTAATGACTAAATAGTGCAAATTGATAATTCCACTATTATAAATTATAATTTACCAAAAAAGTTACAAAAAAGCAGTTATATTATCATTATCAATAAAGTATACAACCGCACCTTTCTCAATTTTAACTCCTCATCCTACCCTTTACACTTTTCTTGTAACAAACTTCATTTTCATATCATAATTGTTTTTGCAACACCATTATTAATCAATTCATTCGTTAATGTTAAAAAAAGTGAGGGAAAAAAGTCAACAATAGTTCAGGGAAATTAGGAAGGTGATGATATACATTTTCCTATATTTTCTCTAGTTCTATAAATTTTTAAACTCGAACGCAATTTTAGATTTACCCAATTATATATATTATATATTTTCCATCTTTTTCGAGAAATTCTTTTCGATATTATTTTATGAATTATTTGCATAAATTGGAAAATTTGAAAATCGATTACATATAAAATAATATAGATATTATGTTAGTGACTCATTTAAATAAAAATGTGCTAAATGTATGGCAAGAGCAATTAAAAATGGTGTTAAATAAATGAAGTTACACCAATAGATATCTTGTTGCAACCAACTAAATACAATACATGTTTTGAGCCAAATAAAAGTTATTACTCTCTATAAACAATTGAATAAGCATATATAACAAAAGTAAGAGGAATAATGTTGGATAAGACTAGTACTTAGTCTTCCTTACATATATTAGAATTAGAGTTGAGAGAAAAGAATGAGAGAGAAGTTGAAGAGAAAGAAAAAATTTCTCTTATTTTGTTGCTAAGAGAGAAAGAGAGGAGATAATAAAAGTTGCATGAGATCCATCATAAATTTTTTTTCTTCTAGCTTGATGAGAAAGTATGGAAAGAATGATGGTTTTGTATGAAATATCATAAATGTCATTTAATAAGAGAAATTTTTTTGTAATATTTAATATAAGAGAATGTGATATTTTATTGTATTCATATAAGAAAATATGATATTTTATTTGGTATACGAGAAGATTTTAAGTGATGAATTATCATTTAAAATTATGATATTTTATTTGGTATAAGAAAATATCATTTTCTTAAAATCAAAACATGATATGTTATTATATAGATAAAAATGTTTTTATTATGATGTGTTTTTTAATTTTTATATGATAATTGTAATTATGTGAAAGTGAAGGTATAATTGTTATTTTAAAAATCCTTACTTTCAATTTCTTATATGATGTGAGGAGAAGAAAAGGGTGGTTGAAGAAAAAATGGAAACTCGCCATGTTCTTTTATCTTTGTTAATATCAACCAACCAAATGATGAAGTATTTTTCTATGTATAACCACATAAAGTATTAACCCAATTTAGAATTTATTTACTTACAAGTAAGTTTAAAAAATTTACTTCACATACTAGTCATCAATTTTAGAGAAATATGATTTAAATTTACTTACTAATTTAAATCATTGAATTTCCTAAAATTTATCACTAAGATTTAGAGTAAATAGATCATTTCCCTTCTAAATATTGATATATACTAATTTTTAAGCTAGCATAAATTTATAGGAAGAGATCTAATTACTAAACTTACCCATCATCCTAAGTATCAATTCTAGAAATATCTAATGATTTATAACTAATTAAAACTATTAAATTTTTTTAAAATTGATGATGTTTAAAAAAAATTACTCAACCGAATAATCGATCTAAATAATTTAATGGAGGATGACTTAAAAAGGAAGCATATTGAATGAGCAGGTGGAAAATGATAGTACTGACCCCACCTCTTCCTATATTCGCGTTTACCGATATAAATAAACCTCTTCTCCTGTTACTCCTTTAAATGCTCTTTTCTTCTCTCTTTCACATTCCATTGCACAGGAAGCAGCACATCACATCACAACACACATTTCTCCTCTCATCATCCTCCTCAAACAAAACAAAAAAACCAAAACCTCTCTCCTCAATTCAACACCGACACAGACCTTAACTTCTAAAATAAAAAAGTTTTTTTTTTCTTTTGTTTCTGCACAGTTAACCCCAATGCCCAGATCTCTCTTAACCCAAACAACCCTTTTAAACAATTAACCCAAAACTTCAATCTTTTTCCAAATCACAGAGCTCAAAAGACCAAATTGAAGAAAACCCAGTTCCCAAAATGAACGATTCAACCCGTTTCTTCACGATCGGGTTAATAGCAGCATGGTACTCCTCAAACATTGGAGTACTCTTATTAAACAAGTATCTTCTTAGCAACTACGGGTTCAAGTACCCAATTTTTCTCACCATGTGCCACATGACAGCGTGTTCTCTATTTAGCTACGTTGCAATAGCGTGGCTAAAGTTGGTGCCAATGCAAACCATTCGATCGAGGGTTCAGTTTTTCAAGATCTCAGCTCTTAGTCTTATTTTCTGTGTCTCTGTAGTGTTTGGGAATGTGTCGCTTCGGTATCTTCCTGTGTCGTTTAATCAAGCTGTTGGTGCTACTACGCCTTTCTTCACTGCCGTTTTTGCTTATCTTATGACGTTTAAGAAGGAGGCTTGGGTTACTTATCTTACGCTTGTTCCTGTTGTTACTGGTGTTGTCATTGCCAGCGGGGTAAGTAACTTTCATCACTTACTTATTTTTGTTTATTGAATTATCCATATATTTGCAAATTATATTAAAATTACACAAATCCGAATATACAAACCACCCTATTTATATAAATATTTGACATTTTTTGGTTAATTATACATGTTACTTGAATTAGTCATGCAAGAAATAAGTGTGATAAAAAATATGATGAGTGTAATTAAATTAAATAAAATATGATATATTATGGGAAAATTTAAATAATATAAGAGTCAATATGTTTTCATTATTTTTGTTTGTTATAAAATGCAATGATAATTCTAAGCATTGTTTAAATAACTCATACTATATTGTAACATACTACAATAATGAAAAATTATTGTCTCGTATACTTTTTGGATTTGTGTCTATAATATATCATATTTTATTTAACTTAAGTATACTTATTACATATTTTTATTTAAAATATTACATTTATCTCTTCTATAATGTAGTGAATATATAATACTATATATATAAATTAGGGGTTTGTATAAGTGTAGAAAATTGAATAAAATATGTATAATTTCACTAACAATAAATGATGTGAGGGTACTTTACTCTTGTTTTAATTCAGTTGTGTTTTTTTGATTCAGTTTAATTGGTTGATGAAATTTATCTTTTGTTTGGTGTGGTGGACCATGTGAATGGCAAAGTATAGATAATGGTTTTGGCTAAAATGTTTGGAAGATGAATCCTTTCAACAATATGGCAGTTTTAGAAAGGACGAAGCTAATTTATCTTTGGCTACTTATCAATTTTTTTTACATTTGCCTGTTGTTGTTCTAAAATAAAAGCATTACATATAGCAATTTATTAATTTTAACTTTAGTCCATAGTGATTGCGATTATTGTAATTGCGTCCATTGCGATGAGAATAATGTGATTGCATTGCATCTCGATATGGTCGTACTATTATGATTCATTATCACTGCAATCGCAGGAAATGCTGTTGCAGAAATCAAACAACCATATTATTGTGGTCGCATTGGGCGATGCGGTCCACAATTTGATTCACTAAATAACTCTTAAGAATTGCCTGCGTTGAAAAGATCCCCGGTATGGATTAAAACTCAGACATTCAACTCCTTGAAGTTCGAAAGTCAAGAACTGTGCAGATTAGTGTACATTTAATCACGTGTATGTGTAAAAATACCTCTAGGGAGTCAATGGGTATGGTTTGGTATGCAAGGAGTCAAGTTGTTCAATTCTTAACCAAAATTGACTTGTAGTAACAATTTTTCTTGTGTTTAATATGTCTTACTATTCTTCTATTTGATAATAGGGTGAACCAAGTTTCCATCTATTTGGATTCATAATATGTATTGCGGCTACAGCTGCAAGGGCTCTAAAAACAGTGCTACAAGGAATTTTGCTATCTTCTGAAGGGTAAGGAACTCCAGAATCCAGATTAATTCATTAGTCATGAATTTATCTCTGTACTTTGTCTGGTTTTCAAGTGACAGTTTCAAATGGGTACTAACATTTTATTCATGCATCTCAGAGAGAAATTGAATTCTATGAACCTTCTCCTTTACATGGCTCCAATGGCTGTGGTTTTCCTTCTTCCTGCCACACTTATAATGGAAGAAAATGTGGTTGGTATCACAGTGGCTCTTGCAAGAGATGATGTTAAGATAATTTGGTATCTCCTATTTAATTCAGCACTAGCATATTTTGTCAACCTCACCAATTTTTTGGTCACAAAACATACCAGTGCTCTTACCCTTCAGGTAAGTCCCAATTATACAAATTGGCTTATGTCCTTTTTCTAAATTTAAATTTTCACATAAGTTGCAAGTTGAGATATCATAATTTGGTGGTTGTCATACATTAATGATGAGTGGTCAAGTTGTTTCTATCAGTTTGTGCTATCAATTATGCAAGATGACTTATTAACCATGATCAGAATTTCTCCTTGGCA
>NC_032024.1:9185971-9199791 GCF_001865875.1 Lupinus angustifolius
TTTTTTTTGGTAATACTAAGGATATCTCCTCACCCTATAGGTAAACTAACCTTTCGGGGTGTGTGGTTGCCTCTTTCAACAAATGTCACTCTTAGAAATCAAACCCTTGACCTTTTGGTCATCCTGAGATATAACGGGGTCTTACACTACTAGACTAACGCCTTGTTGGTAGGCTAATTATTATAAAATATGTTAAGCTTATTTGCCAAATGATCTTTATTGATGATGATTCCTTAAACTATGCAAATCCTTGATCACTTTGCTATGAATTCTTGTGATCTTAGGTTAGGGGTCATTAAAAGGTGTTAATTAAAATATCTTAATATTGGTGTTTAGGAAAGATATGCATTTTTCTTGTAGTCCACTGCTTGATCTTTAAGTAAAGGTGTTTTGATATTTGGTATTTTTAGTTTTTAACTAATATAAGAGTTTGCTCATACAGGTACTTGGGAATGCTAAAGGGGCTGTAGCTGTAGTGGTTTCAATTCTAATATTTAGAAACCCAGTATCAGTCACTGGAATGATGGGTTACACACTCACAGTATTTGGAGTTGTACTTTACAGTGAAGCCAAAAAGCGAAGCAAGTGATATTCATCATTCTTATGAAGTCAGCATTGAACTTCCAAAATATTTTACTGCACAGATGACCTCAAAGATAAAGAGGATTGTGTATGAATCAGGAGTTTCTGACTCTTATATACAATTTATTTTGCCCCCACACTTATAGCATCAATGAACAGCTCCATTGTATTACCAACGTTGCAATAAGCTACTGATCCTTTGCTTTACCCATGCTGGATGATCGGAAAAAATGTCTTTTTCTTACCCTTTGAGGAATGAGAAAGTTGTAAAATTGGATCTTTAGTGGTATTCTGCGGTTAACATTACTTACTAATGATAAAAAAACATATTTTTTTGCTCATTCTCAATCCTTAAGTACGGTGGTTTCTGAGATATTCTCCATTTTATAATAACAAAAGAACTCAAAATATATATAGAACAAAAGCTTTCAATTTCGATATTCAAGCTTAGGGAACTAAGATTGTACCATTCATCTACATATACCTCAATCAACAATGATGGTAACCATGTAAAAGCTCTGAGATAATAATAAAAATGTGTCAACTTGTCATGTTTTAAGGGGCTTCGAACCTTGCACACCACAATGCTTTGAAGGAATAGTATCAGGGTTGGCATTGTCTCTTCCACTTAATAAAAGAACAAGAGTGCTCAAGTTAAGATCGGATTGATGTTTCTCCCATGCAACTTTAAAATGCAGGCCTTTGCTTCTGGTTACAGAAGAAAAATATTAATTAAATGAGGGAATGAGTTCTAGTTTGTTGAAATCATTCCAAATGTTAGGCTTACTCTTGAAGCAGGATCAATATCTGAGTTGTATTTGCTCTGATCTCTTCCCGAGCTGTTCGCAATGCTGCTTCCTTATATACAAGAGCAAGTTCATCTACCAGCCTGAGTTCCAATCATGAGCAACAAGGGAATTAGATCAGAAAGGAAAAGACCCATAAGGAGTAAATGAAGATTAATTTCAGTAACTTAAGAATTCACTAGAAACTGGGTTTTGAAGAAAAGGGATGCAGCAGCAGGTTTTAAGTAGAATGTAGTCCAGGATGCCAATGGAAGGTTACCGCATTTAAAGGCAAGAATAAACAATTAATCAAGGAAAATTTAAGACATCACATCTCTTGAGTTGGAAACAATGATGATCATTATTGGAAAAATGATTACAAATATCATTCAACAATGGAATAAATATTAAAAGGGGAATATCAGTACATCATATGCCCATATCTTCATTTGTTCTGTCTTTTAATATGTTTATCCCCCTTTCCATGAACATCTAAATATGAAAAGGAAGTTATAGACTTCATATCATAGCGTGGTGAGAAAAATAACAAACAAATTAAATGAACATTTAAAGGAGATGCTCAAGTGCGAAGACTAACAAAGTTAATTGAGAAATGATACCATGTTTCTGAAGCACTTTAATGCGACACATATCTGAAATAAAAAAAATTAACGTAATTTTCTAATTAACCTTTTAATGTATGGTGAGTTCCTAATCCACGTAACTCTCAGAACTATATAAGTGCACTTTAGAACCTGCAAAATAACAATCCGTCAAAGACTTAATCAGAAATTACTATTTATTAAACCAAAAACTAAAAGAAAAATTAAATATCAGCTCATCAATGTCAGCCATATAAAATGAATAGGTAGCCAATGCTGAATTTGTAACCTTCGCAATTATATTTTGAATGTACATGTATTTAAAAATCACAACTTGAAGCCAGTGATTTTAGTTCCATATTTTCTGAAAATAAAGTTTAGCGTTATCATGAGACAAACCTTGAAAAGTTTTCTCCCAACTTCAAAGTTCAAAGTCATAATCTGGTGAAATTTAAATTTTCTCACGTATATGAAGATACTCACCAAAATAAGAGTATCATCATCATCAGCATGCATCCACTGAAAAAATAATGGGAAAATGCGCCTGAAGTGAGCTAATAACATTAGGCCAACTGCATTAAATAGAGGATCAACAGATTTAAGCCATGCAATGCGGCGCTCTTTGTTTCTGGGCTGGCGCTCCAAGTGACTTAGCATCTCAGTTAGCATCCTTTCAAACCTACTCAAGAGAACAGATTGCAAACAAAATGAAGATAATGTGAAAATTAGTAGCATTGAAGCATCATCATTCACCAATTAAGTCACACATGTAATATGCTCAAAGAGCTGAAAGTTAAAACACAGTGATAGCCTATTTCTTCCAAAACCTGAGATATTGAGGAAAACCTACGCACATACATGAATATAGCCGAAGGCAAAGTTATACAGCTTTGTGTCCAAACTCCAAACTAAACAGTATCCCTTACTAGTCACGAATGCTGTTTAAAATCTGGCCCCAGAGCATTATATTTATTGTCTCAATTAAATTGATGATATCAAGGCATTCTGGTAGGAGCTTAGATCAGAAACACAAAACAGAACAAGAAATATGGAATAGATTCCCCTCTACTGAACTGATATCAGGATAAAACAGTAGAAACAGAAGGAAAATACAAAAAGAAAGAGCCTAATATGAGATTTGCCTACAACCATCTCATAGATATCATTTAGAGTGTGCACATCCTGTTTTGTTCCGTTCTTGTTGGTTTCAAATCTTTAATGGAATCAAAATGTTCTATTTCTACTTTCATGTTCAGTTTTGCTCTGTTTAAAAAGTACAGCAAATATAGAATAGAGCCTATATGTTCTATTTCGTTTTGTTTTGACAAATCAACCAAAAGCTACCATAATATAACATGATAACAGTCGGTAGAATTCTTTCCAAAACAATTTAATCAAGATAAATGTATGTTCCCTTGATACCTTTCCAAAACCACCTTAAAATATGGGGGTAATTTAATTTTGTACTCTCTCCTTAATTAATGAATCCTATGGAGTACCTTTTTTTTTAAAATTGTTTCAAGTTTCAGTCAACATCTTCATTTTAACCAAATGCAATTTCTGAATGCATAATTTTCCCACGAAGATGTAGAAACTCATAGTTAAATGACAAACATGACGGGTACCCAGTTTGCTAATTGTTCCAATGAGTATCCAGAATTCAAGATGTTATTTAGCATGCAACAGTACTAAAAATATCCTACCAATCAATAAGAAAGGGAAAGAACAAAGGATGTAAATGATAATAATATACCATGGACTGCGTGGATTATTTCTTTGAGTAAGTGTCACAAGAATTACGGATGTCTCAACCACAGGGTGCCATATTTCATCACTAGAAGCGATATTCTGGCAGCAGGCGTCAAGAATCACATCTTGATACCCACCAAACTCAGAAGCATCCACATTTTTTCCAATATGCATAAGACTATCCATTCCATGTCCCTAAAATTGTACAATAGAAAAAAGTTATCTTTGGCAGAACCATTTTCATATTCAATCCTTCCCATACAGTTGTATGTTAAAGTTAAACTACAATGTCAAACCAAACACTAAAGCAGAGCACCATGTTTGAGAAGCATTTACGGCACATGACATACCTTCACCTCTGGTGACCAATGATCAACAGCAGTCAATGCACAAGGAATCACCAACCCACACAGCTTACCCAAATGAGGATAGCCAACCTATGAAAAAAGCAATTCATATGCCAATATCTCATTGGATCAACCAGAATAATTCACTGAAACAATGTCAATTTTTTTCTTTCAATTTCCTAATTAGAAAATATTTCAAATTTCAATACACTGTATGTATAAAGATTTTTTACACTATGAACTAACCATGCATTCTCATATCAGGGAGAATGTTTGACTTTTGAGTTAACCATCTTAAAAGCCACATGTGGTGATGTATGATTGTTTAAAAAAGGCGGCCAAGCACACAAAACTCCCACTTAGTAGAGTCTAGAGATCAGAGAAGTAGGTTGTCTCATCCTCACAAGCGAAGAAATTGTTTCCAAGATTTGAACCCATAACCTCTAAGTCACAAGGCAAGCAACCTTAGCATTGCGCCAAGGCTCACCCACTACATTTTTGTTGCAATCGGGATTTTCTAGTTATATTGCATTAACACTAATAGCAAGAAAATGCAGCCGATGCAGTTACAAGGACTACAAAAACCGCAATCGTGACTACGGACCCCAATTTAATGTAGAAAACTCGACACTGACAATGCTTTGAAATTAAACTCTAACAAAAACCAAATAAAGCATAGTAGTATCATCCATTACCTACCTGAGTAACAAACCATCTAAACTGACAAGCAGCAATAACAGCAAACCCAACAGGGACTCTAGCAGAAGCAGCAGAGAACTCATCACTCTCATCAGACTTATCAATAGAACTCTCCTTAATCCTATCTTTCAAAAAAGGCAAAACCTGCGGCATCAATTCCAACAACAACCTCTTCTCATTCGGCACCGATTCAACATCAAAACCTAACTCAGAAACCCTAATTGAGTTCCTCTCATGGAAATTGGTGACGTAAGCATCGGATAATTGGAAGAAGGAATCAATGGCGAGAGAGGATAAGTGGTTTGGGATCCATGAGAGGAATGAGGAATATTCGGGAGTGAAGTGAGAAGAAGATGAGAGAAGAGAACATGCTAGAACGAAATCTTTGATGGAATCGTGAATGTTTTTTGTGTTAGAGTGTGGAGTAGTGAGAAGGGGTTGGAGAAAGGATTTGACGGAAATGTTGGAGGTTTCGTGGGGAATATAGGGAGTGTTGATGAGAGACTCTGCGATTGGTTGAGATAACCTGTGTAATAATTTATTAGCCACGAATTGTTAGGTTTTAATGTGAAGAAGAATGGAAGATGAAGAGAGAGAGAGAGAAGGGTTACCGGAAGAGAAGGTCTCGGAGCGGAGAAGATGACTCTGACATTTGGGAATGATTGTTTGGCTTCCGCTGGCAACGCCGTGATATGCTGAGAACCGCCGGTGCTCTAGGGACTGGAACCTACTCACTGACGTAGTGACGTGTGAACCTACTCACTGACATTCATATTACCTCAAACAAATATAGAACATTCACCGTGAACCAGGGCAATTTAACATCGTAGTGTTGGTGGGTTTAGTGGTGTGTAATGCCTCACTAAATACTGACAGACCAAAAACAAAAAAAGTAGAAAACTGATCTTTTTAAATTTAATTTTGGGATAAAAATGTCATTATAAGTGTAAACAAATAGATAATAATGTCTTTTGTTATGCTTTTTGTTTTATTTTGTACGACACTTTAATGGAGAGGAGTCTGACTCCAAAAAAATACCCTAATTTAACATTCCCCAGTTTTATTTGAAGGAGATTCATTTATTTCAAAAAAGTAAATCTAAAAAAACTTCATATCTTATGCAACAATTTTAGGAAAATTTAATAAATTAAATTAGTAAATAAATCTAAACTATTAGATTGTTTAGAGTTAATGGCTAATATGTGAAAACTAATGCATTTCTTATTTGATATATATTGTTGGATAATGACTCCAGTAGAAGACTGAATATCAGTTTGTTCTTTGTTTTGGAATATGTAGACCACCATCTTAGTCTCATATCTATAGAGTAAAGCTACATGTTTTTATCTTGAAAACTAATCATTTATCAAATTTTTCACACATGTTACTTTTATAATATATAGATTTGTCGAATCATATATCATTTTCATAAATGTGATGAGTTGCCATACTTGAAGCATTGCCACTCGTGTAAACAGAACTTGAACTCCTTGCATTACCATAACTTCCCATCATATACAGTACCAACTCCAACAATGGCTCCTCTATTTGGGGTTAGGGTTTTATAATGGGTAGGTCGAAGGTGTTATTAACGACATAACGTTTTACACCACTAAGTGCCCCATATGCAAAACTGTTTTATATTTTAGGACTAGAAATGGAAGCAAAAGAAACGTTATGGATCAATTTTAGCATTTTGCCTTAAAACTTATCAACTATTACTTCAGTTAATTTCACTAAACACTTCAATTTAATCAACTATTTATTTTTTGTTAACTTAGAATATCCCCTCTCACCAATTCTGTGGAGACATGTTGTCCACAATGTATACCAGAACCCTGCTGTACATTCTTATTACAAAATCAGACTGCATCATACAAAATTGTGACTCGACAACAAATTTACGCTAACAGAATCAACCGCTGTAATCTGATTTTTCAAACACTGTTAGTAACAATTCACTTTGCAGAAAATCCACAAACCCAATCCAGCAACAACAGCAAGGCTGCAAGATATCCAAACCTTGCAATATTTCTCAATCTTCAAAATTGTATAAGATATAAAATAGCATATGATAGAAACTGCAATTATAGTATGTATCATCAACTTGGAAGATACATCTTGCAATTCACACTCTCATTACTGAATGTTCTTTGGATAAATAAATCATACAATTTATGCACACCACACATATAAGTAAAATATAAGAAACGATCAAGTCATGATCGGTGGTTTAAAATGTGGATTACATTACATGATGTGGCGGCAATATTTCAATTGTGATAGACACTGCAGCCACAAGAAATTGCGGTTGCAGCATGCATTGGCCACTTCAGATTGTAATGCAACCACGATTTAAAACCCAGATAGCAATAGAAGAAAAAACTCAAAAAATTTCACACTTACAAACACTTGCTTGACAGACCAAAATTAAAATTGAGGAGGGGATGCAATAGAAGGCACCCACATTTAAGACTCTGGAACAGATGCTGCTGCACGTTTAATTGATGCGGACTTAATAAGATGATTATAACTCCCTTTCTCTTTAAAAAGCTGGGAGAAATGGTGCTTGCAATACAAAATACCCTCGAGGGCTGCATAATTTGAAGGCGTTATAGGACAGCCACCGTGTGAACACTTAAAACATGATTTGTGATAGGCCTGCCCTTCCACTGTTACCTACACTCAAAATAGTAACAAAAGAACTAAAGACACATGATTCAGAGTAACTATGAACAAATAAATTTAATTGAGGTTGGGAATGTGTTAGATGTCTGAGTATCTATTATGCAAATTGGCTAGCAGTTGTTATTATAACTGTCTAACTGAATTTTTAACAGGCGAGTATAGGAAGATATAAATGAGGGAGCTGACTGTTGAGGGGGTCTGAACTTTCAGGGAAAAATGATCCTACAAGGTTCTATCTTTGTACCTCTGTTATGCTATCACATCGATAACAGAACCATTTCCAAGTACGGTTTCTGTTGCTAAACACATTCTTATATCATTTCTTGGTCCAGTTATAATAACCACTGCCAGAGTTTTTCACAATGTCTTGTGGCTGCAATGGAGCAGCACGGGTGGAGTGCCAACATTGCAGTGTTTTCCCAAAAGACTAATCAAAGGGCTGGTGCACAGCTAGCCCAATATGGGCACTGAGGCTGCAGACTGTGATGGAATGTTAGGCTTGAATCCTACATCAGAACTCAGAAGTATGGGACTCCAGTGTTTATATGGCCTTGGGCTCTCCAAGCACAATGGCTAGCTTTTATAGTATGCTTCTCCTAAGGTTCATATCATTTGGTAGTAGATTCTACAGTTTATAGCTATCCTCATTTCAGATGAACCATATCCTTACTAGAGAAGAGAAAAGTGCTAACTCTTTTATAGCTTTCAATTAAATAATGGTCAATGAAGCTTAGCCAACTTGGATCAGACACCTTTTTTTGTTAGAGTCATAGAATTATCCAATTGAGTTTGAATTCAGATCTTCCAGTGGCCAAAAACAATATATATATTGATATTACCACAAAGGATTTGGGTCCTCTAAGGTGAGGTTGTCTTGAAAGTCAACAAGAGTCTATCCGACCTTGATTTGTTAAAACGCATCAATGATCTTCATCCATTAAATGATCGAAGGGTGGATAGACCCATACTACCTCACTTTAGAGAATCTAAATCCTACCACAAACAGAAGTTGACCACATTGCTTGCCGAATAACCAAGAAATTCAGAAAGACATATTTTATCTCTAGTTTCAGCCAACCCGATAAAACCAGGTTACGGGGTATATGTTACTACAGGCAAGGATTTTATTTTGGATGATTTCTAGTATAATCATCTGTGGGTGGGAGAAGAAGTTTCATAAGCATACATAAGCAAATGCAATGTTTTTTCTTTTGTGAAGGATTATGAACTAAATTGAAATATAGGTTGTCCCATCTTAGACACGAATAAAATACGAACAGAATATTTTCTTCTTTACATAATATAATATTGTACAAAAAGAACCCTCCGAATAAGATGAGGAAGCCATTTTAAAGTGTACTTCTGGTCCAAAGTTTGAAAATGAATTTCAAACTCCTAATATCTTGATACCAAAGCATGATAGTATACTCAGAACAGAAGAATATATATTGCTTAATTTCACAGAACCGTGATTCCATGAGTACCAACCAAAGCAAGAGGTCAAACTGATACGTGTATTCTCAAGCTGGTGGTATAGCCCAATCCTTATCTATTTCAAGAAAAAAGAATGAAGAATCACTTTTATGCCAGCCTCTTTATTCCCACTTTCTCACAACTTTGGGACATTGATAGTGTTAAATGTTTTGGGCACCCACAATAACATACAGGATCTTGATGTGAATAATAACAAAGATAATATGACCCTACATCGGATATTATCAACTAATTTGTTTTTTGGATTTTTGAACTATACCTTTTCCAATGGATAAGCTGTTTTGGCACATGTAGCACACTTTTCCTGTGTTCCAGAAAACATGCTTGCAGCTTTACTAGGGGACCTTGTCTGGAATAAACAAAAGATGTCAAATACAAAATGCTGTAGAACTATTTATAAAACTCCTAATCCGAATAAAGTTTGAGAAATAAAATTTAACGATTTTACCAGCACAGGTGTTGCCTTATCAGCTAGCTTTGCAGCTGTTCAAATGAAACAATGACCAATTAAAGAGGCATCTGATATAAAAATCACAAACATATATATATCCTTGAAGAAGAAGAAGAAGACATACGTGACTGGAAGTTCTTGCTGTATGTGCCCGTCTCCTTGAAGAGCTGCTCGTAATGAGGCTTACAATAAAGAACACCTTCCATCGAGGAATAGTTGCTTAGCTGAAACATAAAGACTGTCAATAAGAGCACGAGTAAAGTGTAAAATCAGATTCACAAATGTCAACCCAAAAGGAGTACAGAATCCTAATAGAAACCAATCTGCATCATTACAGTAATCAAGTGAAGATTTTACACCAATATGATTCTTATTTTGCACACCCTTTTAGGGTCCGTTCGCGAGTTAGTTTTTGGAGGGGAATGAAAGCAAAAGAAAGGCTTCAAAGTCATCTTACAAGTATATTTCATGGCTCTGAAGCCTTTTCTCTGACAAAATCATAAAGTTATGTTTTTCTTATTGGCAAACTTAGATCAAATAAACTACGTATAGTAATTTTATATAGCTGAAGCCAGCCTAAAATAAAAAAGCAAGGATCTCCTGCAAAATTTAACAGATAAAAATAAAATGAAAAAGTTTAGGAGTGCAGAACAATATTCATATGTTATCAAGAATGTGGAGTCGAATAAAAGCAAGGATCTGTATCAAAATTTAACAAATAACAGAACAATATTGATATTCTATCAAATCAACAATGCAGCTAAACCAAAAATTAAATAGATTTAAAGGCAAAAAAGTTACCTTTAATGTTCCTTTGCAGTGAGAGCACTTGAAACATGCTTTATGATAAGCAGTACCATCAGCAGATAACTGATCAACAGGATACACAGTTTTCTCACAAGTCTTACACTTTTGCTGTGTTCCAATAAAAGACATGACTTTGACTTTTTGGATCTAAATTCACCACCAACTGTGAATGGATCAGGTACAGAGACTAATTTTCTTGTTAGATTTGCCTATGCCAAAAGAATGAGAGAGAAAAAAGGAACCCATTTCAGAAAATGATCAAAGTTGAAACTTTAGAGCTAAAGAGAAAGGTAAGTCAATTGATCAGAGTTAGCGTACCTTGTGAAGAGAAAGAGAATGTTGTGAATTGTGATCTAAAGTTGAAGATAGAGAAACTATGAGAGAAAGAGAGAATGAATCATGATATCAAACCATGTGTATCATGGCTAGCATAATGTTAATATTTGGATTTGTATATTTATTTAATAATCTGTTAATACGGGTAGAGAAAAAATGTATGACTAATTGTATGTATGAGTTTTGTATCCTAAGATTACATCAAATATCATTCAAATCATTCAAAAAATAATAATACAAATAAATAATAGATAATATATTAATTGTATATAAACTTTTATATTACAGCATATACTTATAACTTACATACTTTGAGTAATTGTAGCATGGAAGGGGCAAATATCCGTGCTGGATCCACTTCACACTTTTTTAATGTCCCAGTACCATGGGCCAACAACAAACTCATTAATCAGAAATAATTTAGTAAAAACATTTTTTTCGCAAAGTGTTAAAAATACCAATCACTCATCAAGCCCAATCGAAGATACCACTCACTTATTAAGCCCAAATCAAAGTCTAAGTGATTTGGGAATATCTCAAACTTAAAACTGAAAACTTTCATTTTTCAGCAATTATTCACATTTCTGTTTTTCTATTAATTCTATTTTATTAGGTTATTTTCTGTTTTTGGAAATTCTTCTCTTTTCTTTTTTCTATTCTTGGCTGCTATATAATCCAACCTTCGGGTTTTATGATCATCATCGAATAATAAAGCATCTCTTTTGATTTCTTCTCATTTTATACAAAGCAATTCAAGCTCATTTTTTGGTTTTAGTTTCTTTGTGTTGTTTTGTTGTTTTACATTCCTTTTGCCATGGATGCCAAATCTTCACATGGTATCAGAGCACCCTTGAGGGCGACTCTGTTGCGCCATCACTGTTTTCGTTATTACCCTTCTTCCTTTTCTCTCTTAATTATTCTTATCCCTCAATTCTGGTTTATCATGCAATGGTCAATCAGTCTACAAACCCAATTCTTGATCCCTCAAATCCTTACTACATGCACCCCAATGAAAATCCAGGGAGTGTTATTGTTTCCACCTTTCTAAATGGACATAATTACCATCCATGGTCAAGGGCAATGACCATGGCTTTGGAGACAAAGAATAAGTTGGAATTCATTGATGGATTATTAACAAAACCTTCTCATATTGATCCAATGCATGCTTCATGGAAAAGATGTAACAATTTAGTGGTATCTGGTTGAGTAATTCCATAGAACCATCTATAGTACAAAGTGTGTTATGGATGGATAGTGCTCAAGAAATTTGGGATGACTTGAAGGAAAGGTATCATCAAGGTGATATATTCAGAATTTCAGAACTTATTGGAGAAATGCACTCAATCAGACAAGGAAATGCATCTATTGACAAATTCTAAACACAAATGAAGGGTCTATGTCAACAATTAGACAACTAAATACCAATTCCTCCTTGCTACTATGAGACAAAGTGTCATTGTGCACTTATACCCACCATAAAGAAATATAGAGAAAATGAATACATAATTTGTTTTCTTAGAGGATTGAATGATCAATTCTCCTCTATAAGATCACAAATTATGCTCATGGATCCTATGGCCCCTATCAGCAATGTGTTCTCAATACTTGTCCAACAAGAAAGGCAAATGTATTTTGAAGAACCTAGTTTCTCAGGAAGCATATCAAGCAACAACTTTTTGATAACAGGTCAAGAGGTAGAGGAAGAGGTATCATAGGACCTATAATTGGAAGATCCAACATCCAAGGCAGTTCTAGCCCATTTGCAAGAGGTAGAGGACAGAAGATCTGCACCTACTACCAAAAGACAGGTCACACTGTTGACACATGCTACAAGAAGCATGGTTTTCCACTAGGCTACTTCACAAATTCCACAAACATCAACTGCTATTCAGGGACAAAATCTCATATGAATGAGTTGGTAACAAAAACTGAGCAGGATGGATCCAGGGAAGAAAAACTTGATCCAATATGTCTCTTTACACCAGCTCAATATAATGCTTTGAAAAATATGATTCAAGAGTCCATGAAGTAGACATCTCACACAACCAACCAAGTTAGTTCTCTCTCTACATCTATGCCTTCTTTTGAAACATCTAAATCAGGCACATTTCTAAATTTCTTATCTCACAAGAACATGTCAAGTAGTTGGGTGCTTGACACAGAGGCACAGACCATGTCTGCCACTCCATTACCCTTTATCAGAATTTTAAGAGGATCAAACCTCTTTTAATTACTTTACCCATTAGTAATCAAGTTATTGCATATCACTCAGGAACCATTGTGTTCCATGATGATCTTTATCTTACAGATCTTTTGTATGTACCTACCTTCAACTTCAATCTTATTTCCGTTTCAAAACTTACCACCACCTTAGCTTGCACTTTAACTTTTTCAACCAACCACTGTCAAATTCAGGACCCACACTCCTTGAAGATGATTGGTGCAACTAAGCTAAGGGGGGGGGGGATTATATGTGCTAACCGTTGAAATATTTTTATTAGAGAGGTTGTTTCCCCTCCCAACAGATCATCCCTTAGCAAGGTGCCAATCTGTTGAGAGGTTTATTTCTCTCTCATTTTCGGTGTGTTCTTTTTATTTGATTAAGTAAGTGAACTCGGTTTTATTCTTTATTCGCCATCTCGGCTTTGTTGAAATAAATTCCAACGCCGGTAATACCGTGTATAATGGTTTTAAGAATATTCCAGTTACAACTTACTTCTTAATAATCATGTGAATGAGTTATTCGTACTTTGCCCCATCTCGGCTTTGTTAGAATTATTTCTAACGTCGGTACAATGGTATCGAAGCAATCCCTTATTACATAATTATTAAGTACCTTTGAATACCATCTCGGTTTTGTGGAATAAATTCCAACACCAGTTTAATAGTATTCTAATGTACATAAGTGATGAATAATTAGTTGTTAGAAACAAATAAATAAATAAAGAACAAAAGAATAATAAATTTAAGTGACTTTTTATTTATTTACTCCCTTTTGGGTTCATTTTATTAACAAACCAAACTTCTTCCTTAAGGAAGGTTGGTATTAAAGAATAAATAAATTGTGGAATGAAAATAACAATAAATAAAAGTTAGTAAGTTAGTTACATCACTTTTGTATATTAAAAGGTGTTTTCAACAAATAAATTTATTAATAAAACTTTACTATTTTATGAATATGTCGAACCCAAGATTCAATTGTAGTATAGTATTGGGTTATGTCGAACCACAAAGAATTGCCTAATAGAATGAATCATATGAATATGTCAAAGCACAAATA
>NC_032024.1:9199891-9200444 GCF_001865875.1 Lupinus angustifolius
TATTACGTCCATAAAGAGACTAGGTTGTCACACCCTAGTCATTGGCGACTCTAATATTGAAGTAGTAATGAATATAAGATCTTAAAAAAAGAATGCTTGACTTGACAAATAAACTAAGTAGTACAATTACTTCTTAGTTTATTTGTTAAGTGTTTGAGACAAGTAATTCTATTGACTTGAAATCAATTTTTAGGTAATCAATCTAAAAAGAGCATTAAGTACTTCTCAAACAAATAAAATTAACCAAAGCACCAACTTGAATGATTAAAATTCAAACTTTAGAACAAAAGAAGAAATAGAAATACATAATCAACTTACAAAGGAAAATGTTAGGAGCATGAGCCATCCATCCAAGGATTGGATTCTTTAGGTTCCAAATGAGATTACAAAATGGACTTTTGCATCTCATTTGCCTTCTCTTTTCTCCTCTTGAATTATATGAAAAACTACTCTAAAACTAGCCTAAAAACTACCTAAAATGAAAGGAAAAGAAGAGGAATCAGCTATGAAGAATTTAGAATGAATATACAATGTGTTACAAATGAGAATTTCA
>NC_032024.1:9200544-9216189 GCF_001865875.1 Lupinus angustifolius
ATGTTCCATGAGTTGACCTAGAAATCATTTTTCTGGTGCGCCAGACGCTTAGCACACGTGGTTCCCCACTAAGCTGCATGTTTCAGCAGCTTAACACAACTGGTTCCCCGCTAAGCTGCTTGATTGGACCACTAAGTTGCTTGTTTAGCAGCTTAGCTGACATGGTTCCACGCTAAGCTGCATGTTTCAGCAGCTTAGCTGACTTGGCCTGGTGTTTGGTGCTTGGCCGACCTCGCCTGGTGCTTGGCTAACCTGGCCTGATGCTTGGTGCTTGGCTGGACAGCTTTGTGCTTGATTTCTTCATGGTGAAGCAACCCTTTTTCCTTTGGTTTGTTACTTCATTTTTGTGGTTGCTTGGCACTTTTGGGCTGTTTTCTTTAAGTTAAGGTAAGCTTTTGATTTTTGCAAGTTGCTTGGCCTACTTTAACTTAGTTTTCTTCAAGACGAAGTAAGCTACCTTTTCAAGGCTAAGTACCAAATTAAGCACATAGCATGCCATGCTTTAACTTGATTACTTTTAGCAATTCATTTTGATCTTATGTCTTGAATTTTGGCTTGAATTTTTGTCCATCTTTGAATTTATTCTTTAATATTCAATTATCTACAAAACTCAAAGAAAACTTGGACAAGAATTAATAAAGAACTAATTTATTCAATCATGCAAAATTAAATTTACCTAAAAAGTGTTAATTTAAGTTGGGTTTCTACAATTTGCATAGGATAAGTGCCATAAAATGATGGTGAAAAGTGTATACTTTTTGCACTTATCACTAACTCAATCCAGCAAGAAATAATGTCAATCACACCATGTAAATGTTCATACTAGTTATGATGATTGTAATATTTGACACTCTAGATTAGGGCACTTGTCTCATAAGAAAATGACTACTATGCAATCTACTTTTCCATATATCAAATGCAATAAAACTTTAGATCCTTGTGAATCTGTCATTTAGCTAAACACAAAATATTGCCTTACATTGATAGTAATTCTAAGTCAGATTCTGTTTTTGACTTAGTCCATATAGACATATGGGGACCTGTTAGTACCTCATCTACCTTTGAGCACAAATATTTTTTGACAATTGTGGATGATAAAACCAGATTCACCTGGACATATTTCATGAAACATAAAACATATACTATCCCTCTTGTTAAAGCTTTTGTATACTATGCTAAAAATCAGTTTGATAAAAAGGTTAAGACCATTAAAACTGATAATGAACAAAAATTATAATGAGAGAATTTTACATGGAAGAAGGAATACAACACCAAATCACATGTGTGGAGACACCTCAACAAAATGGCATAGTGGAGAGCAAACACCAACATATAATTGGTATTGCTATATGTCTTATATTTCAGTCAAACTTGCCTATCTGTTTTTGGAATTTTGTTGTGTCTCATTTTGTTCTTAATCAATAGACAACCATCTTGTCTAATAAATCTCCTTTTGAAGAATTGCATAACTCCTTGCCAGATATCAACAGTTTAAAGGTATTTGGTTGTCTTTATTTTGCATCTACTTTGATTTCTAACAGGAGAAAATTTGATCCTAGATCAAGGAAATGCATATTCCTTGGCTATCCTCATGGCACTAAAGAATTCATTCTCCTATATCTCAACACAAATGAGAATTGTATTTCTAGAAATACTGCTTTCTTTGAACATGTATTTCCCTTTTCTGCAACTAACTCCAAAAAAATAGATATTGATAACCAAACCCATCCCATACTCCTTGTCCACAACCTAGACAAGTTCTCTTACTCCTTACCTGAAACCAATATACCTGAAACCAACAATACCACCACAAATACCACAAATCAACCCACTACTACATAAGAAACATCAAACAATCCTAACCCAACTAGGCATCCTCAAAGAATTAGATATCCACCAACTTACTTAAAACATTACGACTGGACTCTCCTACACAAATCCAAACCCCCATATCCACATATCCATCACTCAATTAGTAACACCCTCACCTATGCTAACTTATCCATTGGGCATAAAAAATTTTCTCTGTCCAAATCTGTTAACCAAACACTATCACACTACCTAGAAGCTATACAATATGAACATTGGAAGAAAGCCATCCACGTTGAATTAAATGCCTTAACCAAGAACAACACTTGGATCTTGACTAAATTACCTTCAGATAAGAAAGCCATGGGCTGCAAGTGAATTTTTAAAATCAAACACCATGCTGATAGATCTATGGAGAGATACAAGGCAAGGCTGGTTGCTCAAGGCTTCACATAAACTGAGGGTGTAGATTACATGGAAACTTTCAGTTCAGTAGTCAAAATGACCACCATACGAGTTATTCTATATCTTGCAGCTCTTCATAATTGGCACCTATAACAACTAGATATCAACACAGCTTTCCTTCATGGAGATCTCAAGGAAATTGTTTACATGAAGACTCTACCAGGACTCAATATTGTTGATCCAACACTTGTCTACAAATTACAAAAGTCTATTTGTGGGCTTAAGCAAGCCAATAGACAATGACATGACAAACTCTCCAACACTTTGCTGCAACTTGGTTATGTCAAATCTTTTTCTAACTATTCATTATTCACTCATAATATTGACTCAGGTTTCACAGTCATCTTAGTATATGTTGATGATTTGATTTTGACAGAAACTAATATTGATCAAATCTCACACACAAAGATTGTTCTTCACAACAAATTTAGCATCAAGGATCTTGGAGAATTAAAATTTTTCCTAGGGATGGAGGTTGCTAGATCGATACAAGGGATAGCTCTATATCAAAGGAAGTAAAATTTGGAACTCCTTCAAGAAACTGGATTCCTTGGAGCCAAACCAGCCTCTACCCCTATGGTCTACAACACAACACTTCACTCTCAATCTGGTTCACCTCTAACAGACATAACTTCCTACAGAAGACTCATGGGGAAATTGCTTTACCTCACTCACGCTAGAACCAATATATCCTATGCAGTTGGATGTCTTAGTCAATATCTTGTATCTCCTACTATTCAACATCATAAGGCAACCACACACATTCTCAGATATCTCAAATCCTCACCTAGACAAGGCATCTTCTTCCCAAGCAATAACACCATTGCCATTTAAAGATACTATGATTCAGATTGGGCAACTTGCATTGTACAAGAAAATCTGTGACTAGATGGTGTTTCTTCATAGGATCTGCTCTTGTATCTTGGAAGAGCAAAAAGTAAAATACAGTTTCACGATCCTCCTCAGAGGCAGAGTACAGGGCACTTGTCATGGTTGCTTGTGAGGCATAATGACTCATCTTTATATTCAGAGATATGAGAATTCCTCATCACAAACCTGTTAGCATATTTTGTGCAACAATTCCGCTCTACATATAACATCCAATCTAGTTTTTCACGAAAGAACAAAACACATTGACATAGATTGTCATGTGGTCTGTGAAAGATTACAAAATCACACTATTCATCTACTACCTATCCACACTTCCTTCCAACTTGCTGACATTTTCACTAAATCTTTGTCTCCCTCACCTTTTTGTAACATTGTTTCCAAACTTGGCATTATGGACATTCATATGTCAAGTTTATGAGGGGGGGGGGGTGTTAAAATACCAATACCCCATCAAGCCCAATCGAAGATACCACTCACTCATCAAGCCCAAATCAAAGCCTATGTGATTTGGGAACATCTCAAACTCATAACTGAAAACTTTCCTTTTTCGGCAATTATTCAAATTTTTGTTTTTCTATTAATTTTGTTTTATTGGGTTAGTTTCCGTTTTTGGAAATTCTTATTTTTGCTTTTTCTTTTTTCTGATCTTGGCTGCTATATAATCCAGCCTTGGGGTTTTATGATCATCATCAAATAATAAAGCATCTCCTTTGATTTCTTATCATTTTATACAAAGCAATTCAAGCTCATTTTCTTGGTTTTAGTTTCTTTGTGTTGTTTTGCTGTTTTACATTCTTTTTGCCATGGATGCCAAATCTTCACACAAAGAACAGAAAAATAAATTTTCTTGGTTTTAGTTTCTTTGTGTTGTTTTTCTGTTTTACATTCTTTTTGCCATGGATGCCAAATCTTCACACAAAGAACAGAAAAATAAATTTGATAATAAGAAAGATGTTGCATTTCACTCATTAGTGAGTGTATATTAATAAGATAAAAAGATGTATGCATTAATAGTATAATAGTATTTTATACTATCACAGTATCACCTACCATTTATTATTAATCACCATTAACTCGTAAATAAAAGTAATAAAAATGAATGGTGATTAATAGATAGTGCATAAATATTATGGCAATGTTGTAGTGGAGAGGGAAATGATGTCTTTATGGAGACTTTTCATAGGGGATTGTTGTTGGCAATATTAAAGGGTCAATGTTGATAGAGATGGTTCTCTATCATCCTCTTTTAAACTACTTCAATTGAAAACCATTTTAATTATATGAACCTTACAATTATTTGTATAAATTGAACATAATGATTTATAGAGGAAGATGTGAGTCTAAGGTGGTGTGAAGGGAGGAAGATGAGGTTTTCGTTTTCTCCATCTTAGCTTATGGCTTCAAATGTTTCTCCCTTAGTGATTCAGACCCTCCATCTTTTGTTTCTGTTTTTTATTTAATAAAATATCAAATCAAAGTCCATTTTAAATTTTGAATTGTTAATCTAATATAGGACATGTGTCATATGGAGCGTGTCTCCTGAGTACTAGAGATGAGTCTGACTCATAATCAATTTAGCGTTTTTTGGTAATTACATCTTGCATAAGATTAAAGGTTAATTTTTAATTTATAAGAATGACATATATTGGAATTTACAACGATAATATATAAAAAATGATTAGTCTTTCATTCAAAAGGTGGAATAATCATCGCTCCACTCTTTGATAATGTGTAAGTGACTAGAGATGTCAATAGGTATCCAGATCGCAGATACTCACATATGATACTCGCATTGGGTCAGATCTGTATTTTTGAACCCGTAGATAATTGGGATTCAAGATTTTGAGATTTGTTCAGTAGGTCTGACTTTTGGGTAATAAGGTACCTAGGTCTGTTAGTACCCAGACTTGCTAGTACTCGGATTCTCCATTTCTTCCTATATATATTAACATGATTGTATTATCATTTTAATTATAACTATAACATTTTGGTATTAATCCATAATTATAATATCATGTCAATCCACAAATTTGATTGTTATGTTGTTTAATAGTAATATTACGTTGTTAAAAAAATCTTACCAAATGAATTTTTCATTGTAATGCTGAAGTAATAACTTTATTTTTTATGTTTGCTTGAATAAAATGAGTTATATTTAAAAGTGCATTTAACTTTTTTTTTAAATTTTGTTTTATTAGAATTATAGGAAACAAATATACAGTTGTACAAATTATTTGCAATTATTTTTAACATTTTCTGAATTTTTGATTATCCATAGATTCAAGTCCAAAAACGAACTAATGGGAAAAATCCAAACCTAATGTTAATCCTATTACTCATGCGAGTAAATGACTTGAATTTGATGGACATCTATTTGTATAACATTCCTCAATCCTGTTATATGAAAAATAGACTTCGATACACTATTAGTTATCAAATGTTCTTGTAAGGCTCACTTGAAGAAAATGTTGCACATTCATAATATAAGAGAGGAAAATATGGGCATTAAAAGTGAATGGGTTTTATATATTATTATTGTATCATCTATCATTTATATTTAATTATCATTGACTCTTTAAAAATATTATACTCTTCAAAATGTTATTGTAAGACTCACTCAATGAATAATGAATAATATATTGATTATATATAAATTTTACACTGATAATGTATAAGTATTACAATCATATATAATTCTTCAGAAGATAAATGCATGTATAATAACTTTCGTGAAAATTATGTTATGTTATATTTCACTTAATTTATATCAGCTACTTTGTTCTTTCCACATCATCATCTATATTGTAAATACTCAATTTTGACCGGGATAAAAAATATATTCAATAAAAATAATCAGTTAATAAAGGACGAGTAATAAAAAAATGATAAGGCAATTTGGCCTTTTTTTAGCCCAAACAAATTAGGGTTTGAAACCCTAATCTACCTCTTTATAAGTTTATTTTAGTAAAGAGGTGGGAGGGGGAGAAATTTTTAAAAAGCGGCAACCCTAATTCTAAAAGAAAAGCACTCTCAAAAATAGGAGAACCAAACCAAGAAGGAGGCAAGGAGAAGTGACATTGAGCAATAGTGAGTATCTAATATCATCTTCTTCATCTCTACCAAGTTGATAAAAGGTTCATACTTTACTCTTTATATGCTTTTTATTTATTTTTATGTCACGTTGTCATTGAGATGTTGAAATAGATAGGTATTCTTGGGTGTGAGAAAAAACCAAAGAGAGTGGTGGCAGCTCCGTTGCGCCACTGCCTCCACCCACGGTGGTTATTTGGCCATTAGAAACGCCTCCGCCGCCACCTTTGTTGTCACCGCCACCTTTGCTGTCACAGCCAGTGCCAGCGATGGACGTGTGCCCAAATGGGTTGTCCCCTTTGACAACCCCAACCTAAACCCTAAATTGATTTTTATCCCAAATCCCACTTTAATTTTACCCCAAAACCCTAATTTCTAAATTAATTTTACCCTAACCCTAAATCTCAAATTGATTTAAAAACTAAATCCCCAAATTGATTCTAAAACCTAAATCCCCAAATTTAATTTCCTTTTTATGTATTTTAAGTTTTTATGGTTTTGTGATTTATTATTTTTATTTTATTTCGTTTTTTATTATTTATTATTTTTAACTATTCTGTTTTTTATTTATTTATTTATTCTATTTGTTTTTTTTATTTGTTATGTTTTATAAATGTTTGTTTATTCAATAATATGTTTATGTATATGAAAAATACAACATAAAAAGAATAATCTAATTAAATCAATGAGAGATAGTGCATTATGGGACTAGTACATGTCACGTTACCTCAAATTGACATTTTCAAAAGTAATTTAGTTAAATCAAGTAGAGGTAATGTAATATGAGACTCGTGCAGTGTCACATTACCTCAAATTGACATTTTCAAAAATAATTTAATTAAATCAATGAGAGATAGTGCACTACGGGACTCGTGCTCTATCGTGTTACCTTAAATTGACATTTTCAAAAATAAATTAAATCAATGAGAGGTAGTGCACTATGAGACTTGTGTCTTGCCGTGTTACCTTAAATTGACATATTTTTTAGAATAAATCAATTAAATCAATAGAGGTAGTGCATTATGGAACATGTACCCTGTCGTGTTACTTGACATTTTCGACAATAAATCATTTAAATCAATGAGAGATGATGCACTATGGGATTTGTGCCATGTCGCGTTACCTTAAATTGAAATTTTCAAAAATAAATTATTAAATCAATTAGAGGTAGTGCACTATGGACTTGTGCCCTGCCTCATTACCTTAAATTGACATTTTCAAAATAAATAACTTAATTAAATCAATGAGAGGTAGTTCATTATGGGACTAGTGTCCTGTCGCATTACCTTAAGTTGACACTTTCAAAATAACTTAACTAAATCAGGAGAGTTAGTGCACTATGGGATCAGTGTCTTGTCGCGTTATCTTATCCTATTATTTAAAAACAAAATAAATAAATAAAATATACCATTCAATCAACCTATTTTCTAAAGAACTACGTAGCTTGATTTCTCTATTGCAGTCAGGGATATGTAGGAGCAGATATTTCCCTGTCAGACATAAAAAATATAAAAATATTTTTGGGTCTTTCTTTTTTGTAATAATGTGAAGATAAAATTAATATTTTGAACGAATATCCACACTATTAATCTAAGTACGGTTTTTACGACGGGCGGTATGAGGTGCCTAATATCTTTATCATCCGTAACCGACTCCGGAACTCAATTTCTATTTTTGGGCAAATCAATCCTATTTTCAAAATTTGGTTTTTTCATGTTTTTCCTCCAAAAAAACATCGATGACAACTATATTACATTTATTTGCATATATCTTGTCCCACGAAAGTGTGGTACCCACACATATAGTTACTTATCTAACCTAACACGAAAATAATTAGTATATTTTCTCATATACTAAACATTATCTCTATATCATTTACACTGTTTTATTTATCCATTGCAATTGATATTCAAACATGAAAAATAAAATTACGGCAAGACAATGAACTTCAATTCTCATTGGTTAAATTGATTGTTTTTTCTTTTCTCAGTATATTCTTAAACAAACTTATATTTCCTCTAAGCTAGCTTTTATATCTCACTCCAATGACATTAGTTTAGCAAGCATATATCATATATGTTTGAGCAAGGCTACTGTGAACAACAAATCTTGTTAGAACCATATTAAAAATAAAAATAAAAAAGAAAGGAAATCAAGTTGGCTATCAGATTTTGATTTGTGATGAGGATAAAAGAATGTATGTGGAAAATAAGATAATATGAACATTTAATGTTTTTAAGGATAAATATGCTATCATTTATTAGAGTATCTATTTTTAAAATTAAAATACTTATTTTCGTATGATTTAAAATGAAATCAAAATAATGAATTACGAAAAATAAATATGAAATAATTTTAAAATTGCATTATGAAATTAATGGTCAATAAAATAAGTTTTGATTTGTCAGAGAAAAAATTTATAGAACAATAATAATAGGTAATGTTATTAAATTGTAAGTTAGATACATTATCATTTATTATTAGTATTTCGTTTTAAAATAAAAAACTATTTTTGTATGGTTTAAAAGCAAATGAATATAATGGTTGGTGGAAAATAAATATGAGATACTTTTGCTATTTATCTACTATCTTAATATAAATGGAAGGGACTGATATTTTTACGAAAATAGATATTTTCATTTCTTGACACTTAAATTTAAAAGCACTAATTTTGTTATAACATAAAATTGAATATTAAAAAATTTCAATCAGCAAAATCATTTATTGCTAAATAAGCGATATCACAAAAAATAATTAATTATTACTAAATAAGTGATATTACTAAAAAGGATATACTTATTACATTTTAGGGTGAGTTAATTACATAATGAAAATGAAATAATATTTGCTGAAGTAGACTAGGACATTCAAATTTTCTTACTCAATTTCTTTGAACTATAACTTTGATGTTCAATGATCTTGATGTTTAATCACAAATAATGGCCAATAGAAAAATAAAATTGATTTGAATAAGCTTATTTTTCTTCTTGACCGAGCTTATTTTCCTTTGTCAATCCGTGATTTTGACTGTTTTACTGCAATCTATATTCTACGCTCATTTGTTTGTACATTCATTTTCTTCATTTCTTTTTTAGTCTATTTTAGAATAGACGCATTACTTTTTTTTTTTGAGACATTAGTCATTCTATACTATATTTATTTATTACTATATAGCTATGTGTCATTGATTTGTTAATATTTATTTTATTTTATTTTCATTTATTTTCACTTGTTTAATAGTACAAAAAACAATACTAAAAAAAGTATTAATGTAAATAATAGTAACTAATAATTAATAATAAAATAGTAAATGTATTATAAAATATAACTAATAAATGGTAGTCTTTTAGAAATTATATTTTTAATCATAAATAATAATGGTTTTTTTAAATTCAACAATGCATTTATCATATTTAATGATTAATCTAGTAAGATAAATTATAATAAAGATGAATGGAGAGCCATGATGTCACTTATTTACTAAAATCATCTTTAAATAGTTGTGAGATGTCACATCTAATTGTTTAAATCAAATTATAATAAAAAAATTAATAATAAGTAAAAACATTTTGATATAATAATAATTAATAATAAAAATAATAAGCATAAAAATCTTGAAATAATAAGCACATTGATAATAATAATAATAATAAAAAGACTTTATGTAATAATAAATAATGAGTGTCAAATTTTTTCTTAATTAATTTCAAAATTAAAAAATAAATAAAAAATAATCATATTAAGGATGAATAAAGAGTGGTGAATATTCACTTTTTTACTCATCACACCCCATCAACCAAATTTTTTTATGTGGAATGGAATTGTATTAGTCTTGATCCCCTATAATAGATACAAATAAGTATCAGCAAGATAAACTCTTGTTAGATACAAAATAAATAAAAAAATTCTTTTATAAATAAGTGAACAAATAAAATAAATTATCAAACAAGCTTAGAGTATAAAATAATCTATACAATTAGTGAGAGTTTCATTTAATACAAGCACACAAGGTGTTAATGAAAGTTTTCTATGTTTTGACCGCAAAAAACACAATAATGACTCTAAGCCATTTGAAGAAGGTATTTTTTTCCTCCTTCTTACTCATACGTCATAAAATCGATGTTCAATTAAAAATCAAGTATGTCACCTACATAAATTGAGGATCTATGGTGACAATGATTATTGTTGGAGTGGTGATTGTAGCTGATTTTTTTGTACTAATAAGGATATTGACTCACCTTTTAGTAAGGAATTAAACCATTTTGGGATATACAGTTGTACCTTCTAACAAGTGTCACTCTTAGGAATTGAATTATTGACCTTTTGATTGTTCTTGGAATAGCGGGACCTTAAATTATTAAACCAACGGTTTGTTGATAATTGTAGTTGAGTTGATAGTGAAGTGGTATAATTTTGAAACTAAAACTCAAATCATGACATAAACATTATTGTCTTTAAAATTGAGAAGAAATCAATTTGAAATGGCTTAAAAACCATTTCCGATCCATTAAAAATTTCTTAATTTTTTTATATAGAAATTACCATTTCAAAACCTAAAATGCTCTAAATGAATTATTATATCAAATTAAAAAATACAATAATATTATCATTAAATCCAAGAATAAATTTTCACTATTCTACATTTATTCTCAGCTATGAAAACTTATATTAAAAAAATCCTTAAAAAATTGGAAAGCATTAATTTAACGGGTAGCCAAAATAGATTTTATTTCTCTCCATGGTTTAGGAAATCAACAACATGAACGAATATTTATGGTGGAATTTATATACATTCCAGAAATGCAAAAAACAAAGAGTAAAATGCATGTCACTAACAAATATGAAGAAAAGGCTCAATTAGATGTACAATTCATGTTACATATATAATACATATTATTCCCTCCATTCATTTTTTATTCCCCATTATGTATATAATTTAATAAATCATGTAAAAGTTGATATAATTTGATTATAATAAGCATGTTTAAATTAATTTGCATTGGAAATTAGATTAGAAATAAAGAAATAAGTGATGAAAAAATAAGTAATAAATAATTGTCACACCCTAATTTTTGGCTACACAACCTCTTAGAACTGCCACTATATTTTGTGGTAAAAAATGTAGAAAAAATCTTTAACTCAATCACATTGGCCTTTGGACTTTGATATCCAAGTTCGAGAGTCGATTACGAATTGGGGAATGACCTCATTCGCCCATAATAAAAGAGTACTTTAACTAATTGCATAAATTAAATACCCTTAATTTATTAAAATTAAATTACTTAAAATAGAGTTTTTATTTTTTATTTTTTTGTGTCCGACAAGTTCATCTTCCTCCTACGTATCCCTAAGTGCAATAGGGAAATCAAGACTATATAGTTCTATTTTAAAAATTGGTAACTTAGTTGGATTTTAAATTTTAGAAATTCGTTTGAATTGAAGTGAAATTAATAGATGAAGAGTTAACATTGATTGCTTACCCCCTTCCCACTTCGATAGATAGCAAAAGCAGTATAAGTGGCTGTGACCAGTTCTTGGCTCGAGACGAAGAGAAAGATGAAATACGAGTTGTAACCTTGCTATTGAATCCCAAAATAAAAATAAAAATATTTTTACTTTTAAAATAACTTCAAAACTTTTAATGAGAGAATTAATAAGTGAAGAGTCGACATTAGTTGTTAGTCATCTTCTTACTTCGATAAATAGCAGAATCAATACAAGTGATCGTAACCGGTTCTCTGTTCGGAGCAAGAAGTAAATGCGACACGAATTATGAACACTCAATTTTGTCTTACTTTTAAATTTAATCTTTTGTGCAGAAGTCAAAATAAAAATAAAACATCATTTCTTGATTTGCAAGAATGTATGGACAATTGAGTACAAATTAATATCAATATTATCATCCTTATGTTAAAAAGTGTCATACCTGCATAAGTATAGATATCTCATTAATAAAGAGCCACTGATTAAAGGAATATAAAAAGGAAAAAAACAATCTAGTCCAAATAAGCAAAGAATATCCATGGAAGGTGTACTGCATTTGTCATAGTACGTGGTTCCTATGAATTTGGAGCTAGTGTCAGCTATTGATCTCCCACTAAATATGCTATCATACAAGGTCTAAGTTACTTTGGCAGAATACATTTGTGATATGCACAACTACTAAATGCAAGAAAAGAATGAACCTAGGGAAAACAAAGCATATGTAAAAATCTGGTCCCATAGCCATTCTTCCTCCTGGCAGGCGTGAGTTTTTTTTCCATCCAAACCATTTTCATCAAACTCTTCTCATAAGGCCATTACTGCTCCCCCGTTCCATCGTCCTTCTCTGTGACGTGTCCCAAGACCATTACCACCTGACTAGAGGATCAAGCGAATGATTTAGGTACAGTTGATGCTCCTGAAGCCAAGTTGAAGCCTTTGTTCTGAGGTAAAGTTCCGACTCTGCTCAAGCAACAGTTTGGTATCAGGAGAAAGTAATATCATCTCATCGTAATAAAAGATGAGGAGAGTAAAACACAGAGAGTGAGAGAGCATCCAGAGTTCGCGTATCTTACACAACACATAGAGAACAGAGATAGAGAATAGAGATAGAGAATATAGATAGAGAAAAGAGAGCATCTGGGAACAAGGATTCAACACGCAAAAGGGATAAGAGAACAAAGCATAATCAGCCCTTTGAATTTTAACATGTTTCTCACGCATCTAATTGAAAATCACACAACGAGCATACCAAGTATTCATAGCCACTGTTTTTGAAAAGAAATCATAAAAGTGGGGATGAGGAAGACGTTTACCTCTCCTCTGAGCCATTGCGCATAACACTGAAGGAAGTCATCCCGGTCGATGCGGCTTATGTCCTTAACACCCTTCAATTGATTTCAATCCAGCCATTAAAGGCTCTGAATCTCCATCGCCGTTGCTGAAAAGGAAAAGATAGAAGGAATGAATGACGATATATTCATCACTATGAGAAAAAATCAAAAGAAATGAGATGGCTATCTCGGAATCGAGTCATCGTTGTGGTTCTATAAACGGCTCATCCCTGGCTATTGATGGCCTTGACCATCGTTACCATCTTGCCGGAAAACGTGAACCGCCATCATTGGAGATGGGTCGAAGAAGGGAAGAGAAAAAAGAGTGAGAAAAGACTCTACCCACTTCGAATGTGTGGAGGTTAACCTCCAACAATCACCATCTCTTTTACCGGCGTGAATCTCCACCGTTGTTGCCTCGTGGAAGAGAAGAGAAGGAATTGGTGCTCTAGGGATTTCATTTCCCTTTCCCTCTCCGTTTATGGTTCTGCGTTAAAACAACATGGATAACCCCCTTTATCACTTAATTCCATCTTTCTTTTTCTTTATCTAAAAAGTAGGAGACCTGTGCAGGACCAATAATTTATTTTGCATAAATTTAATTAAAGAATGATAACTTAATTTGATAATAAAAATATTATAGAGGGTTACCTCATAAAAAATAATTTCTATATATTTTATTATTAATGTAAAGTTTTCAATGAATAAGATGATGTTGAACATGTTATGTTAAATAAATAAATAATTGTTTTGAAGAAAAGTTTGGAACACATCTAAAATAAATTTTATAATATATGCTACATATTTTGGAAAACATGTTTATAAATAATATTTATTGTTATCTTTAGTTGTTGATCATATTTATCATATATCAATATTTCAATTTTTTTTGTTTTTAACTCTTGGAGACTACGTACAAATGTACAATTGATTTTAATTGGATATTAGTCTAGGTAAATATAACTTTGCGCTTTCTAATGTTTCACATATTAATTGTCATAGTATAAAAAACTATTATAGGGAATTGTCATTGATAAACTTAAAAGACTATGAAGATTGGGATGAAGACATTGACATCTAGAAAATATATATGATATTTTCAATATTTTTTAGACATGACCTTTGTTTCAAGTACACAATTTGTCATTTTAGTGGCAACCAATCTTGTATCATTACATAATTCTTTATACTGGTCTAAATTCCTTAATAGCATTATTGAAGCTCCAACTTTCAAGTTGATCTTATGATGGGGAAGACCAAAGGTTGTAAGTGAGTTTAAAAAGTTAGGAGTTAGTATGTTGAATACTTTGTCTTTTATTAACATCACATATATTAACTGAATCTGAACTCATGTATTTCTTTTCATCACCTATAGTCATACATTAAAATAGTTATTAGTATAAGTTTAATAAATCTATTATGTCAAACATAATAAAAATTTAAAGACAACTAAAAAATTTACCTGAAAATTTACTTAGAACATATTCATTGATTTGATTAACAATCTCAATCGTTGGAAGTAATGCTCTAGATTGGAGAAATTGTTCATCCTTGAAGTGATGTTATAGACTTGATCAACAATTGCACGAGTCCCTCTTCCCTTTATGTAAGTCAAAATAATAGAATAAAAAATATAAAATAATTCACAATCAACAATTTGAAGTAATAAAATCAAATGAGATAAACAACATTGTTTAAATATACAATTGATATTTGATATTTATTGACTTGTCTACACTAAAAATTCATGATATAAAAATGGAAGTTTAAAGAATCACCAAGTTGTGAGGTATTTTAAATATTTAGGCTGACAATAAAATTATATGAAAAGTATCACCCTATTTTATCTCAATCCACTTTTCCTTATAACATAGGGTTATAGATAGTATTTTACATAGACACTAATGGGCTTAGCCTTTTTCATAACATAAGATACTTATTCCTCTTGAGTCTTTACTACTGCAATGGATTAATAAACCACAATACCTGCATAACAAAAGTTAGGATATATTTTATTAAACATAGTACAAAATTAGCCTTTGTCATAGTTAATAATGATTAGCATTTTCAATAGCATGAGTTTCGTATGAGTTTTGATTTTTTACAATGCATATTGTAATACGTGATTTTTTCTCCATAATAAACTACATAAGCATGAAAAATATCAAAATTCACTATCACAAAACATTAAAAAAAATGCATAATCTTATAATGGTAGAACCCTTCAATTTAACGTAGTTTTTTATTTTATGAAATTTAACGTCAATTTTAATGTCTCACAGTTAAAATTTATTATTCCAACACTCTCTAAATTATTAAGTACACATTCCTTTACTTTATTAATCACTCTTACATTCTTTGTATTTTATTTCCCTATTTTGTCCAAAGTCAATAACAATTTTTTTTAAATATAAAATTCGTTCAAGTCCTACCTCTCCTAATATATTGAGAGCTACCTCCCAACTTTATTAATATTACCTTATTAATTAATCACTTGAATCTGACATGGATATTAAACTAAACAACAACATAAATAAAAAATTAAAATAACATAAGCCTACTCACAAATAAAAAA
>NC_032024.1:9216289-9229199 GCF_001865875.1 Lupinus angustifolius
CCTACCTCTCCTAATATATTGAGAGCTACCTCCCAACTTTATTAATATTACCTTATTAATTAATCACTTGAATCTGACATGAATATTAAACTAAACAACAACATAAATAAAAAATTAAAATAACATAAGCCTACTCACAAATAAAAAGTAATTTTTTTTAGAAATTAGATTATACTTTATGTACCACAAAATAATATTTTCCAATTGAAATAAAATAATATAACTTATATGCTACATATAATGAATAATGCTATATTAGACAGGATAATGCTTTCCGTGTAATGAATTACGCTAGATTAGGCTAATTAACCAAATAGGTTATGCAATAGACCAAAGATGGAACACACTTAAATTTGGTTGTAGAGTACTTATGCTAAGTATAGAGTTTATATAATTTAAAATTAAATAGGTTGTAGAATACTTTAAAATCAATTCAAACCTAAAGTTTATCTAAAGTGGCACAAGTATTGTTTTGTCTCTTATTACTATAGAACACAATCCACTATGTTATTTGTTATAATTTAAAACTCGAATACAATAACTCAAAATCAATAAACACATGCATAGACTCTCATGTTTTGTGGAAAATTAAAAGGCCTAATTTTTTTAAAAAAAAAGCACAAACGACAAAAAATGATATACTCATATATAATGAATATTCAAAGACTCACATATCATAGTCTCATAAAAAATATAGGCATGATTTACTTAACTAATGATCATTTTTTTAAGAAAGAAAAGACAAATGAATTTCAAGATGAATAAAAAAGAGAGAGACGAGTTTGAATGCTTACCAGGAAAAGAAAATAAAAAAATCACTTTTAAAAAAGATGCGTTAATGTACACATGTAAACATACAATGTTTAGGATTTCAAGATTCAAACCACTCTTTTACTTTAAAGGCCTAAGTAAAATATTATATACTTTTCACTAATATGATATAGACAATTTTATTTTATAATTTTTGTAAATAAATAAGACATGTTATTACAAATATAAACTTTTGAATGAAATCCAAGTTTCAATCAAATTGGATTTTGGTAATGGTAATAGTCACAACCCCTTCAATTCTTATTAAAAAAAGATAGTAGATTTAGTTATTTTCCCAATGCTATGATGAAGGTATGTTGACCTGCAAGAAAACCAAAAAATAAGTATATGTTATTTAGATATATGGTGAAATGAATATTATCTAAATAAAGTAATGTATAAAGAAAAGATATGCAAGATATGGAAGGTTGAGTGTGTAAGAAGGTACAGTAACATCTCTATTGTTAAAGTGATGCTGGCAAAAAATAGTGAACATTCATATAAAAAAATAAGAAAGGATTTGGTGGCACAATCATTGAACATCTGTTTAAAATGTAGCATAGAAATAATATACCATAAATGCTAAAATATCCTCTTAAATAACATTTGTCAAGTTATGTGAGTGTCTAATATATAAATGGTATATCAGACTATTCATTTTGTAGTACTCTATAGATCACTTAAGGAAATTTTGCCATACACTACTTTATACCTCGTTGGTGTCCTAGATTTCTTCATCTCCATCAATATTTGATTTAACTTCTCCTGCAAGTAGAATGCGCGAGTTCATTTCAAAGTCTATTAACTTGTAGAGTCAAACAATAATTCAAAGTTAAGTCCCTAGCTATAAAGCACCAATCACTTAATACCCCTCTCCTTCAAATAAGAAAAATCGAAAGATATCCTACATGCAAATTTATGTATTCCTTTTTCTTCATTTTCAACTCATATATTTGTTGAGTCCTTTACTTGCTATGGCAAAATTCATATTCACATTTGGAAGAGTCAAAGTTCATCCAATTTGAAGTTGGTGTTTTGCAACAACACCTTGCAACAACTAAGTAAAGTAGATCTACTTTCTAACCTAGTTACCATTAACCATTCTTTGAAATTCACTTTGCTCTTGTTGTAGCTTCTCAGTTTTGAACTTGAGAGCTGCAATATTCAAAGCTTCCTAGAAAAATAATAACTATCACAAGAATGAAATTCTCATAAAAAATTAAATTAAATATAATAGCATAACTTTGTAACAAAAGAAGTTGTGTACTTGCAACAAAAATAGCTAAAATTTGTTCTTTTCCTTTGCATAAGATAAAATAATGCTTTAAGTTTCTCAAATACATATTCTGAAGCATGTTCTCACCATTCTAGTAATGGTTACTATATCGTTGTCTTTGACATGCAATTGTCTTTCAAGCCTCTCAACCTTAGCCTCCAATCTTGATATGTTGGATAATAGTCTATGACATTAAAAGAAGAAACACTATCATTTGTCATATACTAATGTTATCTTAGACAATCCAAATAACGAAAATGGAACCTAACATCATTCTGTTCCATTTGTTTTTTTATGTAAGAATTACCTCTGTCTTTGTTCATGAGAAGATTCTCTAAATTCAAAATCTTGTTGTCTCTGTTGAATCAAGAAGTATATGCCATTGCAAGTTCCCTTAATTGCAAGAAGTATATGCCAAAAGTTTCCTTAATTACAAGATGGCTGAAAACAAAAAGAAATCCACGAAAGTTAGTTTAAAAGTATTAATAAAGTGGAATATTCGATAATTTAACAGATAAAAGATTTATATTCAATATCATACTTATGACATGGATGTTTTTGCAAATATCATGCTCCATTATTAATGTGAGAAGTGCATAGCTGGGTATGGATGAAAGATTCACTTATGTGAGTATTAGATAAATATTTTATGGCCTTCCCTTGAGTATTTCTCATGCCTTCAAGCCATCTGGAGGGACAAAGTTTCTCAAATCAAAAGATTCAATAAAAAGGAAAAGTAGATAGAAGAAAAATCATATGGCAAACAAATAGAAAAATAATTATGTCACTTTATGGCTTAAGCCCTCATCCCTCATCACATGAACTTATACCATACAATCCTTGAACTTATACCGATCCTACATCCCTCATCACATGCATGTAATAAAATATATATTTTCATTCATTATCTTAATAGGGATGAATTTAGTAAACACTGTAGAGAAACGTTAAACACAAATAAAACTTAAACCACAATCATTCAGACATTTCATCAAACACCTTATGATTATTAATATAAAAATGACAAAATGTGAAAATACCTTTGGGTAACATTTGCCCCAATTAGAACAATGAATAAACTTGACTGGTCACAACAATGCTTCTTACGTCCACAGAGAAAGTAACACAGTTGAAGGAAAATCACATACAACAAAATCCTGAGATTAACGCAACATTTATTAAGAAAACATAGAAATCTGAAAATTTTGATATTAAAAAATGGGATAGTCATACACAGCGAACATAGCAAGTGAAAATACATACTTTCTTTCAAAACATAAAGTAGAAGATGGAGAAAGAAGAAAAAGATATGTTTCAGTAATAGAGGATATGAAAAAATGGGATAGTGATACACATTGAGAATACATTAGGCAAATGAAAATGCATACTTTCTTTCAAAATATAAAGAAGATGAAGAAAGAAGAAAAAAATATACTTCGGTGATAGAGGATATGAAAAAATGGGATAATCATACACAAAAAAATGCATACTTTCTTTCAAAATATAAAGAAGAAGATGAAGAAAGAAGAAAAATATAGGTTTCAGTAATAAAAGAGAGAGATGAGTTTTTTTGGTAGAAAAAGAGATGAGTTCTACATGATTAGTAGAAAGATGTAGCCGAAGAAAGAAAGTGGACTATTTACACGTGTGAATATAATATTTAGGGTTTCAAAATTCAAAATTCAAACCATCTTGTTTCCACTTTTCCACGAAACAATGTGCACTCAGTGATTGCTTTTGTTTGTTTCTAGAAAATATATGCACTCATCAATTGCTTTTTGTTATTTTTAATGAAAAAAATTTTGGAATGACAAATTTAACTCTTGAAAATGCTAGGTGTCAACCATAAGAGATATCCATTTTCGTAATACCACCAGCCTTTTCTATTCTTATATAGATAGTAGGTTCATTTTTATTTTTCTTTCGTTTTTATATTTATTTGTCTTATTTGTGCCGACACTATTGGTTTAGGTAATTTTAGTAAAATGAAAGTAATTGGTACGTTTTATATCTTATGATTACTAAATGATGATGGTATACATTAATCTAAATCACATCAGTGTTTGTTTTAATAAAAGATTTAAAACTATCATTTAACAATACAAATCTAATTAAGAGGAATTTGTTTTAAATGTAATAATAATTAGAGATTGTTTTAAAAATGTTTCATCGATAACTTCAAATATTTCAATTAATATTTCAAAAAAAAACTATTTGAGATTAGATGTGATACGGACATTAGCTTTGCTGCTTCATCTATCTCACAAACAATTCAAATTCAATTATTTCAAAAACTTATTTGAGATTATATGTGGTGGGGACAATAGCTTTGTTGCTTCCTTCATCTCACAAACAATTCAAATTCAATTATTTCAAAAATTTATTTGAGATTAGATGTGGTGTAGATATTAACTTTGCTGCTCCATCTATCTCAGAAACAATTCAAATTCTATTCTTTCAAAAACTTATTTGAGATACGGTGCGGACATTAGCTTTGCTGCTTCATCTATCTCACAAACAATTCAAATTCAATTATTTCAAAAACTTATTTGAGATTAGATGCAGTGCGGACATTAGCTTTGCTGCTTCATCTATCACACAAACAATTCAAAATCAATTATTTCAAAAAACTTATTTGAGATTATATGCGGTGCAGACATTAACTATGTTGCTTCATCTATCTCCCAAACAATTCAAATTTAATTATTTCAAAAATCTATTTAAGATTCAGTGGGGTGCGGACATTAGATTTTGTTGTTTCACCTATCTTGAGCACAATAAAATTCAAATTATATTTCAACAAAACCAAACAAACTAATCAACAAATTTTTGAGCCAGAAATAAATAGTCTTGATATCTCTATAGCAACTAGGTATACGTAGAAGGAAGATGAACTTTTGTGAGACACAAATATAAAAAATAAATATATTTTGTTCCACTAATTAAATTAAATGTTTAAATAAATTTGTTTAAGTGTATAAAAGTTCATGTTGTTAGCAATGGTACCATTTTAATATGGACGGACGGGGTACTAACACCTCCCCCGATCCGTAATCGACTCCCGAACTCAAAATCTCTGTTTAAAGACCATTATTATCCAAATTGGGCATAATAGAGAGATTTCTACGTTTTAACCGCAAAAAACGTAGTGGCAACTCTAAATCAATCGGGAGAGGTAGAAATCGAGATTGCCTTTTCCTAAGTCGCAGAGCCGGTCTTCCAACCAAAAATCGGGTGTTTAAAAATTTAGAAATTTGTTTGAATTGGAGTGTAATTAATAGACGAAGAGTTAACATTGATTACTTACCCCCTTTCCAATTCGATAGATAGGAAAAGTAGTACAAGTGACCGTGATCAGTTCTCGGCTCAAGGCAAGGACAAATATGCAATACGAGTTGTAACCTCGCTATTGAATCCCAAAATTAAAATTAAAATATTTTTACTTTTAAAATAACTTAAAAACTTTTAATGAGAGAATTAATAAGTGAAGAGTCGGCATTGGTTGTTAACCATCTTCTTACTTCAATAAATAGCAGAATATGTACAAGTGATTACAACTGATTCTCGGTTGGAAGCAAGAAGCAAATGTGACACTAACCATACATCACTATTAAATTCTTAAATAATTGACTCAAAAATTATTTTTAATAATCATTAAATTAATGAGCAAAGATCTTTCATTTTAAATGTGTTGTCAAAAATTTGTTTTTTTCTTCTCTAATTTACATAATTAATTGTGATTGAGTAATTTCTAATGCACATACCAAAACAATAAACGAATAAAGAATAAAACTATGAATAAAGAATAAAAAGAGTTGAAAGGAAATTAAAGAGGGGTTTGGGCCCAATAGAAAATTAAAAGTGAAGGCTCAGGAACATTATAATGAAATAATAGCAGAACTCTAAAGATGGTTTGAAATGGGAATATGATTATGATTTTTGGAGAAATTAGGGTAAAGAGTTTCTCTCCTCTTGAGCTGCCAACACCACTCTTTCATGGAGGAAGGTTAATCTGGCGGAGGGATGGTGCGGCTCAGGCGACGACAATGGTGGAAGGACCTATACAACTCATGAAAGGGGCACTAGAGTCCCAAACTCGGGACAACTCGCACATGGACGCGGTTTGGCGACAGCGGTGATGCCATTCATGACTCCGGCGGTGGGAGAAGAAGCACGTCCTCCTCTGGACACGGCTAGACAGGGAGGAGCAACGCCTTCCATGGCTCCAATAGCAAGGGAAGAGAGGATATGGCGGCTCATGGGTTCCGTGTATGTCTCCCACGAAGCCTAAGGCCTCTTCTGACAGTGGGTTCCCAGCCAAGGCAGGTTGCATTGGCCTATTAATGGTGGCTGACAATGTCGTCGATCCTCTTATTATTTTTTTTAGCATATGAATGTATTGTCAAATTATCCAAGTATTACCCCTGATTGACTATGAATACTTGCATATGGTGAGCCTGTTTAGGGATTATGAGATGATTTTTATTCCATTAATTGATTGAGATTATGAAACGGTTTTATTTAGCCATTGCAAGAGACACTTATGAATTTATAGAATTGGATAGACATGACTTTGGTAAACAATGATCATAGATTTATTTGTGTTTGAGACTCTTTGTAATTAAATGAGTAACCCTGTTATAAATAATGTGATTTTAAATTGAATATCTTTATAATGATCTAGATGATGCTATGTGAGAATTCTTGTGAATGCAGTGAGAAATAATACTAACCTGGTCTGTTTGATATGAACCTATTTATCACTACTTTTCTCTTGACGTTTTCTGTATTTTGCAACGTTCTCTCTTTTTCTTCTCAGCCTTTGTGTTTAGTCCCTTTCAGTATATTCCCTTACTTTTTTCTCTCTTAGTTAGTGTTGTCTTTTTTTGCTCTCTCCCCCTTTATTGAAACCTGATTGACCTACTTAAAGGATTGAACTAGAAACTTTCCCCCCTAAAAACTGGATAACTACCCCCACTCTCACATAATGGTTCCACAACTTCAGAAAGCACTTTCAGACTAGTTTGTTATTTCATTTTTATTATATATTTTTATTTCCTATTTTCGAATTAAATATTTATATATATATATATATATATATAAATATATATATACTGATAGTTATGAGTTTTATCCACTATTATTGTATCATATATTATTCATATTTAATCATCATTATTTCTAAAAAAATCAAATGAATAATTGATAATATAGTAACTATGTATAAAATTTTACACTAATAATGTATAAATATTACACTCTTAAATTAACATAAACTATTGATTAAGAATGACAAAATAGCATCATCATATTGAACCATATATTTATCAAAATGATTGGATGAAAATAAAACAAAAACAATAATAATCATAAAAATTTAAATTAAATTTTATGTGTAATATATATTTACTCTCACTATAAAGCTTGGTAAATAGTGAATAAATCATTCACTTTCATTTGTATTATTTGTTTTTGAAAGAAAACATCAATATTAAATAATATAATAATAATATATATAAAACATATGCACTATTAATATATAGGGAACACATTTGTTGTCATATAAGTTATATTATTGCATGTAAAATCAACCTATGATTGGTTGAAAAAATATTCTAAAGTTAAAAATTAGTAATTAATTATTCTTATGACAAATAATAATTGATGATACATAAATTTATATAATTTGTATATAAATTTTATACAATATCATTGCATTATCCATAATTTATGTTTAATTATGACTATCTTTTCAAAAAATAATATAAATGAATGGTAAATAATGAGTATAAATTTTTGCATATATTTTATATACATATTATTTTGCATGGAATTTCAATATTACACGTCATCACACACGGCAAATGGTGTATAAATTCGAGAGAAAAATATATATATACTGATAGTTATGAGTTTTATCCACTATTATTGTATCATATATTATTCATATTTAATCATCATTATTTCTAAAAAAATCAAATGAATAATTGATAATATAGTAACTATGTATAAAATTTTACACTAATAATGTATAAATATTACACTCTTAAATTAACATAAACTATTGATTAAGAATGACAAAATAGCATCATCATATTGAACCATATATTTATCAAAATGATTGGATGAAAATAAAACAAAAACAATAATAATCATAAAAATTTAAATTAAATTTTATGTGTAATATATATTTACTCTCACTATAAAGCTTGGTAAATAGTGAATAAATCATTCACTTTCATTTGTATTATTTGTTTTTGAAAGAAAACATCAATATTAAATAATATAATAATAATATATATAAAACATATGCACTATTAATATATAGGGAACACATTTGTTGTCATATAAGTTATATTATTGCATGTAAAATCAACCTATGATTGGTTGAAAAAATATTCTAAAGTTAAAAATTAGTAATTAATTATTCTTATGACAAATAATAATTGATGATACATAAATTTATATAATTTGTATATAAATTTTATACAATATCATTGCATTATCCATAATTTATGTTTAATTATGACTATCTTTTCAAAAAATAATATAAATGAATGGTAAATAATGAGTATAAATTTTTGCATATATTTTATATACATATTATTTTGCATGGAATTTCAATATTACACGTCATCACACACGGCAAATGGTGTATAAATTCGAGAGAAAAATATATATATACTGATAGTTATGAGTTTTATCCACTATTATTGTATCATATATTATTCATATTTAATCATCATTATTTCTAAAAAAATCAAATGAATAATTGATAATATAGTAACTATGTATAAAATTTTACACTAATAATGTATAAATATTACACTCTTAAATTAACATAAACTATTGATTAAGAATGACAAAATAGCATCATCATATTGAACCATATATTTATCAAAATGATTGGATGAAAATAAAACAAAAACAATAATAATCATAAAAATTTAAATTAAATTTTATGTGTAATATATATTTACTCTCACTATAAAGCTTGGTAAATAGTGAATAAATCATTCACTTTCATTTGTATTATTTGTTTTTGAAAGAAAACATCAATATTAAATAATATAATAATAATATATATAAAACATATGCACTATTAATATATAGGGAACACATTTGTTGTCATATAAGTTATATTATTGCATGTAAAATCAACCTATGATTGGTTGAAAAAATATTCTAAAGTTAAAAATTAGTAATTAATTATTCTTATGACAAATAATAATTGATGATACATAAATTTATATAATTTGTATATAAATTTTATACAATATCATTGCATTATCCATAATTTATGTTTAATTATGACTATCTTTTCAAAAAATAATATAAATGAATGGTAAATAATGAGTATAAATTTTTGCATATATTTTATATACATATTATTTTGCATGGAATTTCAATATTACACGTCATCACACACGGCAAATGGTGTATAAATTCGAGAGAAAAATATATATATACTGATAGTTATGAGTTTTATCCACTATTATTGTATCATATATTATTCATATTTAATCATCATTATTTCTAAAAAAATCAAATGAATAATTGATAATATAGTAACTATGTATAAAATTTTACACTAATAATGTATAAATATTACACTCTTAAATTAACATAAACTATTGATTAAGAATGACAAAATAGCATCATCATATTGAACCATATATTTATCAAAATGATTGGATGAAAATAAAACAAAAACAATAATAATCATAAAAATTTAAATTAAATTTTATGTGTAATATATATTTACTCTCACTATAAAGCTTGGTAAATAGTGAATAAATCATTCACTTTCATTTGTATTATTTGTTTTTGAAAGAAAACATCAATATTAAATAATATAATAATAATATATATAAAACATATGCACTATTAATATATAGGGAACACATTTGTTGTCATATAAGTTATATTATTGCATGTAAAATCAACCTATGATTGGTTGAAAAAATATTCTAAAGTTAAAAATTAGTAATTAATTATTCTTATGACAAATAATAATTGATGATACATAAATTTATATAATTTGTATATAAATTTTATACAATATCATTGCATTATCCATAATTTATGTTTAATTATGACTATCTTTTCAAAAAATAATATAAATGAATGGTAAATAATGAGTATAAATTTTTGCATATATTTTATATACATATTATTTTGCATGGAATTTCAATATTACACGTCATCACACACGGCAAATGGTGTATAAATTCGAGAGAAAAATATATATATACTGATAGTTATGAGTTTTATCCACTATTATTGTATCATATATTATTCATATTTAATCATCATTATTTCTAAAATCAAATGAATAATTGATAATATAGTAACTATGTATAAAATTTTACACTAATAATGTATAAATATTACACTCTTAAATTAACATAAACTATTGATTAAGAATGACAAAATAGCATCATCATATTGAACCATATATTTATCAAAATGATTGGATGAAAATAAAACAAAAACAATAATAATCATAAAAATTTAAATTAAATTTTATGTGTAATATATATTTACTCTCACTATAAAGCTTGGTAAATAGTGAATAAATCAATCACTTTCATTTGTATTATTTGTTTTTGAAAGAAAACATCAATATTAAATAATATAATAATAATATATATAAAACATATGCACTATTAATATATAGGGAACACATTTGTTGTCATATAAGTTATATTATTGCATGTAAAATCAACTTATGATTGGTTGAAAAAATATTCTAAAGTTAAAAATTAGTAATTAATTATTCTTATGACAAATAATAATTGATGATACATAAGTTGATATAATTTGTGACTCAAGAGATATATACCTAAATACATATACTTTTAATTGACATCATTTAGGTACACCTACGTTATAACATTCCAAAATGTCCTACATATGATGAGTTCACGAAATGCGTCACCATCTCAATTCTCAACAGCCAAAACTTTTAAGTCTTTGGAAAAGGAATATGAAACATTTCTGGATTCCTGACAGAGACTATGACATGTGACATTTAAAATTATTCAATGATATAGATTTTAAATAATTTTGAATTAAATTATTTTTAAGTCACATTTCAGCATTGGATTGTCCAATATTAGAGAGGATTCCAATCCATAAACAAGTACCTCGTTCCAAGGTTTATATAAACAACACAAACCAAAGTACCAAACACCATTCTCACTATTCGCAAAAAATATCCATCAGAACAGTAAACTCTTCTTCTCACTCATTTATCCAAATAACGTAATATTATTACGTACCCAAAAAATGAGTTCTTCTTTTTCTATTGCAGTCACTATCCTCTCAAAACGCACCATTTTCCCTAACCAAAAATCCACACTCTCAGATTTAAAGCTTTCAATCTCAGACCTCAACATGATTTGTTGTCACTACATCCAAAAGGGTTGTCTCTTCAAAAAACCTTCATTTCCCTCTCACATTCTCATTCGTCTCCTCACGAACTCACTCTCACGCACCCTTTCTATCTTTCCCCCACTCGCTGGCCGTTTTGTAACTGATTCCGACGGTTACATTTTCATTACTTCGAACGACGCCGGTGTTGATTTCATTCACGCCACCGCCACCGAACTTAGCGTCGCTGATCTATTGTCTGCGATTGATGTGCCTCATTACTTCAAGGAGCTTTTTCCTTACCATTGGAAAATTAGCTACGACGCGCATTTCTCTTCGATCATGGCTGTTCAGGTTACTGAACTCGCCGACGGTGTATTCATCGGTTGTGCCGTCAGCCATGCCGCCGTTGATGGAACTTCGTTGTGGAATTTTTTAACACCTTTTCTGAAGTTACTAGAGGAGTTATTAATGTTTCGAGAGTACCAGATTTTCGCCGGGAAAATATTCTAGTCTCGAACGCTGTTCTTCAGTTGCCGGAGGATGAAATCAAGGTTACGTTCAACTATGAAGAACCGTTACGTGAGAGAATTTTCAGCTTCAGCTATGATTCAATTCAAAAACTGAAAGCCAGAGTGAACCAACGGTTACTTACGGAGAACGACAACGGTCACTGTTTTTTTGAGATTTTGTCGTTTCAGTCTCTGTGTGCATTGGTATGGCGTGCAGTTACACGTGCGAGGAAGCTTCCAGAAACAAAAACGACGACGTTTCGAATGGCAGTGAACATTCGCAATAGAATAGAGCCAAAGTTAAGTGACTCATATTTCGGGAACGCAATTCAAGGCATTGCAACACGTGCTGTAGCTGGTGACATGTTATTGAAAGATATGCGTTGGTGTGCGGAGCAGCTGAACAATAACGTGAAGGCGCACGATAGCACTATGGTACGACGAGAACTAGAGGATTGGGAGCGTGATCCAAAGTGCTTTGCCCTTAGGAACAGAGATGGTGCAACAATTCAAATGGGGAGTTTGCCGAGATTTTCGATGTACGAAAATGATTTCGGCTGGGGAAAGCCTGTGGCGGTGAGGAGCGGCGGAGGAAATAAGTTTGATGGGAAGATGTCGGCGTTTACCGGGAGGGAAGGCAGTGGGGCAGTTGATTTGGAAGTGATTTTGGCACCGGAAACTATGGTGGGGATTGAGAACGATCCTGAGTTTATGTTTTACGTTTCTAGTTGATTGATTATTGAGTAAGAGCATTTGTGGGAAAATTTACTTTGTTGGTGCACCTTGACCGAAAAATTACGGTCTTGGTGCACCTTTTGAAAATATTACCAATGTAGTGTAGTTTTAGGGTAAATCGGCAACCCCATTGCCGATTTACAAAAAATTAATATTTTTTTAACGTACTCCCCCCTAAATTGGCAATGGGGGGGGGGGGGGT
>NC_032024.1:9229299-9230624 GCF_001865875.1 Lupinus angustifolius
CCCCCCCCTAAATCGGCAATGGGGGGGGGGGAGAGAGTTTTGTAATAATTTTTTTTAATTTTCCTCCCCTAACTCGGTAATAGGGGAGGAGTTTTTCAAAAGGATTTTTTTTTTGATTATCCTCCCCCTAACTCGGCAATGGGGGAGGAGTTTTTCAAACTCAATTTTTTTATAATATTTATTTGTTTAAAATATTTTAAAATTGTAATTAACACAAACCATCAAAATTAATAACGTAGAAATTTAATTTACTAATAAGACAAAAATGTATTACACTTGAATTTATTAATCCCATAAAAATTTAATGATGTCTGTGTGATGAAGTGCCATATGGAGGTGGTTTTCTCCTTCTTGGCGGTTGAACTCTTAATTGTTGTTCATTCCGCTGTGAGATTCTTGCTCTTCCACGTGTCACCAATTGTGGCTCCTCCTCGTTTGAATCATCTTCATCAACATCTTCAACGACAACCTCATCATCAGTATGTTGTATACCAAAAATATTTGTAGACGGCATAGTAGGACGATAATATTGTTGAGGATCATATGCCGAGAATGGTGTAGTTGAACTAGTAGCAAACATTGTTGGTATTGGGTTTTGAGAACTTGATGAGAAATAATTGTATGGGGAATCATAATTTGAAAACCCATATTGTTGTTGTTGTTGTTGTTAATGTTGAGTAACTGATGAAGTATGTCCTTGATAATGACTATCCACTAGAGTTTGTTGTGGAGAGTCAGTTTCCGGTATATCATAATGATGAGTAGGATGAGCATCATCAATGTGGGTAGAGTATGCATTGGGGTATAGTTCAGCCAATGCTCCCATCATTTCACGTCCCGATGAGAAGACGTCACATAAAGATTGTGTGGGATTAATAAGTGAAGCTGAAGGACGACTCTGATCACAAATTCTTTTTGCAAAAGTGTACTGAAAAATTAAAGAAAATTAGAATTAAATAATATAATTACAAAGGAAGTGTAATTTATAATTTTGTTTACCGTTGCATCAGAGTGTGCTCCACCTCTAGATATATATCTTCTAGTTCTTATTAAATACCACTGCATATACTCAGAGTAGTGGTTCAAAGGCATTGTATTTGCTGGTTTTGCCTCCACGACATAATTGTTCCCATTATTCCATATTTCAATCCAGCGGCGATGCTTATGTGGCCAGTTACAATCAGTTTTGGCACGTAAGTCAAGTTTATGAAGTTTTTCACAGTTCACTGGATCTTGTGGAATTGGTTGACCAAAACCAAATTGCCTCATAACCCGATGAGTAGGGTGCCATTCCACAATTGCGAAACAGATTAGTGGGACACGTG
>NC_032024.1:9230724-9232527 GCF_001865875.1 Lupinus angustifolius
TTAATTCGTTACCAGCTGGAACAGCACCCAACAACTGCATGCAAAGGTCTTCCCAATCCATACTTGTCACTCCGGTAATAACTTCTCCTTCTATCGGAATGCCAAGTTGGTAAGCCACATCTTCAAGAGTGACGGTGGCCTCTCCACATGTAAAGTGGAAAGTATGTGTTTCCGACCTCCATCTCTCGATCAATGCTAGTAATAGATGGTTGTTGATTTCTGCTGGTCCAATTGTCAACAAGTTACCAAAAGCAGTGGTGTGAATAACTTGTAACACCGGCTTGGAAGGTAGTGACTGCCAGAAACAATATATCGGTCGAAAACTACTTTCAATGCCATTCCATACATCATTTGATATATGGTCATTTTGCATTGTAAGTAGTGATGTGTCAATTGGTCCTGGATTAAGATACTCCATTTAAAAGTGTTTAAGATGAGATGAGAAGAAAATGTGAAGAAGTTGTGAATAAGTGATTGAAGTGAAAGAAGGTAAGGAATGGAAGAGAGGAGGTATGAGGATATATTTATAGGAGAAAAATAAGTGGGTGAGTGCAGTGAATTCGGTGTAAAATTAAATTGAAGGAAGTTTGGTGGGGAATTAATTTGCCCTAGCCTAAATCGGCAATTACACTGCCAATTTCAATTAATTTGCCCTAGCCTAAATCGTGAATGGCAATGCCGATTTCATTGCAATTTTTTTGGGCAGAACGAATCTCGGCAATGATACTGCCGATTTTAATTTAAATATTTTGAATATGCACCGTGTATTTAAAAGCAATAAATACTATGCAATCAATATTCAACCACTCAATATTAATTGGTGTAGTTATTATTTATTGGGCAGAGCAATATTATGCAATCAATATTTCCTTTAAATATTATGCCTGATCAATGCAATTAATTTTTGTAACAACTAAATATTTAATGAATTCAACGATAAATATATTTAATTCGGTCAACAACCTATTGAATGCACTTAATGAATTATGGAACAAACCATAAATAATGTACCTAACTCGGCAACCACATTGACAATTTATGGGGGATATTAATATACCTACCTAAATCGGCTACCCTATTGCCGATTTATACAAAAATATTTAACCTAACTCGGCACCCTTATTGCCGATTTGCATGGAATTAAATTATTTTGTACATAACTCGGCATCTCCAATGACGATTTGCATGGAATTAAATATTTGGAACTCGGCAATGAGGTTGCCGATTTTTGTACGTATAATTTGCCCTAATTTCAATTCTAGATATTATTCCAGGTATATTTTAATTTTCCCTCCTCTGCACTTTAAAACAAAAGAATCTCTATACCAACAAAAGAATCTCTGTATCAACTATGCAAAGATGTATAGTCATTCAACATTGCAAAATTGTAAAGACGTATAGTCATTCAACACTGCAAAGTCTTATGCACATTGGACTCTTGCACATTATGTATAGCTATTCAACTCCTGCACACTACCACATTGCAAAGTCATTTTGCATTATGTATAGCTATTCAACTCCTGCACACTACCACACTTATTTCTAATTTAAAGTGTTCTGCACATTGGACTCTTGCATTTTTAAATTCTACGCACCACACACTTGCACACGTTATATATTTATATTTATAGTATATAGTTATATTATATAGTTATAGTATATTTATATTATATAGTTATAGTATATTTATAGTATATAGTTTTAGTATATTTTTTTAGTATATAGTTTTAGTATATTTATTTAGTATATTTATATTATATAGTTTTAGTATATTTATTTAGTATATTTATAGTACATAGTTAT
>NC_032024.1:9232627-9233102 GCF_001865875.1 Lupinus angustifolius
AAATTAAGATTAAAAAATTTAAATATAACATACCCATTTCTACAACTTTGTCTTTGAGATCAGAATCACGGAATTCCTTATTGAAATTACTAGCCACATGACGAATACAATAAACTGATTGTGCACTAGACCATCCGCTCAACTCACTTCGGAGTGCAGCTAATAAACCTGTCCCCCTATCTGATATGATACACAGGTTTTCTTGAGGGGTAACATACGTCTTAAGATTGTAAAAAAACCACTCCCAAGCTTCTTTCGTCTCTCCTTCAACAATGGCAAATGCAACTGGAAATACACGTCTATTTTCATCTTGTGAACTTGCTATTAGTAATGTTCCAATATATTTCCCGGTAAAAAATGTACCATCCACTTGTAGGATTGGTTTACAATAACCAAACCCTTCAATACATGGTTTGAAAGCCCAAAATATTCTATCGAGAATGATTCGACTTGGGTCTTCCATGCCATCTACAAC
>NC_032024.1:9233202-9247725 GCF_001865875.1 Lupinus angustifolius
GTGACTGTATAACCAAAACGACTAACAACCTCCTTCACCAGTGCCTTAACTGGTATACTCGGATCTGCAGATACCAAGTTAACAATAAGGTCTGCAATGAATGACGAATTTAATTTACTATGATCTTGAGAAACTAACATAGATACACAACTATGTGTTCCATTAATTTTCCTAATCTCCCAATAATCGCGTTTAACGTTATAAGAAGCGCGAATTCGCCACTCACATCCTGCACCAAAATGTTTACATTTCGCAACGTATCTGTCCGGTCTAGACTCTACAACAATATAGTCAAACGAATTTCTTATATGAAATTCTCTAATTGCATTTATTGTGGCTTCCTTAGATTCAAACTGCAAGCCAATAAATAAATCATTATCAACAACATTCGTTAAAACGGTTATGTGTCCAATATCACGACCAACTTGAGAATTTGTGTTCAAGAAAAATGATGACGGAGTAGTATATGTCATACTACGAGATGAACTACTATCAAACTGAACCTCTTCCTCATCACTGCATATTTCAATCTCCTCTTCATCACTAAAATCGATAACAATATATCTCACAATGGCCATCTACATTACAAAATTAATAACATTAAAATATTTAAACTTACAAAATTGAAATAAAATGGAGTAACTGAATAATATACTAACCTCTACAATAAAAGGTTACAGAAAGAAACTGATGATGAAGAAGCTATACTGTTTTACAGAATGGTGAGAAAATTCGGTGAAAATAGAACTGGTGAAACTGGCAATATATAGAGTTTGAAAAACTCCTCCCCCATTGCCGAGTTAGGGGAGGAAAACTAAAAAAAAAAATTATTACAAAACTCCCCCCCCCCATTGCCGATTTAGGGGGGAGAGATTTAAAAAAAAAATTATTGAAAAACTCCTCCCCCATTGCCAAGTTAGGCGAGTTAGGGGAGGAGGTTAAAAAAAAATTATTTGACAAAAACTCCTTCCCCATTGCCGATTTAGGGGGAGGAGAATAAAAAAATAATAAATTTACTAAAAACTCCCCCCCCCCATTGCCGAGTTATGGGGGAGTACATTAAAAAAATATTAATTTTCTGTAAATCGGCAATGGGGTTGCCGATTTACCCTAAAACTACACTAGATTGGTAATATTTTCAAAAGGTGCACCAAGACCGTAATTTTTCGGTCAAGGTGCACCAACAAAGTAAATTTTCCAGCATTTGTGGCATGCTATAATAATTGTGGAACAAGAATCTCCCATGTAATAAAAAACAAATTATTTTCTATTTTAATAATATTCTTTTAATTAGTGGACACTTTTTTATTAGAGTTACAAACACTAAATATTGAAATGATGGTTGCAATGTAAATTCTCAAAATCACAATCATAGTTAAGTGGTAGAGTTTAAAACATCTACTGTTTCTATTGCAGTGAAAACCACTGATAGAGCGACCATTCTCTAGGTGTAAGAATCCTCTTCAAGCTGCAAGCTTCTTAGAATAACTGATAGCATGAAATAGAATGAGGATATTCTCCAATAAAAAATGATATCTCCATGTACCAAGCCAATTAAATTCCACTAAATAACATACAAAAATTACTTTATATTTTTATGAATTTTCTTTTTAAATAGATGACAACTTCCAATTGAGATGAGATATTATAGGATACAAAAAAGTGAGAGAGGTGATCCCATTCGAAAAACTACCCCAATGAACTCATATTTTCCATTTAAAACCATGATATTATAACACATATATTAATATTATTGTTTTACAACTTTTACTCCTTTAAATCCTACTCATTTTTATATTTCTTTCTAACATTTTTTTCTTCCATTTTAAAACACTATATAGAGTTTTTTGTACTATAAAAAATATCCATATTGGTAAGAAACTGATCCAAAACTTTTTGGGTGCATAACTACCCTCCTTAAGTATTGCTTTAAAAAATCGGATCCTTAACATTTTGGTTATTATGGGGATCTAAGAGAACCTTAGAAACTAATGCATTGTTGCTAAATAAAGAGTTTGAGTAATTATTTTAGCCTTCACTATATATACTATATTATTATATAAAGACAAAAAATGATCAAGGGTCGTTTAAGTAATTGAATAGACTTAATTTCTATATTCTAACTTTGTCATTATTATTATTATATAAATGCAAAATTGTGTCTAAAAGATATTCAAGTAATTGAACTTATATAATTTCATTCAATTCCATTCAGTAACCACCATGACATAATTTTCATATTTCAATTTTATGCTTTTATAACATCATAATAATACTTACAAGAAACTTGCACATGTTTCTTTATTTTTTCCATCATTGTATCACTGCTATTCTACACATTCTCTTATGTCTATTTTGTCTCTTCATTAACTTTGACTGACTTAAAAAACATTTAATGTCACACTAATCATTATTAGAGACACAAGGTGAAAAATTAATAGAAACTTTGTGTATACATTTAATATCAAAAAATAAGAAAGTGGGTTGACAGATATGAATTACCGGTTGACATGCTAGTAAATATAATTTCTATTTTCAGTTGATTCCTTTTTTAACATATTTTTTCATAAATTAGCTTAATTGTACTACTATGTCCCAATATTAAAATAAAAAATAACAATGAAATACAATCGCAACAGTTGTTCAGCCGTAGTCAAATGTGGAGGACAAGCTTTTCCTAAAATGAGTTTATTAAAAAAAAAATAACGTGTTTACCTTGATTTGCAATCTTCATTCTCTCAGCAAGCAGTAGCAAGTTCATTTGTTTTGAAAAAATATATAAAAGCCTTAATTCACTAAATGATCGAAATACAACTTTACTCACTAATGTTAGAAATTGCCCTGTCTTTTGTGAATTGCAAAATTGTAACGTGAATATGTTAGAGGACTACATCTTCTCTCGCATAATATTGTAATACTTCATGTGCCATGAAATATGATTGGTTAGAAAAATATTTAATAATTAAAATTTTAATTTAAATATATTTTTTCCAAAAAATCATAACTCATAATTAATAAAGTAACACAAAATGTGGAATATAAGATATGTTTCCCTTAACCCCTTCTACAGATTCTAGATTAGAGAATGAATGACTACATCATAGACATTATCTACTTCCTAATAATGATGGAAATATAATTATTTCATACTGCATAATCTTTGCAGGCTCTCTCACGATATTTTTTATTCGCTCAATTAAGAGAATACTTATGACAATTAATAATTAATCATTATATATATGGAAAGAGGTAATGGGGTCTTTTATTTCGCCTTCAACTTTCATTCAAAACCGGAGTATCTTGGATGCAGTTGTGGTGGTAAATGAAGTCATTCATTATGCTAAGCACAATTCTGATGGTTGTTTCCTTTTTAAGGTGGATTTTGAGAAGGCTTATGATTCGGTCAATTGGGATTTTTTGGATTATATGTTGGGGCGGTTTGGGTTACCTGTTCTTTGGCGTACTTGGATGAAAACTTGTTTGTCTTCTACTAAAATGTCTGTTCTGATTAATGGGTCTCCTGACAAGCAATTCTCGGTTTCAAAGGGTATTAGGCAGGGTGATCCGTTAGCCCTTTTTTTATTCCTTCTGGTTGTAGAAGGTTTCTCTGGTTTGTTGAGGAGTGCTAAGTCCATTGGTTGTTTTGAAGGGGTTAATCTCGGTAATCATGATGTGGAAGTGATGGATTTGCAGTTTGATGATGATACTATTGTGGTTTGTAAACCGAATGCGGAGAATATTTGGTGTCTTAAGAGTATTTTGAGGTGTTTTGAGTTAGCGTCTGGTCTTAAAGTGAATGCTCACAAAAGCTTTTTGTTTTCCATTAATATGGAAGAATCGTTTTTGGTTGATGTTGCTAGTTTCTTGTCTTGTAACCGTGGTTCTCTTCCTTTCTCCTATTTGGGTATTCCGGTAGGGGCTAACCCAAAAAGGTTATCTTCGTGGTCAGGTGTTATTGATGCAATTAAAAATAGACTCGGTTCTTGGAAAAATAAGTTTGTCTCTTTTGGGGTAGGCTCGTTCTTCTTAATGCGGTATTAGCAAATATTCCTATTTATCTTCTATCCTTGTTTAAAGCTCCTAAAGTGGTTCTTATTGTTTTGGGTAGGATTCAAAGAAAGTTCTTGTGGGGTAATAGTAATGGGGGTAGAGGGGTTCATTGGGTGTCTTGGAGTGAGGTGTGTAAGCCTAAAAGTGTTGGGGGTTAGGGGTTAAGGATCTTGGTGTTTTTAATAATGCTCTTTTGGGTAAGTGGAAGTGGAGGTTTTTATCAGAACCCAATTCTTTGTGGGTGAGGGTGATTAAGTCAAAGTATGAGGTTTTTTTGTCTCCCCTGAAGGTTGGGTATGGGTCGGTTTGGTGGAAGTCTATTAACAGTCTTGGTGGGGTGGAGGGGGTGGGTGACCAGTGGTTTTCGTCCAACATTTTTAGAAGTCTGGGTGATGGGTCTCAAACTAGATTTTGGTTGGAAATTTGGTGTGGTATGAGTAGATTTTGTGATATCTTTAGGAGGTTGTCTTTGGTGGCTTTGGATGTCAGCTGTTCTGTTTGTGACTGTGGTTATTGGGTTGCTGGGAATTGGGTTTGGTCCTTGAAGTGGAGAAGAAATTTATTTGTGTGGGAAGATGCTCTAGAGAGGCAATTGTATGACCTTATTTAGCCTTTTTCGTGTCAGCAGGGAAGGCTGGACTCGTGGGGATGGAGTTTATGTTCAGCAGGGGTGTATTCTGTGAGGTCTGCTTACGAGGCGCAAATGCAGAATTCAGTGTCTGCTGTGGATATTCTCTTGAAAAAGGTTTGGATTTCTTGCTTACCCTCTAAAATTTCTTGTTTTGTTTGGAAATTATTAAAGGGGAAAGTTGCTACTAGATATGAACTGTAGAGAATATCTATCATGGTTGATGTGGATTGTCTGTTTTGTGCTACTTCTGAGGAAACTATAGATCATCTTTTTTACTTTGTGAGTTTTCTACAACAGTGTGGAAAGGCTTTTATGATTGGATTGAGTTTAAAGTTGATCTTCCTAGGAATTGTTGTGCTCTCTTTAAGCTTCACATTAGTATTTGGAATAAGAAGAAAGGATCTAATTTGTAGTGTATGTTGTGGTATGCTGAAATGTGGTCGCTTTGTTTGATGAGGAATGACTCTGTGTTTAATGGTAATGAGTATAGTTATTTGTCTATTGTTGAGTTGATTAAGCTTAGATATTGGTTGTGGTTTTCTTGTACTTGTGATAATAGTTTAGTTTCCTTTTCTAGCTAGAACGTTGACCCTTATTATTATATTGGTAACTACTGATTGTTTGTTGGGTTAGTACCCTTGTGCTTTTCTTAATAAATTATCTTTCCTTTGTCGTGCAAAAATAATAATAATATGGATTTGTCTTTAGATCGAGCTACTTTAGACTTTTGCACGTTTAAACCAATCTAAAACATGATTCACTAAAACAAAAACTCAATGAGTACATCCAATTTGAACCAGCTAACCAAACTCAATCAAATGAGTTGAACACAACTAATTTCAAGATTGATCTAACTGCACCAAAGTTATCAAATCTAAAATTATTAATATCTCGTTAGTCACCATATCTATTACTACTGAATAGTAGTGCAATGATCCGACCAGTGGCTTTATTGATGAAATTACTTATCTCTTATGTTATACATTTTATAATAAATATAATAAATTTATAAGGGAAAATTTAGAAAATTCCCTTAAATTTTATGTATTTTGCAAGTAGACGAAATAAAATATTTTTTTTTTAATTACTCATTAAACTTTTATTTCTAGTAATATTGGTCATTTCATACATACATCTGTAAATTACTAATGATTTGTCTATTTCTGGTGAAAATGTAAAATAAATATGCTCTTGATTATTGTTTTCGGTTGCTCAATCACTTTCATAAGCAGTGGTAAAGTCATAACATAAATAATATACAGTTATTGGCACTATATGCATATCAACGTCCCTTTTCTTTTCTGTTTATTCCTTTGTATATTTCCAAAACAATGTATCATTTCCAACCTTTACGATTAAGAACTGAGCAATGATTGAACAAATATAGTAAAGTTTGAATAAATGATCAATTAAAGTGTCGCCAGAATTTACAGAGATTAATTATATTGAAGGATTATTAGAAGCAAAAGTAGAAGTTTGTTTCTACTAAATTTATTATAACACACTTTAATGAATTATGCAACCTTGTTTCTATTCAATTTATTTACAAGAAAATTTCCAATTGAAGTACAGATTCTGCTATGTTAGGTAACAAATTATTGAGCACAGAAAAATGTCGAAGCAGTAGACATATCAAAATCCCAGCTATACATTAAGTATTATACAAAGTCAATCCTAATTTTATCGTTAGTAATTTATAATTGTATGTATATAGGGATCAATTTCAATAATGATTAAAGTTTAAAGAGTAATTTGGAAGAAAAAATAGTTTTGCAAAACACATAAAATTTAAGAAGGTTTTGTGAACTTTTCTCAATTTCTAAATATAAATATTATTATTTGAAACATATATATTAATTATTGAAATGGTTTAATTTGACCAATTTTAATCAATATTTTTAAATTTATCTGGTTTAATTATATGTTGATGTAATTGTCATATTATACTAATATGGAGATTAGTTCATTAGTTTTAGGCCCACACGATATGATACTTATAACATGACTCCAAACTCATTAAATCCCAAACTTATATAATTGTAAAATAATATTTAATAATAATTATCCTATTGAATATTGTATAGTCATTTTGTTAAATTCTATATTAAAAATATATAACAACTTATAAATCTAAGATCAGTACTTACTCGTACAAGTTCTATTCTTATAAATTTGAAGTGTGAGTAATATATGGCTAAAAATTTCACATTAACAAATAATAAATATAAGTTAAATGCATATATGCAAAAATACCCATAAACTATAATACTTTAGGCTTTAGCATTTTGGATCAACATGTTGTAACTGTTAAGCACATGAATAATAATTCATGAAAATCAAATTTAAATTTATTTAATATTGAATTCCAAATATTACATCAATGAATAATAAAATCAATCCATCAAGAAAATAATATAATTAAACATTTTTATACATAACAAGGTAAAAGAGCAATTCAAAAAATCATAAATTATGGAGAAGTGTCAGTTTCTTCATGAACATTCAATAACCCCACCACTTATACTATCTCAGTTTTACATCATATTTTCAACACATAAAATATAAGTACTAGAGAAATTAGAAAACATCCTAAGAAGTATCTCAAATCAAGTTTCCAACTCCCTAATTATTGAATTTGGCATTGAATATATATTTTTCGGCATCTTGGACCTCATTTTATTATTTAGTATTTTGATCGTTGCGTTGGGCATAGGGACGATATGCTCAACACACCTCTTCTGCTGATCCAACCTTCATGTGGGTTGTCTCCACTTGGCACGCCTTCCACGCTGAGTAGGATATCTATGTTGGGCGTAAGTCAGCTGTCTTGTGGCATTTGCTTATTTTATGGCATTTGGTACTATTCTTTGCATATTTTGCTCTTTTTTGTCCTAAAATGTCATGGAAACTCAAATGAAAAGATTAGTACAAATATTCATCAAAACTCCAATTATTAATACATAAAATAAGTATTTTGAATTAAAATAGGTTAATTAGCCTTACAAATTAATGTAATTTTCACATCAAAAAAGCTCCAACAAAACATCATGGTGATCTCTCGTTGACACCGTCAACTACTTCAAAATGTTTCCACTCAAATGACAGTAATTGTATGTTAAGGACAAAGATTTGAGGGGAAGATTATTGAAAATTCCAATTATATGTAAAATATATATGGGTAAAAATGTCTCATAATAAAAAAAGAATGGAGAAATTGAAGTGCAAGTGGAATGATCCATTAACCTAATTAATCTGTTACGACTTGTTTTGGGACTTCATATAATATCTCATTTGAGATTCTTCCTTGTTTTGGACGGCTCAGCTTTTTGGACTCCAATCCTAACGCTTCATACATGCATTTCTTTAGCTAAGATTAGCCTTATTTGTGGTCACTAAAAAAAGTAATATTTATTCATTGTTAATTTAAAGGTTTTTACACGAGTAATGCATATCTATCATAGGTGTATATTACTCTTATTTAATAGTGTTTATAATAATTAATAAATAAATAAAAATGAATAATGATGAAAGAACATTAACAATGTAAAAATACTCATGGTTACCTAGACAGTAAAGACACAAACAAGGTTTTTTTTTTGATAAATAAAAATGCATTAAAGGAGCACAAGGGGTGCCCACCTTAATACAAAAAGGAAACCAATTACAACTTAGTTACATTTAGCGATAAGCAAAGTTTTGGATCCAAACACCAATTAGCGAACGACAAGGAATTATGAGAAACAAAAGAGATAGACCAAGTCCACGATCTAGTTTGAATTAAATCCAATAAGTGCACATAGCTAGGAGTCTTCTCCTGAAAGATGACATCATTTCTCATAATCCACACTGACCAAACGACCGCAAACCAGAGCATACGCCAAAGCTTTATACAAGTACCATTTTTAAGAGTATCATGAAGCTTGAAAGAATCCATAATTGTTGAAGGTATTGTGACAGGAACTTGAAGCCAAGAATAAAAACCTTTCCAAACACTTGCAACAAAGTCACAAGATATAAACAAGTGGTCGATAGTTTCAATATGATTGTTGCAAAAAGAACAAACTGTATCTTCCGCCCTCACAATAATATTCCTCTTAAGAAGATCAGCCTTTGTTGGGAGCCGACCTCTTAAGAGTTTCCAGACAAAACAACAAACATTTGAAGGTAAACAATTAATCCAACAGTTTTTTAGCAAAATACCTAAAGAAGATTGGTTATCATTCATCTGGGCCAAATAAGCTATTTTCACCACATACTCACCCGATCTGTCAAGACCCCATCTCCAAGTGTCACTAGACCCCTATTTGCACGAATGGTGGTTAATTAGATCATATAGATTCTTAGTTAGAGATACATTTCTGCCGACATGTCTCTCTTCCAAGGAATTTCCCAATACCAAACATCATCCTTCCAATAACCGTTGTCCCCCACCCAAGCGCCATGATTAGAAGCTAGATTGAACAATCTAGGAAAAGCCACTTTGAGACTCTGATTACCAACCCAAATATCATGCCAAAAAAGGGTTTGAAGACCGTTGCCAATATCCTTCCAAACATTATCCACAAACCAACCCCCTGAGTCCTCACCAGAAGAGCCCACTTTTCCCAAGTCTCTCCACCACCTCGAAGAACAGATATTCGGATGAGAAAGCCACTCTAGACCATATTTTGAATTTATTACCTTCACCCAAAGAGCATCCTTGTCTTGCAACCTACGCCATCTCCATTTCCCCAACAAAGCAAGATTAAAGCGAAAGAGATCCTTCACACCAAGACCACCTAACTCCTTAGATTTACAAACCACATCCCAAGCCACCCACGCAATACCTTTGCCACCCCGATTATTTCCCCACAAAAATCTTCTTTGTAAGCTAGCAATTTTATCTAGGACCTTCTTAGGAGCTTTATAGAGCGAAAGCATATAAGTAGGAATGTTAGATAAAATTCAGTTCAACAGGGTTAATCTACCACCAAAAGAAATATGCTTGCATTTCCAAGAAGCAAGCCTTTTAGACACAACCTCAATCATACCTTGCCAAGTGGATAACCTCCTGGGATTAGCCCCAACAGGAATGCCTAAGTAGAGGAAAGGAATAGAACCAACCTTACAAAATAAAAAATCCGCCGCTGCTGCGATAGAGGAGTCAGATAACCTCATCTCATACAGAGAGCTCTTGTTTGAATTGACCTTCAGCCCCGAAGCTAACTCAAAGCATCTAAGAATAGTCTTCAAGCAAAAAAGATTTTTATGTGAAGGATTACACACAATAATAGTATCATCCGCGAATTGAAGATCACAAACTTCAACTCCACCTCTACCAATCTTGAGCCCCTCAAAAGCCCCAATAGATCTAGCCTTCCTGACCAATCCTGCAAAACCCTCCGCCACCATAAGAAATAAGAAAGGAGCCATCGGGTCTCCCTGACGAATACCTCTAGAAACAGAAAATTGAGCCATTGGGCTACCATTCACCAAAATCGCCATCGTGGTCGAAGAAAGACAAGCGTTGATCCACTTTCTCCATCTTAACGAAAACCCAAAACGACTGAGCATATAATCTAGGAATGTCCAGTCCATTGAATCGTAAGCCTTCTCAAAATCAACTTTAAACAAGAAACAACCATTCCTATCTTTTTTCGCAGAATGGATGACCTCATTAATAATGACAGGCGCATCAAGAATATATCTACCATGAATAAAAACAGCTTGAGAAGGAGAAATGATGGAATCCATGACACCTTTTAGCCTAGTCGCCAAAATTTTTGCAAGGATTTTATACAAGGAACCAACCAGGGATATCGATCTGTAATCCTAGACACTGTTTGGATTCTTCGTTTTCGGGATCAAAGCAATGAAGGAAGAGTTCAAACCTTTTGGGATTTTTCCATGAACATAAAATTCTTTGATGAAAAGAATGATGTCCCTTTTGACAACGTCCCAGAATTCCTGGAAAAATTTAAAGTTAAAACCATCAGGACCTGGGCTTTTATCAGAAGCGCAACTCCAAACCGCCACTCGAATCTCCTCCTCAAGAAAATCAGCATCCAAATCAACCAACTGAGTATCACTGAGGGTCTGAAAAGCCACACCATCCAGCTTCGGCTTAATCATAGGACTAGCCGAGAACAATCTACTGAAATAATTAGTTATCTCCCTTCTCATAGCCGTGTCCTCCTCATGCCAAACCTCATTAATCCAGATTCCTCTAAGCTGATTTCTGCGATTCCTGTTGTTGATGCAAGCATGGAAATAGCTAGTATTTTCATCCCCCTCCTTTAACCATTGACATCTAGATTTTTGTCTCAACAAGTTATCCTTCAGAATTGCAGCTTCCCACCAATCAGCCGTAAGCTTTTTGAACAAGGATCTTTGATCAGGGCTAAGAACAGAAGACTCTCCCAAAATATTCAACTCCTGAATCTCAAGGGATAATTGACCCAGTTTTGAGTCCAAGCAACCAAATGATTCCTTGTTCCACACTTTTAATCTTCCTTTCAAAAACTTGAGCTTCTCCTTCACAATGAACACAAACAAGGTTAGACAAAGATTATCACGTTTTACATTGACGTTGGTCGAAGAGGGTTTCTAGGTGTGTACTTTATTTGACATTCGAAGTGTCTGGATTCATGTATAAGCCAACACATCACAAATAAAAAATTCAAAATAGGGATGAATCATATCAAATATAAAGTCCCGTCAATAACCAGTGCTGGTGGCTTTGCCGATTGCATTTCATAGCGTGACAACGCAGAGTTACTTGTATAAGCCCTATGATCAAATACAATGATGCACATGAAACGAAATACAATGAACCATTATCATCACTATCTTAACCCATGATCATATTCAATGAACTGCATGGATTTATAGAATAGAAATGGTGCACATGTAACAGAAAACAACAAATACCAAGTTGATTGGTGTTGGTAAGAGACGGTTCTAGCTTGAATAATTATCTAAAACGTGTCTGAAACAGAAGCTTTAGTCAACGGCAATTAACTCATGTCTTGCAAGTGCAATAGATGCAAGGTGCACCGGCCAAGCAATGTTCATGTAGGTAAAAGTTGATATATATAGTTCACAATATTTTATTGAAAAACAAGAAAGAAAATTTTTAGTGTTTGTTTGGTATATATAGATGAAAGTTTCTAGTTTTTGTTTATTATTTAAAAAATAAACTGAAAAAATAAGCAAAAAAGTGATGTTTGTTTTTTGGATTGCTTAATTTTCTTACCAATTCACTTCTATTTTTACCCATAAAATTTCAGTAACACTTTCATTTTTTGGATTGATATTTCTTTAGATTACTTATTTTATCACTTGTTTCGTGAATTGTGTAATTCAATTTTAGTAAATTTTATTTATTTGTGTGTCATTTCTTTTTAAATATTGATACTCATTGTTATATTGTCTTTTATTTTAATATTTTTTGCATTTATCACGAGATATTAAAATAAAAAAAATGTATAAAAAATATATATGATGAAAAATATTAAAAATTGTATATTTTAGAAATCGTATAAAAAATAGAAAAAATAATCATAATATAGAAATAACTTAATAGTTTTTTGTAATTTATTATGCAAAAAATAATAATATTTTTACGTCACTCAAACAAATATTATTAGTTTATATTTAGTTTTCAACTAATATACTCAACATAAACAAATTTAATATGATGAAATTACAATCACACACAGTTTATAATCTTACTCTATAAACTAAAACTTAAATCATAATTCATATAAAATGCATACTTAGGTTGATCATTTTACTTTGGAATCTAGTGCAAAATGCTGAACTTGTGGTTGTATTTCATGTTTAATTGTGATGATTGTTCTCACGAGGAAATCACTTGAGCTGGTTGGCCTTATACATGATATATAATTTTATTAAGGATCAGATTAACAAGTGCCTTAAATCCAAATTAATGAATATAATGATAAAAAAAATCCAATACTATAGCTTTAAAGTCTTGACGCATCACTTTCTCATACATATTTTCCACTCTGATGTATTTTAACAAGTTCCCTTAGAGTGGTAGATTTTGGGGACCCGAAGTCGAAGGTGCAATTTTGGAGTAACAGAAACATATATAATTATATCAATAACATACATAAAATAATAATTAACAATAAAATATACATTCATTTAAAATTCCTTTCTATTCTTTTAAAAACATAAATTGACTACGGATTTAAAGTTGCAACTAGGCTCAATTAAAATATGCGACATAAAATCATTGAGTTACAAGAAAATACAAAGAAAAATACATAATTTTACCAAAGTTTTAAAACAACATCCTAATCCAAAGTAACAATACTTAATAGTAAAAAGTTGAAGTTTCGATTATTAATATTTTTAAAAAATCTTCTTATTATATTGTTTAGGTATTTGTCTTTTACAAATTTTGCCAAACTTTCACATAATTTAGAAATAGTTAGTTTTGTGGTTCTTCAAACACTAATGGTTGATAACAAGAATAAAATGATAATGATATCTCAAACTAAGTTTTACTAGCTAACTCAATGAATTTCATAAGATAGAGTTTTGGAATTGCTATAAAAAATATGAAATATTATTTTAATACTCAACTTGTGATAACTTTTAGTTATTCTTAATGAGTTTTGTCATTATGTAATGATAAAATGAAAAATAAGTAATAGATATAGATAATTTAATCTATTGTAAAAGAAAAGTTATAAAACTTCAAATTCTACATATAACACTATCATTATATATGTATATAAAAGTAAATAAAATAAAAAAAAAGTTGTGAGGTGCATTTGATTCCAACTACTCCCCCAATTAATCATTCGCCACCTGCCTTTAGGGCAATTATTAAGATTTTTCTTTCATTGTATACTGTTATTTTATCATTCATAACTTATATAATTATTATCTCTTTAAAAATATAAATGAATGATTAATTATATATTGATTTTGTTTAAATTTTTACATTGATCATATATAAATATTATACCCTTATTATTAAATTACGTTGGTGATTGTAAGTGGATTGAATGTAGAGAGCCCAGGGTGTTCAAAAGTAGTAAAGTGTTTTTCTTACGCCATTTTCAAGTTTATTTAGGGATGAACATGATCCGACCCTACTCGATTATGATGAGCCCTAATAGGGTTGGGTCTCATCAAGTCTAGGGTCGGGTTCAAGTTTAAAAATTAAACATAATTAATATTTAAGGTTGGGTATGAGATAAATATGATCTGGATCAGACTCGTCTCATGGTTACTGACTCATCATGTTTGTGTGTCTCTATTTAATTATATACAGACTAATAACATTTCTTTGGTCGAAAGTAACACTGGTTCTCTAATCTTTTCTACATAATATATATATGTTTCATTTCAGATGTCAAATTACATATTCATAATAATATGTAATATTGAGAAGAATTTATCCAAAATGGATATGCATTATATTTAATTGGGTCTAGGATCGAGTTCGGGTTCAAATGCTGACATGGTAGACATTTAGGGTCAGGTTAGCTTCAAGTCTATGGCAAGATATGTGTTCAAAAAATGATCCGAATAATATTTAGATCGGGTAAGGGACATGTCTTACCCAACTCAACCCAACCCATGCTCACAGGTGTGAAGAAGATCTTTGCTCATGACCTTGGCACGATTTTGATGAAGACACCAACATCACCAAAAAGAAGAAAATGAAGAATAGTTATGAAGACAAAGCAGAATAAAGCTTCAAGAAAATTAGATTAAGTCTCTATAGGTACTTCTATCCTAAAACTCTTACTTATGCAAAGTAGTAATGCTCAAAACTATTTTTAAAGAATAATGAAACACTTTGAAAATACTTAAAACAA
>NC_032024.1:9247825-9248152 GCF_001865875.1 Lupinus angustifolius
GTTACTTAATTCAAGTAACAAGTTACATGTGAGAGAAAAAGAGTTATCCAACTTAAAATTGCTCAGAGTAATCTATTACTGCATTTGAGTAACAGATTAGCAGTTTTACAAAAGTTGAGTAACCGATTACCCAAATGGTGTAATCGATTACTCAAATTCGAATTTAAAAATTAATTGGACAGTATGTTTGGGTAATCGATTACCCAATGTAAGTAATTGATTACTGAAGACTTTTGAAAGAGATTTCAGATTTCAAAACGAAAAGTTTTCACTCCAAACAAAATCTCTTCACTCCAAACAACTCCTACACTTTCAGAAAGGCACCTT
>NC_032024.1:9248252-9273689 GCF_001865875.1 Lupinus angustifolius
TCGGGGTGAGATATTGTAATTACAACTCTTAATATTTAGTGGAAAATCTCTTGTGCTGCAAGAGTACTAGACGTAACCTTCGGTAGACAAGGAGGTGAACCAGTATAAAATACTTGTGTACTCTCCTTTCCCTTTCCTCTTTACTTTATACTTGTTTATTTTTCTGCAATATTATCCACTACACATTAACTCTTACATTTTGCAGAAAAAGTTACTATAATTTTAAGTCAACTAATTCACCCCCTCTTAGTTGCAATCATGTTCTTACAAGTGTATTAAGTAGAGACATGATTAATCATGTGATGCGAAAAGAAGAAATATATAATAACAAAGAAAGAGATATAAAAGCTGATATATGTTAACAAAGTGATGGTTAAAACCTTCCCTTCAACCATCAAATTCATGGTTTTACCCAATGTATCGTTGATATTTGTTGTATAATTCACTTTTGTTAGTTAGTATAGCTTACTATTTTTTAGAGAGTTAGTTAGTTCAGACTTGCTATAAGTAGTAGAGCTTAGGCATTGTATTCATTGAATAATCTTTCTCTTGTATTGCTATTAAATGATATACAAATATACATTGCATACTCTAATTTCTTCTTCCTTTATCCTCTTTATTCTTTCTTCTTCCTTCCTCTGTCTTTTACTTTCTTACTGCATCTAGTGTGCCTCTGCATTGGTTACAACATGTATGTATATAAAAGTTCCCTTTAACAATGTAAACTTGTGGGATCAAGTAAAAACGAAAAAGAATAAATAAGAAGTTATGCATGAAATTTCACAAATGTATGATATTTTCTTTCAATGAAAATCTTTCATGGTTAACAAACATAGTTGCAACACAAAAGATAACATAGACACGCAAAGGTTCAGACTAAATTGGAACGAGCTAAAAAATCCAATACAATTATGTATATCAAATTATAACCCAAAGTCGCCCTATAAGTAGATTGCGGGTTGTGGCAGATCAACTCAAATAATATTAAAAAATATTTATTTAAATTTCAACCTAATAATCATTTTATTAAAATATATATCATTTAATATTAATATATAATTTTTTAACACAATTGTTATCCTCAATTCAACCAAACTCATAGATCTAATGTCTTATGTTTAAGTTAAGATGTGATGTCAAGTCTACCTATATGATTTTTAACATAACACGTTTAATAAATTTCTCATTTTTATTGGACTATCGCTCCCTAACACAATATAATTTGTGATTTTACTTTAATATATAAACCTATGGAAACTATAAAAATAAAGTATATGAGATTATAGTAATAGTAGCATAGACTCAAGTTCAGAAATCAGAAGGAACTGTCAAAATATAAATCGTGATATATAATCATCATTCTTTACTTTCTATAGGAAAATCTTTTGTATGCTCATTATCAACACCTTCATTGTAAATTGATAAGAGTTAAATTTGGTTGTGTGAAGTTCTCTATGATAAAAAATTATGATATTTTTTAGTTTTGTTGTAAAAGTTATTTTTCTTTATTATGTTTTTATTGTAAAAGTTAAATTGAATAAACATACAATTAAGAAAGAAAAAATGAAATCTATATGATTTAACACTTCTTCTCATAATTTGATAGGTTATTTTATCCTTGTGCTTAAAATGACATTTTGCAAAATAAGATGAATAATATAGTGCTTCATTTTATAACTTTATTGTAATTTATAAATATTTATATTATAAACATTAATATATTTTTTAGTAAAATTTCATAATGTCAATATTTATTACATATTTTTATTTATTTAAGTTCATACTACTATTATTTTGTAAAACAATATTCACCTAATACTAATTACCAAGCCAAATGTCCCAAAAAAGAAGAAAAATGGGTAGCCCAAAGTCGCTCGAGTAAGTTCATCCTGAACTTGGTTTAATATAGTATGGTAGGTCCAGGCTACAAAGCTCAAATTTAATAAAAATACATAATATAATACCCAAGCCATATAATTTTTCGAATTTTGGAGGATCAGTTTGATCTGGCCCACCCTTTTTGATACGTCTAATTTTTACGTATTACATTTACCATTACCATTACATTAATAAATTATTAAAGTAAGGATACATATTTATACTTTTGGGCACATTTTAGCTTTTGTTATCAATAGTTTAATGGCATGCACATACCCTAGTCATAATTATACAATGGCATGTACATGATATCTCATTAGTAGTAATTCACAACAAAAGCGTCTTTTAACTATGGTAGTCATAATCGCGATCCTACTCATGAGATCATCCAATCTGACGATCTTCAATCCCCAACCCATGCTCGATCTTAGTTCTAGGTATGCATCCATGAGAATAGGTGAGATCATCGTGTTGGAGTGTAGGATCGATTAAATCAACGATTATGTCAATCCCATATTCACTCTTCTCCACCTCTTTTTGTCTCCCTTCTCTCTCAATCCATCAAATTTCTTGTACTAATTTGTAAGATGCATGAAAGAAGTAAAAAGATAGGAACATGAAGCAAAAATATAATCAAACCTTTTTGTTTCGGCTGTGAGATCCAGCACGCAATAGCTATAACATGTTTGAAATGAAAGGAGAAACATAAAAAACTAAAGGGAAAGGTTAAGAAATCATCGGGAAAATAAGAATTGGATTATATGTAATATGAGCTTTTTTATAATCTTTTTATTCTTTAAAATATGGGTTATTTTAGGGTTGGACTATAATATGGGCTTTTTACCATCTTAATTTTATTCTTTAAAATACTGATTCTTTCACTAATTTATCTTATTTAGCTAGCATACTAAAAAAATAAGAATTAAGTTGTAATATAGGTTTTTTTTTACCATCTTTGTTTTTTCATTTAAATATTAGTTCTTTTATTAATTTATCTTGTTTAGCTAGCATATAAAAAAAAGGATTCAGTTGTAATATGAGCTTTTTTTACTAATAATCTTATTCCTTTAAACATTGATTTATTTAATAATTTAAGCTATTATATCTATATATGAGTTTATATGAATATATTAATAAGTAGGATCTTATGTATCGTGTTATGATCATATGTTTACGATCTTTGACTCATCACCCGATCGTAAGTAAACTCTTAATTTAACTACCATGTCTTTAATTAATCCAAGCTGTGCTATAGGATGAGTAAGAATCAACAACAAATTACATGGTGAACAAAAGTCCACTTCTTAAATCGTGACTTCTAATCATTTTTTAGGATCTATTTGCGAGTTGAGTTTTGGAGGAGAATGAAGAGAAAAAGAAGACTTATCTTTCTTTAATTTCTAAAACTTGACTCACAAATAGACCCTAGTAACTCTTGTAGTTGTTAAAGGAAGCTACCAATCATAGAAAGTGAAGACAAATTGAAGAGTAAAATACATGAATGAAGTAAGGGGAAGGTTTAAAAAGATCATTATGCCATGATTCATGTATTTTGCTAACCCTAGCATAAATTATCAACAAGATTTACAAAAAGGATGTAGAAGGTGTAATAGTCTTGCCACATGAACCAAACGTTTCCTCTTAGAGCTCCAAGCATCATAAGTTCACAGATCCTTTAAACCTTAACTTGCACATTGTTAAGTACCAAATTGTTAAGGAAATGTATATGATTTTGGGGCACTTAGTGCATATTTATGCTGTAATTGTGTACAATTTCTGATAACTTAGTTAATCTTGTAATATTTAGGAATTTAATTGTGTTGTGTTATTTGTAGGTTAGGAAATGGTGAATAAAGGAGAAAAAAAAAGAGAAGAATGAGTTTCTGAACAACACAAGCCTCACCCAAGCGAGAGAATGGTCGCCCAGAAAACACTGATGTCCCTCGCCCAAGCAAGGGACTGCCGCCCAGGCGACAATTGAAGGCCAAAAATCTGATAGCCACTAGTTCTCCCTTACCCAAGCGAGGGAGCCTCACCCAAGCGAGGGCACCTAACCCAGGCGAGGTGTTCAGGCGTGGGAATGGCATCTTCTCTGGTTCAAGCGAGAATCCCTAGCTTGAGCGATAAACTAGCAGTTGGAGCCTGATATAGGTAGTTCTGGACAATAGAGGAGGTTATCAAAACACTTCTGAAGCACTTTTGGCACAAAAAATAGAGAGAAACATAGTGGAGATTATGATAGAAGTCGTGGAAATGATTCTACTTCATATTTCCTTGTATAATCTCATGATTTGAGCATTGTAATGGCAAAGATGAGTGAATAGATCTTGTTGTGGGTTTCAAAATGTAATCTTCTAACCTTTGTACTCATGGATTCGATTCTTTTGTAATTGTTATTTGATTTTGGGAAGTTTATCCCATTCTTAATGCTTGAATTTACATTGCTACTAATTTCTTACTCTTGGGTTCATGTTTAACTGGAAAGTTAAACTTGATACTGAATCTAGATCATCTTCCTTCATACATGATTGATCTAGGAATGGACAATGCTGCATGAATTGCTTTTACATTGAACTTAATGCTAGTTAATCGGTCTAATATTCAAGAAATTGGTATTTGAGTGATTATCTAAAGATTTTACACTCAATGAATTAATGTGAATGATTTGAAGAAAATGTGCATCTGAATCAGTAACTTCACAAGTTACTTGGAATTGAATTCATGGATGTCAATAGGACAGAACAATGCATTTCGATTCTACTTTATTTTAAATCTTTTTAGTTCAATTTATGATTTTATACAACCAATTACAAAATTTCATAAACCTATTATTGTAAATATATACTCAATTTATTCTTGTAGGAATTAGTGTAAATCCTCTTTGCTCCTGAGGATGATATCCAGTATTTTGCCGGACTTTATTACTTGAACGATACGGTGCGTTTGATGTTCCATAAATATCTAACACACATGCACTAGGTGTATGGCAACTGAATTTGAGTCTTCTGCCCTGTCTTGTTCTTTGATGAGCATCTGAAATTACGTTTTCAACCCAATTAAAATTTTCACAAAAGCTTAATACAAGTAAATGGATCGAAATACCACTGCGCAAAAGTGTAAGTACTAGAATCCACATTTTTGGAAAACCACATCCTAGATGTAATTTGGATCGAATCCATGATCTGAATAAAGCTTAACTTTCCCCATTAAAATTAACATTGTTTCTCATAATCCAAATGGGCCAAATAACTACAAACCATAACATTCTCCAAAATGGTTTCCCTTTACCAAACTTACAGAACGATTCATGCATCTTCAAGGCCTCCACAATCGTATTTGGCATTATAACATGAATTTGGAGTCAAGAATAAAATCTTTTCCACACACTAGCAACAAAAGGGCAAGAAAGAAACAAGTGCTCTACTTGTTCGTCATGCACCAGATACAAAGCACATTTCAAATCATCCACTTCTATTATATTTCTCTTGTGAAGTTCATCTTTCGTGGCAACTATTCCTTTAAAAACCTTCCACATTAATCAACAAACCTTTGATGTAGCATAGTTAATCCAACATAAGTTAAGAATATTACCTAGCTCCAAGGTAGTGGAATGCAATTGAGCCAAATACGCCGTTCTCACCATAGAGCTTCCTGACTTGTCAAGATTCCATCTCCATCTATCACCACCCCAAAAGTACAATGATGGTTTTGAATAAGGTCATAAAGGCTTCTTTCAGCTTCTTCTTCCCACTCAAACAACCTCCTCCTCCACAAAATGTTCCAAGTCCACTTCCCATTGATCCAAGCTCCACTTTGAGATACGAAAGCATCATTCTCCAAAGCAATCGAGAATAATCTCGGAAAGATGTCTCTAAGACTTTGCTGACCTAACCAAATATCCTTCCAAAAACTAGTGTGAAGCCTATCACCAATTTCCTTCCAAAGATTACAATCAATCCAGTTGGAACCGTCATACACAGACGAACCGACTTTAACCAAATCCCTCCACCATTTTGACACCGAGCGGGTAGAGTGAAAGACCCCATGAGTGCCATACTTAGAGTCAATCACCCTAACCCACAAAGCATCAGGATCCACAAGCCTTCTCCATTTCCATTTTTCAAAAGAGCATCATTAAACCTGGAAAGGTCCTTAACCCGTAGGCCACCAAGCTTTTTAGGGTTGCACACAACAGACCAGGAAACCCAAGGGATACCTCTAACTCGATGCTTGCTGCTCCAAAGAAAGTTTCTCTGAATAAAAGTCAATTTTGAAATAACCTTCTTCAGAGCCTTACACAGAGAAAACATATAAATGGGCATATTGGTAAGAACTAAATTAATGAGGACAATTCTACCACCGAACGAGATAGGCTTGCACTTCCAACCTGCTAATCTAGTTAACACCTTCTCAATAATATTCTGCCACGAGGAGTAGTTGCTCGGATTAGCCGCCACTGGAATTCCTAGATAAAGAAACAAAATTGAACCATTTCTACAAGATAAGAAAGTTGCATCAACTAATAAACGACTATTTTTCACCCGAATACCAATTATAAAACTTTTGTTGAAATTAACCTTCAACCTAGAGACCATCTCAAAGCACCTAAGGATACTCTTCACACACCAAATATTGCAATCTTTTGGTATGAATACAAGAATAGTATCATTTGCAAACTGAAGATCAATAATTTCAACACTATGCCTTCCGACTTGATAACCTTCCAATAAACCACAAATTCTAGATTTTTTAACCAGCCCAGCAAAACCTTCTTCCACCAACAAGAAAAGGAAATAAGCCATATGATCTCCCTGTCTGATTCCTCTAGACACCGAAAAATGTTCAGAAGGAGCACCATTAATCAATATAGATATCGAAGTTGAAGTCAAACATGTGTTAATCCACAACCTCCTTCTATATGAGAACCCGAACCGCCCAAGCATATAATCAAGAAACTCTCAGCTAACTGAATCATACGCCTTTTCAAAGTCTACTTTAAAAAGAAGACAACCACCCATGTCCTTCTTAACTGGATGAATAACCTCATTGATCACAACAACTGCATCAAGGATACACCGATCCTGAATAAAAGTTGATTGGGATAAGGAAATTAAAGAGCCCACCTCCTTCTTCAGTCTACACGCCAAGATTTTTGCAATGATCTTATATAACAAACCGACCAGAGAGATTGGTCTGAAATCTTGGATCTTGCTTGGATTTTTAGACTTAGGAATCAAAGCAATAAACGAAGAATTCAACCCCTTCGAAATCTTGCCATTCCGGTTGAAATCATGCACAAAATCACCTAACTCAAGTTTGATTAACTCCTAGAACTCCTAATAAAACTTGAAGTTAAACCCATCCAGAGCCGAACTTTTGTCACTAGCACAACTCCAAACAACCTCTTTTAACTCCTCCTGTGAGAAAACCCCATCTAACACAATACTTTGAGTCTCCGATAAAGTGTTGAACTCCACCCCATGAAGCGTTGGGTTAAATCTTGGAGTGCACCAAAACAAAGATTTAAAGTAAGTAGTCACTCCATCTGAAATGTCCTTCACCTCATCACACCAAACTCCATCAATCCAAACCCCCAAAAATTTGATTCCTCCCATGTTTTCCTTCATACTAGAAGTGTTCCACCAATCAACTATGAGCTTCTTTCTCAAAAGAATTTGATCCACATCCATATCAGTAGTTTCACCATAAATATCAATTTTATAAATATCTTGAGAAAGTTCGGCCAACTTACAATCCAGTAACCCAAAGGAATCTGTATTCTAAGCTTTCAATTTCAACTTCAAACACTTCAGCTTTTCTTTGACAATAAAAGTAGGCCATCTCGATATATGAGTCTCCTTCCAAGTCCTCTTCACCATATCCGAAAAATCAGGGTGCTTTATGAGTGCACACTCTTGAGAATTTAGATTTGTCTCAAATGCTCAAAATACCCCCTGCTCTACCAAGAGAAGAATGAAGGCCCAATCACATTCCGAACTCCCCCAAAGCCCAAAACAACACTTCGGCTCTCACACTTGCCATTTTGTTTCTTGGATACTCAAAAATGGATATCGTTAGTCCCCAATAGGCTTCTACCATTTCTTATTTTTAGCCAACCCCCTAGAATTTAGAGATGCACAATTCATGGATCCCCCCCGACTCCCTTCGGCTTGCACTATCAATTGCAACCTTGTACCTTATTTCCATCTCTCTAATTCTATCCATCATCACACTTTCATCACCATTGAAGGCCACTCATATCTTCTTCCCTATCTCCCAAATTTTACCCACCACTGAATCATCATCTTTGAAGTGTAGAAGATTGGCACTTCTAACATGGGAATCGAAAATGGAATTGCTAATAGTAGGATCTACTTCCCTCCCGCAACAGCCACCCCATTCCTACTGGATATCAAAGTAATATTTAAAGGATTCTCAATATCCACTGTAGCACCATTAGTCACCTTTTTCTTTGACCTTCCGTAAAAAAATTCTTTGCCCTTTACACTTATGGTTAAACAACGAAAAAACATGGGGAAGAGGAAGAACTAACTTTTTTCTAGCTTTGTGATTTTTAGAAGCTTTAGGATTCACTAAAGCTTTGACATTTGATATTCCTTGTACATGAGCCGTACCCTTTCTTCTTACTTGCTTGGAAGATGAGCCTTTTCGAAACCACACTTTTGTAATTTCAAAGAGAAAAATGGCCTAGGAAAGGATTCCACGTGAACATTGGGAGAAATAAACTCCACGTGAGCAGTAGGGGAGTGAGACTCCACATGGTTAATACGGGAAGAATAATCAGGTGACACATTTTTTCCTTTCTTCATGGACAAGGCCATGTTTTTTCTAACAACCAAAGAGTTGTCCGAATGGGCTTCACTCTCAAGGCGCATACCGTATTGATTTGCCACAAAAACCGGCTCCTCTCCCTATAATAATGAATCGGGTTGGGTTGAAGAAAAAGGAACCCTAGGCATGTCATTTAATAAAAAACACTCACCCTCCTTAGCCTCCTACAACACTTCTTATTCTTCTTCACCTTCCCTAGAGAACACAGTTTGTAGAGCAGGTTCTGCAAAGAAACCGTACTTCTCTTCTAAAAAGAGAGACCACCCTCCAAACCAATTTCTATCCTCTGAACCTTCACCCCCTCCTTACCCATACTAAAACCTCTATCAACCTCTTCCTTATCAAAGTCAGTCCAAGAAAGGTGTTTTGAGACGTCACTATCATATCTCATCTCACCAACTTCTGAACCACTAAATGACCTCTAATTTGTTCCATGTGGGTCCTAGCACGAAGGAAGACCACACCATCTTTGTCTTCTTCTTGTCCAACATATTCTCCCCAGCCTGAGTTCACTTCCGGCCACGTCTCACCATCTTCCGATTCCACCGAGTCTGAGACAACAACTCCATCATCCGCCCTCTATTTCTTAATCGGACCCGAGACATCCTCCTCAAATAGCGTCTCAACCATTTTAATGTCAAATCAGATTTCACTCACCTTCACTTTGAGAACTAAACCAATCTGGTTCAATGACTCAATGGCCAGAAGAAAATACCCAGCATCCACCCTTCACATCAACTTTGTTGCTTAGCTCACCCTAATAAACCTTCCAAGAGACCCATCAAGGAGCCTAAAAAATCTTCTGACCAGACATGGACAGGAATTCCAGAACATCTCACCTAGACCAGCCTGTCTTATGCTACCATCTCAGGTGACCATCGTCTAATCTCTTCAAAAAAGATTTGCACCAACCATCCTCCTGATGAAGAACCTCCTGGATGTTTAATCCTTCATCACTCTTTAAAAGAACTAACTTGCTTCCTATCGGAATAGCCTCAACATAAAAAATGCCTTGAGATGCCAACAGTCTATGAACCTCCTTGCAATCCTCATAATTTATGAGTTCCCCAACCAAAAAACCAGAACAATTCTTCAACCGATCAATAGGGACAATAAACTCAAGTCCTATTCGAATGGGGTCTTGTAGAGTTGAGTCTAGCCTACCATTAAGGAGAATGTCCTTCCAAGAAGAACCATTACCTATGTCCACTTGATGAGAAGCCCTCTTCTTGAGAAATCTGGAATTCTAAATGGGATAATTTTTTTCTGGTAACCTCCTTCTTGTCAAAAGGAATCCCATCTCTATTGAACTTTGGTATGTTAATAATTACTTTGAAGTTACCAATCCAGACATTAGCCAACTCTTTCTCCAATTTGCCAACCCTGTCTTGATTTGTAAATATGAAAAAGCCAAATCTATTGCCTTTCTTGTCTCTCTTCGGAGGGATAACCACTTCCCCAGCCTTCCCCCACTTTGAAAACAAAGCCCACATTTCTCCGGTTCCATGACTATCTGGGATATTGGTGAAGAAGAATGTAATACTGTTGAGTTGCACAAATTTGAGATATCTGTTTGGCTTGAATGGGTTTGATTTTTCCTGCAAAAGAAATTCTCTGTTACCCTCCTTAGCACCATGAAACTGATTTCTAGCATTTGAATCCTCTAGTGGCCTCCAAGTCCCCCCCCACTTACGCCGCTCCGCTCCTCCCCTGCTCTCTCTATCTCTCATTGATGATGTCCCACATACAATTTAAGACATTAATTATAATAAATCAGTAACACAAAGACACAATAAGTAGAGGATGAGTATGTAAGAAGTTTCCCAACAAAGTAAACTTGAATCAACCAAATAGTGTATTACAAATTAGAAACCATATTACTACATTACTTGAGGCTCAAGACACACAGCTTTGTGAAACATTATATGACTACATCTTTTCTCTCCAAACTCGCTAAAATTGTTATTCTCAAAATATTAACCAACTGTAAAAATAAACCTAAAATTGGCAAACAAAAAAATAATGGTATGAAGAATGAGGAAATTGTATCTCACCTTGTTGTTAATCATCAAGCTATGGAGTGCAATTACACTTCTAATGAGAGACGACAGGTATATTACTAGTATCATATCATTGGTTTTACACTACACATGTAAGGACATGGATCAACCATAGTAACATAACACACAATTCTCTTATGGATATGTGGTACACAGTACGTAGTATGCTACCCTATCAAATATATGGTATGTTAGAGTATAATTAGTTGATATATATATATTTTTAGATTTTAGTGGAAACACTTTAATTTTTTTAAACTTAATTATATTTTCTATGAATAATTAAATGGGTTAAACTAAGTACATTAAAAATAAATCTATAAGCATTTTTTAATGATAAAACTCCGATGCAACAAAAAATAATAATACTCCACATATTTCTAACTTAAAAGACCAACTTTAGATAACAACTTAAATAAAACCCAAGTCTATTAAAAATTCCCATATTGGATTAGGGCTTTCTTTCTTTCCTATTAGCCACCTCATTTTTCTCTCTTTTATGTTAACCACCTACTTTTTCTCTCTTCTCTACATTCTTCATCTTCTGATCATGCATTGTCATACTAGTTTGTCGTACACCATGTTTTGGAACATAGAAATGTTGGAAATATATTCATATATTTCTATATTTATGCCCAAGATTCAATCTGTCATTAAATACAATTAAAGTAATTGCATTATTTATTTTATCATATTCGCTATTTAATTAAATAGATTATATGATAAAGTCCTTGATTAAAAATTAGAGACTTGTTATTATAATAGAGATTATAATAATGAGAAACATGTCTTTTATAATTTTTAGTCTAAATTGTTCTTGATCATAGAATCATTGAGAATAGGACATCAATGATTCAGATTGTTCAATATATGTGTGATAGTATTTATTGGATAAATATTAATAGATCTCATTTATTAAATTGCACATATAGATGATGCATATGTGAATATGATCATTGGATTGACTCAACTGACAATTCCTAATGGTTAAGATTACCTTAAATTTTCAATAAGAATTTCTCAAGAAGAAATGAAATAATTTCCTTTGACCTGAGATTAACATAGTAATTAAAATGTTATTTCTCATACTTTGATTTCGGACACATAATGTCTTAGTATGTTATTTGAATGAATATTGGGTATGATTAAATGCTTGTAGAATTAGTGATTAATCAAGAAGGAATCCATCAACTCTTGGTAATGAGTTTGAGCTCTATAATAAAACAAGACCTTGGCCAAGGTACTACAATGAATAAAGAAATGACTTTCTTTGAGTGATCATGACAACTTATTAAAGTTTGACAATTGTATCATACTTTAAAGTTAGCCCAGAGCTGTAAAGATGGAATGAGATATTTTAATTAATCTTCTAGTGGTTCTTGAAAGTAAAATATTTATTACTTCATGCTATCTGGTCGTTAAGGAGTGTTGCTAGACACCAACCTTGATTATATTATTTGATAATGAAATTGGAGAATTTAATATGGTCAAATAAATAATTTTATGGAATATTATTTTAATTCTATGCTAGCACTAAGAATTAAATATTAAAGAAAATAAATTCTAAAATTATTAATATGTAGTTGAACAATAAAAGAACAGTCATTGTGTTGTTATATATGGGAATTGGTTTGTAACATTTCAACCAATAGCTACTACTTGAGGAAAAACAATATACACATAATGAATTGTGGCTTGTGTTTCATATACTGCACACGACAATGCATCATATATATGGATATATGTGCAAAGAAAAAAAATTGTAATAACAAGATGGTTTTTCTATGTGAGTGTGTGATGTGCGTTCCTTTTTTCTAATTTTCTCTGCCACTATGCTTCCGGAGACAAATAGAAATAAAGGCAAGTGTGCCTCAAACATATATACCTCCGCACATTGAGTGTGCTTACTCTAGAGAGAAAAATTACATTGCCTATGTGTAATCTCTTTCCCTTCTTTATTTGCTACACTTATATACAAAAGAGTTTTGTGAGTAAGAAATTCTTAGTTTTAGAGTGTTATATTTTTCTATTCCATTGGTTCAAAGAGTTGATAGCAAAGGTTGGTCTCGGTGTGGATACACGCGTAGGTCTTCATAATTTTGAAGAACAACTTTAAAGATTCAGGAACTACAACCAGGTACGCATTTTATATGCATATTTTAATTATATATAATTTTAGATACAAATATATTCATGTTTTTTCTACTGTGTGTATTAAGAACACCATAAAATATCTTTCAATTGGTATCAGAGCCATGTTTTTGTGTTTAATTTATATATAATTGTTTTCTATGAATATTGTTTACTTGTACTTGGAAGAAACAATATATATTCATGATGAAGTGGCATATGTGTCCATGCCTTATACATAAGAACATTTGATGGAAGGCCTCTTATTCCCTCTACAATTATGAATATGCATATGATGCAATGCTTTATAGAAAGTCAGACAATGTGCAACTTTGATAGAGTTCACTCTACAATTTTGACACTATCCACAATGCAATATTTTTTTTTATATATCCCTGTGTAGGCACCATGTGTTTTATTTTTCCTCTCTGATTGTTGAATAACATGGCACCCCATTGCAAGAATTAATTGAATAACTTCTTGAATTAATTTGTTCATTATCCAACTTGGAATTTACAAGGAAGAAGAGGAAACTATATACAAAAACTAAAAGAAGTTGGCCTAACTAACTTAACCAACTGAAAAGGATAAAAATAGAAAGTTGGGCCTAGAGTAACAAAGCCCAATCCGAAAATAGAAGATTGAAAAATATGAGCCTATTTAATTTCTTCCTTCTTCATCTTCTACGATTGCATAATTTCTTCCTTCTTCATCTTCTATGATTGCATCTTCCTCTTCCTTCTTCCTTATCATATTATGAGGATCATTCCTTAACTCCAACAGCCCCCCACAAGCTGGAATGTGTATGTTTAACATTCCAAGCTTGGAGTGAAGCTTGCGAAAAAGAGATGGAGATAGTGCCTTGGTGAATATGCCAGCTTTTTGAAAGAGACTTGGAATGGAAAGCAAGTGAATGAGCCCTGATTGTATCTTCTCCCTTACTGAGTGGGAATCTACTTCGATGTGCTTGGTTCTTTCATGGAAGATGAGATTTACAGTTATGTGGATGGCAGATTCATTGTTACAAAACAGGGCTATGGGTTCTGGATGAGCAATCCTCAAATCCTTCATGAGATAGGCAAGCCACTGAGCTTCATAGGTAGCCAATTCTCTGGACATGTATTCGGCTTCAGCAGAAGATCTAGCCACAACTTGTTGATTCTTGCTTTTCCATGATATAAGTGTATTTCCAAGGTAAAAGCAATATCCTGAAACATATTTTTTAGAGTCAGGGCATCCTGCCCAATCTGAACCAGTGTATCCCCTTACCCTAAAGTCACAACATGCAGAAAAGAAAATTCCAATACTAATTGAACCCTTAAGGCACCTCAGTACTCTCTTAGTTGCTTCATAATGAAGGTTAGTGGGTTTAGGTACATATTGGCTCAAATGGCCAACACATAAACTAATATCAGGTCTTGAATGAGTTAAATACAACATCTTACCTATGAGTCTTCGGTATGCAGTGGGATCATTCAGAGGAACTCCACTTTCTGTGCTGATTAGTTTTCCTGTATATTCCATTGGTGTGGAGCAAGGCTTACTAGCCAACATACCAGTCTCCTCGAGGAGATCAAGGGTATATTTTCTCTGATATAGAGAAATCCCTTTGTTGGACCTGGCTATTTCCATTCCTAAGAAGAATTTCAATTGCCCAAGGTCCTTTATGCTGAACCTTTTGTTGAGAAGATGTTTGATGTTATCAATCTCATTGATGTTATTACCTACTAGAACAAGATTATCGACATACAGTAGTAAACATGTGAAGCTAAATTTAGTGGACTTAATGAACAAAAATTGGTTAGAAAATGCCTTCTCATAATCTGTTTGTAATAGGAAACCTGTTAACTTGGCATGCCATTGCCTACTGGCTTGCTTGAGCCCATACAAAGACTTCTCAAGTTTGCAAACAAGATTGGGATTACCAACTGCTAACCCTTGAGGAATATTCATGTAGACCTCCTCCTTTAAGTCACCATGGAGGAAAGCTGTGTTGACATCTAGCTGATGTAGGTGTCATTTGTTGGCTGAGACTAGAGCAAGGATGACCCTAATGGTGGTCATATTGATTAAAGGGCTAAAGGTTTCCATGTAGTCCACTCCTTCAGTTTGGGTAATGCCCTTGGCAACAAGTCTTGCCTTGTGCCTTTCAATAGAGACATCTGCCTTATATTTCAGTTTGAAAACCCATTTGCATCCTATTGCTCTTTTGTCTTTAGGTAAAGTAGTCAATATCCAAGTTTTATTGTGATCTAGGGCTCCCAACTCTTGCTAAATTGCATTTTTCCAGCATATATGTTTGACAACATCATTATAAGTTTTAGGTTCCACATTGGAAGATATGCTAAGAGAAAAGTGTTTGTGAGCTAAAGACAAATGTTCATAAGAAATACTATCACATAGAGGATACCTTTCCTTTGAAGATTTTGATGAGTTTGAAAGAGAAGTGAAAGCAATTAGACTGCAATGGTAATCTTGTAAGTAGTGAGGTCTGGTCCTATTTCTAGTGGACTTCCTAGGAATATTAGTCTCATTGGTGGTAGTGTTCTTTTCATTGGTGATGACAGTAGGTTGAATATCATTGTTGTGCTCATTTATCGTAGTCTCATAAGTCTCAGTAGGATGAGTATAGTTCTGAGAATGGTGTGTAGTGAATTCCTCATTGATATTCTCAAAACATCTTGTTTCAGGGTTAAGGTCACTGCTCAGGTTTAGTTTGGGATCTTGATTTGTGTCAATAGTTTCTTCAAAAGGGAAGATATGCTCATAAAATGAAACATTCCAAGATATAAAAATCTCATGAGTCTTGGTGTCTAGAATTAAGTGGCCTTTTACTCCTTCCTATATTCCTAAGTAAACACCCCTTCTTGATCTAGGGTCTAATTTCTTTCTATGAGAGGTGATGGTAGTAGCATAGCATAGGCATATAAATACCCTTAGGTTGGAGATGTTAGGTAGTTTCCCATACAAGACACAAAAAGGGCTCTTATTGGATAGGTATCTACTTGGTTTCCTATTGATTAAGTAAATGACATGTGCCATCACATAGTTCCAGAAACAGTGGGAAATCCCGGATCTGAAAATCAGAGACCTTTCAATACCAAGTATGTGTTGGTGTTTTCTCTCAACCATCCCATTTTGTTGGGGTGTTTTAACACAAGTTGTTTGATGTTATATTCACCTACTAGCATAAAATTTAGGAAGGTAAAACTCCCTTCCATTATCACTTCTCACACACTTTACTAATATACCAAATTGAGTTTGAATGAGATAGACAGAGTTCTTGATAAGTCCAGGCACCTCAGATTTGAGTTTCAAGAAATATAACCATGTGAATCTAGACTTATCATCAACTATTGTTAAGAAATACCTATGACCAAGAGTACTTGGAGTGGCAAGAGGCCTCCATATATCCATGTAAAGTTAATCAAAGATGCAAGCAGATTTAGAGATCCTATTGTCTTAAGGTAGGTTTCTTTGTTTAGCTAAATGGCAAATGTGACAAGGATCCATAGTCTTAGTACAAATAATGGAAGGGAAAACTTTTTGCATTGCTAACATCTTATTATGGGAAAGATGGCCTAACCGACTATGCCAAACACTAGTATCATATGTATTGAAACTATTAGCTGAACTATTGAGTTTTTCTTCATGCATGATGGGTAAGGTCTTCACATGGCTCCTCATCGCATATAGTCCACTTCTCAGTTCAGCTACACCAATTATCTTCAATGATGGGAGATCTTGAATATAGCAAACATTAATTAGGAAAGTTAGCTAACATGGGGTTGTCTCAATTAGTTTTGATATGGAAATCAAGTTATAGGTGAAACACGGAATGTATAATACATCAACCAAGTAAAGATGAGAAGAAAACATAATACTCCCTGAGATGTTGGTGGATATTTGAATGCCATTAGGCAGTGTTACATAAATGGTCTTGATTTTCTTGTATGTTTGAAACTGTGAGAGGGTATGGCATATGTGATCAGTGGCCCCTATGTCAAGAAACCAGTCAAGACTCTTAGCATTACAATTTAATATATGTACCATACCTTTGCTATTGTCATTATGATCTGTAGAGTGTGTAGCAAACTGGTTTGTGCTGTGTGTGACTATAGGTTGTAACATGGACAAAAGTGTTTGATGTTGTTGAGGAGTGATGTTCACTCCTGATGCTGTTCCATTGTTGATTAGAGGTTGATCCTTTGTCTGATCTTGTGATGAAGAGTCATAAGGTTGAACCTCATTTGTTCCAATGTTGTTAACAACATAACTTTTGAAATTTCTAGGGGGAAATCCATGTTTCTTGAAACATTAATCAACTGTGTGGCTTGTCTTGTGACAAAAAGTGCAAGCTTTGATTCCTCTCCCAGTTGATGATCTACCCAAATTTCTCCCTGATTGGTATGCTCTCTCTCTACCACTTCCTCTGTTGAGTCTTGCGTCTCTTCCAATCTCATCATCATAATGCTCGTTACTGGAAGCATTCATTAGAATTCTTGGCTCACCCAATTGAGAGTTTATGTGTCTTTCTTGTTATGTTAATAGGCAAAAAGCTTTATTCATAGTAGGGAGTGGGTCCATCAACATAATTTGTGACCTCACTCCTTCATATTGGTCATTGAGACCATTTAGGAAGCAAATGACATAGTAATTCTCTTTATAGCCTTTTATAGTAGGTATTAGATCACATATGCATTTGTGTGTGCAAGAACATGCAGGAATTGGTCTAACGTTATCCAATTCCTGCCATAAACCCAAAATGTGAGTGCGGTAAACCCCTATACTCAGATTACCTTGCTTATAGGTGTAGATTTCTCTCAGCAATTGTGAAATTCGGAAGACGTCTCCTTGGTAGTATCTCTCACACAGATCTTGCCATATTTCCAATGCCGTGTCCATCCAAAGGATGCTTTGAACAATAGATGCGTCAATTGATTGAGTCAGCCAAGATACTACTAAAGTGTTACATCTGTCCTAGGCGTTGAAGTTTGGATCCTCGACCGAAGGTTTTGAGAGAGATCCATTGATGAACTGAAGCTTGTTCTTCATTTTGATTGACATCCACATTGCACAAGACCAAGAGTGATAGTTCTCACCTTTGAGGGGTTTGGAGACGAGGACGACACCTGGATTCTCATTGGGGCTCATGTACTAAGGGGAACAAGGATCTTGTAGAGGATTTACTGGTTGAATGGCTCTATTCTCCATATTGTTGCAGGCGAAGAATTGTTGCAGAAGAAGAAAAGGATAGGGAAGATTAAGAATGTGATTCTTGAAGAAATTGACAGTGGAATAATGGTATATCAGAGCCTAAGCTCTGATACCATGTTGAATAAAATGGCTCCCCGTTGTAAGAATTAATTGAATAACTTCTTGAATTAATTTGTTCATTATCCAACTTGGAATTTACAAGGAAGAAGAGGAAACTATATACAAAAACTAAAAGAAGTTGACCTAACTAACTTAACCAACTGAAAAGGATAAAAATAGAAAGTTGGGCCGAAGAGTAACAAAGCCCAATCCGTAAATAGAAGATTGAAAAATATGAGCCTATTTAATTTCTTCCTTCTTCATCTTCTACGATTGCATAATTTCTTCCTTCTTCATCTTCTATGATTGCATCTACCTCTTCCTTCTTCTTTATCATATTATGAGGATCATGTCTTTACTCCAACAGTGATATATATGCATCTATGTGTCTTGTCCCTTCATTGGTTATATGTGTAAATGATATATATATATATATAATGAGTGTGGTGTGTGTTTTCAAATGAAAACCTTTATAATAGAAAAGAAAGAAATAAGAAGTATTGCATCCCTTGTGTTTTTTTTAATAAATAAATAAATAAAATCAACGGACAATTATTGTTTCTTTCTATCAAGAAAAGCACAATGGCTTAGACTTCAAACATAATGAAAGAAGATTTATCTTCGTAACTATTAGCCTTTTCCTTTACATGTGTTATATCACTTTTGGTTGAATTTGGATGAATATGATATTGTGATAATATATTTTAAAATATAATATATATATATATATATATATATATATAAAGTTGTAGAATAGTTGTTATATGAAACGTTCAATATAGAGTGAAATAAATATTATATGAAACTTTATATTTATTTTCTAGAAGGGAATGCACAAATTTATGTGTAGTTGCTACAAGCATCTATGCATGCTTTTATGGAAAATAAAATACATTCTCTTTCATTTTGTATTTTCAATAAGTATTTTGGTTTTTAATAGATGGAAAGAGAAAGGGACTATTACTTTTTCAATAAGTGTACATGTTAAGTATTATTAACATGTTATGATATGTTAAAGAGTAACATGTGATGTTGACTTAGAATTTGATAAGAAGGTGTGACCTGTATTCTACTGGACTTATAAATTAAATTAATTGATACATATGATTTATTAAATTAATTGATATATATAATGTATTAAATTAATTGATACATATGATGTATTAAATTAATTGACACATTTGATGTATTAATTAATTGATATATATATCATGTATTAAATTAGTTGACACGTGTGATGTATTAAATTAATTGACACACGTGATATATGTTTAAAATTTAATAACAAGGAACGACCTGAATACCAGGTGACTTGCGAATTAAATTGGTTGACACATGCGATATTTTAATTTAATTGATACGTATGATATTGTTTAAAATTTAATAACAATGAACGACCTGAATATCAGGTGACTTGTGAATTAAATTAGTTGACACATGTGATATCTTAAATTAGTTGAAACATATGATGTTTATTTAGAATTTAATTACAAGGAACGACCTGAATACCATGAGACTTGTAAATTAAATTAATTGAAACATGTGATGTTTGTAAATTAAATTAGTTGAATCATATGATGTTTGTTTAAAATTTAATTACAAGGAACGACCTGAATACCAGAGGATTTGTAAATTAAATTAATTGAAACATGTGATGTTTTTTTGTATATTAAATTAATTGAAACATATGATGTTTGTTTAAAATTTAATTACAATGAACGACCTGAATACCAGGGGATTTGTAAATTAAATTTATTGAAACATGTGATGTTTGTTTAGAGTTTAATAACATGGAATGACCTGACAACCAAGAAACTTGTAAAATTAAATTATCTAAAGTCTGTATACTAATATGAACGACCTGACAAACAGAGAACCATTTGGTATATATTTCTTTAATAAAATTGTATATGATACATTTTAATACTTTAAAGTATGGATGTGAAACAACTTGACAACCAAGGGGCTCATTCATACTTTTAGATGAATTTATTTCAATTAGAAGAAATAGTGATTTCTTCAATTATCATAATTTGTCTCTTAGATTTATTGTAAATGTATTTATTGACTTTATATTTTCAAAAATGTCTTCTATACCATTGTGCTCCATTCTTGAAACCTCCAAACTAGTTGGAGCCAAGTATGATGATTGGTACTGTAATATGAGAGTAATTCTCATACATAAAACACTCATTAACAACATTGATGGACCGCTATGGCTGCTCTAGTGGACCCGTATAACACTAAAGCAGCCCAAGTGTATGAGAAATACAAGGAAAATTTTTTGAATGCTAAATGCATTATCTTGGCATCTACGAGTTTTGAACTTCAGAGGTAACACCAGGATATGGATACAACTGCTATCATTGAGCATCTTAAGAAGATGTACGGTGGTCAAAGCAGGACTGCAAGATACCTGTTATCCAAAAGGTTGTTTAGGTTCTTAATGTCGGCAAAGGATCAAGTTGGACTTCATGTACTGAAGATGATTGATCTTATTGAACAACATGAGAAATTAGAGTGAAAAATCGGGAAAGAGCTTCCTCAAGATTTGATTCTTCAATCACTTCCTGAATCATCTTCACATTTTATTATTAATTTCAATATGAACAAAATAAATTGTGATTTGCGTGTGATGATTAGTATGTTGATTGATTATTAAAATCAAATTGCCTCTAAACATAAAGCTGGAACTATCATGGTCGTCAGAAACTCCTCTAAATGGAAGGGCAAGAAAAACTTCAAACCAAAGAAGAAGCTTGCTCCTAGGGATGGTGTGCCCAAACCTTACAAGAGAGGTAGACTGACCAAAGCAATATCTAGTGATCCTTCGAAAGGAGAAAGCTAGAAGAGAAACTCCAAGAAGTATCTTGATTCTCTGAAACATGATAAGCAAATGAGTAAAAATCATTAGATGGTTGAAGAAAGGATAAGTTAGTCTCCAAGTTGGGAATGGAGAAATTGTTGTTGCCTTAGTCGTAGGATCAATTTCTCTAAAAATGTCAACTAGAAAAGTTCTAGTATTGGATTGTTGTTATTATGTTCTAAAATTTATTCAAAACATAATTTCAATTTCAATGTTGGACAAATGAGGATTTCATATTGTTTTAAATAACAACGTTTACTCTATTTATCATAATGATAATTTATATGTGAATGTGTATCTTCAACATGACATTTATGTCTTACAAAATGTGAAATTCAATCAAGTTATGCATGTTTCTACGAGAGAAAAAAGGATAGTCTATTGAATAAAACGTATCTTTGGCATTGTAGGCTTGGTCATATTGGAGAGAAAAGAATAATTATCAAGTTACACAAGGAAGTTTACTTTGATCCATATGATTATGAATCATATATAACTTGTGAATCTTGTCTTAAAGGAAAAATGATCAAATCTCCATTTTTGGTAAGTGGAAAGGGCTTATGAATTATTAGGATAATGTATACAGAAGTATGTGTTGAAAGTGCACATGTCAAGAGGAGCACTTTGGAAAGCTTCCTCACTATGTGTTTTGGTTTTGATGAGGACAACTTGTGTTTCATAAGAGCTTGAAGATCATCAACAAATCAACGTGCTTAAGTCTCAAGATTGATATTAGACTTAGACTAGTAATTAGTTTAGGTTGAGTCTAAGGCTTAGGTAAACTCAATACATGTCTCATATGCATAAAACTTTAAATCATTTTAGTTTTAAGATATGTCATTTATAATATGTTCATGCATCACATATATACATGTTATCTATGCATCCTAGGCATAAACTTAGTGTTGAACATGTATAAATTAAGGGCATAACGTATTTGAGTTTTGCAATTTGAAAATACACTTGGAAATATTCCGTTAATCGATTAAGATGTGTTTTAATCAATTAACATAAGTTTTTGAAAAACTGTTGTAATAGAAAACTTGGAAAACAGAATCAGTTACAATTTTGTAACACGTTAATCGATTAACCAAGGTCTTAATCGATTAACTGGGCTGCTGAAGTGATTCTTTATAAACTGCATTTTCAGAACTTAAGCCATAACTTGCATGTTAGATTTTAAGAGAGTTAGAGCATATTTCGTGTTAATTGCTGCATCTATATGACATTGCATTTGTGAGATTAGAAAAGAGAGAATTCTATGCTTTAGGATTGAGAGGCATTTCATGTTTAATTTCTCATCATTTCATCTCACATGTTCATGCATTCATTGATGTTTTTGTGAAGATTTTGTATTCTGTAAAATCTGTTTTCAACTAATACATTGTCATGTTATATGAGACTTGTGTTAGAGTTTTATAGTAAGGTCTTAATTGTTTAATTTGAGCATTGTAATTGCTTTAGATTACTCTATGTTTTTGTTGTAAAAAGTGTTGTAACTTTGGGAATCTCAAGGTGTCTTACCACCAACGAGATTGTGTTGTATCTTCATTAGCTTAGAGATCTTGGTAGAAAGAATAGGTTCTTGGCTGGGGCTACACTGCAAGAAAGGTTTTCTTGGGCGGTAGGAAGGGAGTCAAACCAAAGGATAAGGTTCTTTAGTTTCAAGAAAAAGTCTAAGTGTTGTAATTTGAATGCTTAGTGTAAGTTTGGGATGGCTTATTTTTTAGATTTAAAAAAAAAGGCTGAAAAAATAAACTATGTATGTTTGAGAACCAAATGAAATTATAAACTCAGTTTTTTTTAAATATAAGCCAAAAATAGAAACTCTAAAATCATTGGTTCGATTATTTTTTGTTAGCTTATTTTTTTTTCCAATTTTTTCACTTCAGATTTTCCTCATCATCACTTTATCTTTCTCCTCATTTTTACTCTTCCACCAAACACCATAACTCTTTACATCATGACCACCAAGCACCGTAAATATTCACTTCATCACCACCAACTCTATAACTTTATTTCTCTGCTCTTTTGTAATTAATATTATTTGTAATCCTACAAATATTATTGAGTTTTAATTTCTCTTCACATTTTTAATTATTTGTGTAATGGAATGGATTTAGATGTTTTTATTTATCAATGATGTGATGAATATTTACATAAAAGCTGATAAGATAATATCTTATCAAATCTAAATAATATCATAACAAATTTAAATTTACTCCTAGAATCCCTCATGATCATTAAGAGGTTCCTAGAATATCTCCTAAGCATTAATAAAACTAAATCTGCTCCAAGATATTTTATTTACATAACAACTTGAATTTGAATAGAATAACAAACTTTGTTAGCTTGTTTTATGGTATTTTTGGCAATGTGCAATGCCGCTTGACTATCACAGTTAAGGATCATAGGTTGGGGATGAGCAATGTCAAGATCCAAAAGAATTCATTTTAACCATTTGAGTTCGCAAGTAATTGTGTCCATGGAAAGATACTTAGCTTCATTCGAGGCGCGAGAGAATGTCTTTTGTTTCTTTTTTTTCTCCAAGAAATAAGAGATTGGCCCAGTTGTACAAGCCAACCAGTCACGGATCGACGGGTGAGAGGGCAACCAGCCAAGTCAGAATCGCACCACCCGTGAAGACAGAGATTATAGTGGTTCGAAAGCAAGATGCCTTGTCCTAGATTACCTTTGAGAAATCGAACCATGCGAAGAGAAGCGTCCCAATGTATTGTACAGGACTCCTGCATAAATTGAGATAAGGTGTGCACACTAAATGACAACTCTGGGTGTTTGAAACAAAGAGATAGTTCAAGCGTCCAACCAAACAACGATAATGCTCCGGGTTGTCAAAAAGTGATCCATCAACCGATGACAAATGGTGATTTTGCTATAATGAAGTACCTACAGTTTTGGTGCCAAGAAGACCAGCTTCATAAATAATATCTAGCGTATATTTACGTTGACAAAGAAAAATTCCTATAAGACTACGAGCAACCTCAATACCAAAAAATATTTTAATGTTCCAAGATCTTTCATGTGGAAGCATTTGTTAAGATAGGTTTTAAATCTTGTGATGACAAAAGAATTATTGCCGACAATAATTAGATCGTCAACATAAACTAGAATGGTAAGCTGAACTCTTCCTTGATACAACGTGAAGAGAGAATAATTCAGGCATGATTGTTGAAAGGCATAGGAAACAAGAGCCTGAGACAACTTGGTAAACCAACAACACGGAGCATGCTCCAAACCATACAATGAATTTCGTAGCTTGCACACCATGTTTGAGGAGGTAACTGAAAACACAGGAGGCATGCAAATGAACACCTCATCATGGAAATCACTATGGAGAAAAGCCTTATGGACATCCATTTGATGGATCTCCTAGGATTTGGTCGCAGCTACGGCAAAAATAGTGCGCACAATCACCATCTTGGCGACAAGAGCTAAAGTCTCAATGTAATTTATGTCTTCTTGTTGATGATTTCTGAGAACAACTAAACGAGCTTTAAAGCACTCAATGGCGCCATCAGAATTATATTTGATGTGATAGACCCGTTTGCATCCAAGAGGTTTCTTTCTCGGAGACAATTGATGTGTGCTCCATGTGTCATTTCGTTCTAGAGCATTAATCTCATCTTGCATAGCATGTCTCCGTCTAGCATCTTTTACCGCCTCATGAAAATACAAAGCTTCTTTTTCTGCAATGATAGCTGCAAGGAAGTGTCTGTGTGGCAAAGAAAACTTGTCGCAGTTTACATAGTGAGCAATAGGATAGGGACTACCTGAAAGATGTGGTGGAGATGATGAACTAGGGAAAGGACTCAACTTTTGCTTGTCATTAAGGTCAGTGTCCACCATATCATCAATAGGCAAAGAATGAGAGGTTTCTTTTTGTAAGTACAGGATATGCCATTATCAAGTTGTTTACTCAAATATAGCTCTGGTGCCAATTGTAAGTACAAGATTGCAACTAAGAAGGGGGGTGAATTAGTTGACTTAAAGTTTTATAAACTTTTTCTGCAAAATGTTAGAGTTAAAGTGCAGCGGATAATATTGCAGAAAATTAAGCAAGTATAAAGTAACGAGGAAAGGGAAAGGAGAGTACACAAGTATTTTATACTGGTTCACCTTCTTGTCCATCGAAGGCTACGTACAATACTCTTGCAACACAAGAGACTTCCACTAAATATTAAGAGTTGTAAATACAATATCTCACCCTGAGATCTCTCTGTACCTTACACACTCACTAATATTTATACCTTGAAAAAAAAACACTTTCCAAGTCACTCTTTCCCCTTTCTATTCACACCCTGTGAAAGAAAGATT
>NC_032024.1:9273789-9280096 GCF_001865875.1 Lupinus angustifolius
TCGGTTACTCAACTTTTGTAAAACTGGTAATCTGTTACTCAAATGCAGTAATGGATTACTCTGAGCAGTTTTAAGTTGGATAACTCTTTTTCTCTCACATGTAACTTGTTACTTGAATTAAGTAACCCGTTACACATCTTTTCAAAATTTGTTTTAAGTATTTTCAAAGTGTTTCATTATTCTTTAAAAATAGTTTTGAGCATTACTACTTTGCATAAATAAGAGTTTTAGGATAGAAGTACCTATAGAGACTTAATCTAATCTTCTTGAAGCTTTATTCTTCTTTGACTTCATAAGTTTTCTTCCTTTTCTTCTTTTTGGTGATTTTGGTGTCTTCATCAAAACCGTGCCAAGGTCAGGAGCAAAGATCTTCTTCACACTTTCTTATTTTTGGAACACTGATATGGAAATTGGTTTTCAAAGAACCGTACATCTCGTGAAACAAAAAATTCGTGAATCTTTAGATCATAAACTCTCCAACCTCATTGCCTATAGGGGTATTCCATAAAGGTACATCTATGACTTCGACTTGCAAATTTGTCTCCATTGTTGTGTTGGTTGCGAGCGAAGCATAGAGAACCAAACACATGTAAGTGATTGTAGGAGGGTTCTTGTCCAAATAACATTTCATATGTTGTATGATTGATCAAATAGCATGTTGTCAACATAGATTCTCTCCACAAATCAATAGGCAATTTAACTTGGAACCATAAAGCTTGTGCAACATTGAGAATATGACGATGTTTGCCTCCAACCCTCCCATTTTGCTGAGGTGTCCCTGTACATGAAGTTTGAAACACTATCCCATGATCTAGAAAATAATTTTTCATGCAAATGAATTATGTCCCATTATCATTTCTCACAGTTTTAACTCATTTTTTGTATTGATTTTCTACCATAGAAAAGAAATTTGCCAGCACTTTGGTGACTTGTTTCTTATCAATTAGCAAATAGATTCATATCGCACTGAATAATCGTCAACAATAGCAAGAAAATATGAAGCCCCACAAGATGAACGAGTTCTATATGGACCCCATAAATCGTATGTATCAAGTCAAATATATGAGATGCTCTATTATTACTCAATGGACATGTTTGTCTAGTTTGCTTTGCTCTTTAGTATATGTCACAAACATTATTCTTGAAATTACTAATTTCACTTCTACTATCATTGAAAATTAGTTGAGTATTTTTCCAAGACGGATGTCCTAACCTGTTGTGCCATACTTCTAGGTCGTTCATTCCTTCAATTTTGCATACATTCTTTGTTTTGGCTTCTTGAGAAAGATAGAGTCCATTCATTTGTTCACCCGAACCAATCAACATTTTCGAGGTTCGGTCATCTATAGCATACAGATCACTAGTAAACTGGATATTATAGTTTGAGTCATCTGACAATTTTGATATATAAATCAAGTTGCATTTAAACTGAGGTATATAGAGTACATGTTGAAGATTTAAAATATCATAAAGTTTTACTATTCCTTCCTTAATAAAGATGACAGTGTATCCATTTGGAAGTCCAACATGACCTCCAGACATGTCCCTCACGTTGCACAAGTGTTGCAAATCCCTTGTCATGTGATTCGATGCCCCTTTATCAAGTATCCAAGATGAAAGCTTTTTCTTATGAGTATATTCGGTTCTTGAATATATCATAGAACCTTCACCTTCAATCATCATGTGTGCAATATACATTTTCTCAAAAGTTTTTTTTTTTGTTTGCTGTAATATCATGTAAAGAAATGAATTCAGATGTTTTTATTCATCAATGATGTGGTGTATATATACACAAAAAATGACCGGATAATATCTTATCAAATCTAAATAATAGGTTCCTAGAATATTTGTTTGTTGGGTAAATATTATTTCGTAGATGCTGGTTATCCAACACCCCTAAATACTTGAGACTATATAAATTTGAACGATATCATCTTCTTGAATTCAAGCGAGTTATCGAATTTACTAATCGGAATGAAGTCTTCAAATATCATCACTCTAGCTTAAGGAACACCATAGAAAAAATATTCGGTGTTTGGAAGAATAGATTTATGATTATGCATCGAATGCCCAAATTTAAATATTCTACTCAGGTCCAACTAGTTATTAATATAATGACAAGACAAAATTTTATTAAACAAAATAGTATATCAGATATTGAGTTTAAGATTGTTGATGATCATGGATGAGATTATTAAATTATGGATGAGATTATTTGAATACATGCTCGAGAACACAAGAACAATATATCTTTTGAATACATGCTCGAGATTCAATTATGGATGAGATTATTAAAACTTTTGTATAAAACTTGACATTTTTGTATTATTTATTTTGTGAATTATGTAATTCAAGTTTAGCAACTTCTATTTATTTGTGTGTTATGTTGTTTTTTAATATTGATATTTGTTTTTATATTGTATTTTATTTTAATATATTTTTTAGTCTTTGTTATACAATATTAAATTTTTTAAAAGTTATAGTAAAAATATATGATGGTAAATATTGAAAAATGTAAAAGCAACCAAAATAATCATAACATAAACAAATAAACTCATACTCTTTTTTGTAATTTACTATGTAAAAAATAATCATTCTACCTTATCCAGACAAAACAAATTAGTTTATATTCAGTTCCCAGCTAAGATACTCAAACATAAACATATATATAATCTCACAGTTTATAAATTGAAACTAAAAACATAATACATATCAAACGCATGCTTAAATTATTATTATTTTAGTTTATATATACTAGTGTGCGGTAGACACTTCGTGCATGTCGGCCCACATTCTTATTTTATGTTATTAAGTAATCATTTTTTATATATTTTATTTTAGAGAATTATAATATATTTTTTGTATTGAATATACTTTATATTGTACTTTTTTGTATTGAGTATACTTTATATTATAATTTATTGTCCTTGTTAGAATATATAACTTACAATTAATATGTTGGAGGTAGTTACCTAGTATTATATTGTTTTTTGTCAAAATTAAAAAAATGTTAAGGGCCAAAATAGGAAAACATAAATTGTCCCATAAGAATAGTTACACCATGTTTTTTTATTTATTTATTGCTATAAATTTAACGTTATTTTTGTCATAAATTAATTTGACGAAGAGGTGAAATTTAGTGGACTATTAGGAAGAAATAGTTCATATGCAATAACTCATGACACAAAGTTAGGGTATATTTGTAGAGTTTTCCTTTTTCAAAAATATCGAAATAGTGCATTCATTTAATTCATATTGATATTACAAAAACTATCTCATATTTATTTTAATTGGAATAACAAATTTTTATATATTTTAATTTAGCATATATGTGATGTAAATCTTTAGTAGAATACAGAATCACGAAAATGCATGTTTTTCACTAGTAGTCACTATAAAGAGCATTGTTGAATTGAATCTAGGAGAATTAGCAATGCTTACTTCACTCTAGCATTTCTAAATATTTGAATTATATATTTAACAACATTTATTGAAGGAAGCGTTGTTGAATGTATATTCACTCATCACATTTAATAGCGTTTGTTTTATTGAGCATTGTTGATTACCTTACACCTTACATTTAACAGCGTTCAATTTACATGCATTATTGAATAGGGGTGAGCGAGACCTACCTTATCCGTTCATCCGACTTAGCCTGATCATGATTGGGTCCAGATAGGGTCGTGTCTCGTCGAGGTTAGGGCCAGATTCAGGTTTAAAAATTAGAGATAGACTATTTATGGCCGGGTAGGGAAAAATATCATGTTTGTATGTGTATTTATTCAATTATGTAGAGAATGATGACTTCTCTTTAGTCGAAAATATTATTGATTTTCTAATTTTTTTCATTATGATTAACAATGTATCATTTCATATGTCAAATTATATATCCCCAATAATAAATAATGTTGAAAAAACTTTATCTAAAAGAGATATACATTATATTTAATCGGATCTAGATTCAGGTTCATAGTCTGACTCGATCGACATTTAGGGTCTAGGACCAAGTCTGAGTTTAAAAAAATGACTCAATCAATATTTAAGATCGGATAAGAGATAATAAACATTAACCGATGTAATCCTACTATTGAATGAGCATCGTTAAATGCTTTATCATCTCATGTATCATCATCTCTAATTCCACCTGGCAATAAATATGGGAATAATTTCTAATTTCACCTAGCAATAAATATGTTGAAAAAATTGAGCTAGGTACCGACAAAGCTTGTGAAAGTTAAAAAAAACCAATCAACTATGAATTATGGATGATTTAATATAAAAAAATTTATATTGTTGGTGGATATAATTTTCTCATATTTTTAACTTTCCATGATACATGTCAAAAAAATTATTTTATCTTAATAAAAGATTTAAAATATCATATAATATTCATTTTCCTTTTTCTTTTTTGTAGTATTTCTCTCACTAATACTTTAGAGGATACTTACTTATCCTAATCTTATGTATTTTAAGCTAAAGGGCCTAAACATAAAAAAACAAGTAACAACAATCAATTTACGAAAGCAACATGACCACCGTTAACATTCCCAAAAAGGTTCATCATGACCATGTTTACATAAAACTCAAGCGAAGATCTAGTGGCGGGTGATCCATTTGTTCCCCCATTTTGTATGAAAACATTGTAGTATCCCTGCATTCATTTGCATGCACTCTCAGCTTCTGTGGTTCTGATTCACCACCAAAGGAGTTCAGGGGGAAGAGTTCAAGAGTTTGAGTCAACCTTTCGGGCTCTGAAACCTGATAAGCAAAATCTGCCAAAAGAAACAAAATGAAGGAAAACAGGTCAAACATACATATGCATGTTTGGTAGTTCAAAAAATTGTGAAGAAAATAATCTGAAGATATTTATTGATACACTTACATCAGAATCTATTTGCGAGGTCAAACATATAAGAAGATTTTAAAAGCATAATATACAATTATGATAGAGTTTTCAAGTCTTTCCTCCAAAAACCAAATCATAAATTAAACAGAATGATGCATCCAGAATAATAGAAATACATTGTTTTTTATAAATAGTTCCATATCATGTAGTAATAAATAAATAGATATACTAAATAATTATATTAAAGTTTGCAAAAAAATAACTTATAGAATTGGAGGTGCCATATTATTTTTTTGGTATAATTAAGAGTATCCTCAACTTATAAGTTGTGTGGTTGTCCCTTCCAACAAATTTCACTCTTAAAAATCGAATTATTAACCTTTAATCTAATACAATACATGAGGATCCAATAGAATCATGTACTACTAGACCAAGGTCTTGTTAGCAAGTTCACGTGTTATTTAATGTTATAAAGCCGATAAATCTCTTATAGCAGATAAATCTCTTGATATAGTACTTACTTTGTGTAGACAAAATCCTGGCGTTTTCTCTACCAATATTGACATCCTTATCATCATCAAAGGAAACCTTGCGACGTTTCTGTCTTTCCCTAGCCTTATGGTTCTGAAACCAATAGAACACATTCTTGCTCTCAATCTTGCCATAAAAACTTAGCTGAGTAGAGATCTTTTGAATCTGAGCAGTGGTTGGGGTACGGAGTCCAGAACTGAACAATTCAGTCAAAAGATTAACCTGTTCAGTAGTGGGATTCCAACGCCCACACTTAGTGCCAGTACTTCTACTATTAGCACTAACACTTGCACCTCTAATACAAAAGCCTGACATGTTTTCTTCCATGTTCAATGATTCTGTGCCTCTGAACTCAAGACTTTAGCTCTGAGCCATAAAGATCTGAACCCGTGTGCATTTATAATACTATAGCTGAATAATATAATTGCCAAATCGTTTGTCTTTTTCCTCTTCTTTTTATATTGCTTTTTTGGGCAACAGAGCTAAGGGAACCTTAACAAGGGGGAAAAAGAGTATTACTTAAATAATGCTGAACTTAATATTTCTCCTAAATTGAAATGTTGAAGTTAATATTTATTTTTTAAATAATGTTATTAAAGTACTTGTTTATACAAGCCTAGTTTACAATTCATCTTTTATCATTTTTTACATTAGAGTATCGTCTTGCCTGATTTGTAAGTATATATGAGATTCGTTTATACCAAAGTTAAGTTACATTAATTATACTTAATTTCAACCATTTATTTTCTTAAATCCAACGGTTGATAAGGATGAGTAAAATAAGTAATGAGAGAGGAAAAAAAGTCGTAAATAACTTATAATTTTACTCATTTAATTCGTTAAATTTAAGAAAATGCAAGACTGGGATTAAATGTAACTAAGGTAACTTAATTTAAATGTAGACGAATCTCTCATATATATATATATATA
>NC_032024.1:9280196-9289292 GCF_001865875.1 Lupinus angustifolius
ATATATAGTCATGCATTTTACAATAATATTTTTTGACATACACATTAATCCAAAGTAGGGACTCATGCATAAATTATCCAGGCTTATTTTTATATACACAGCAAGGATGAAACGATGACACCAACATACTTACAAAACTCAGTCATCTGTCGAATCTGAGAGACTTGTTATCTTTATTCCTCTTCTTTATGTATTGATTTTTTGGGAATTGCAGATAAACCCATATAGATATATATATAATTCATTTTTTTGACGCATTTTTAAATTGAGTTTAAAATTTATGCACAGACGGTGTAAAATTTTTTATATTGTCAGCATATCATTTATTATTAATTTGTAATATTTTTATTTGAAAGTCAATGATAATTAACATATAAATCATAGAGATTTACTAACAATATATAAAATACACATATTAAATCTTTTTAAATTTAGGGATGTGATATTGATCTTTGATTTAGCTTGGTTTTTGTGCCAATAAAGAAATAGAAAGACAAAGACATGCGTACAAGCAGCCACTATTCAACGTTTTGGTCTTAGAGACAAGATGTAAGTTTCACTAATAGTGGTTAAAGTTAAACTATATATAGTTTATTCATATGAATATAATTGATTATTTCCTCGAGTTCATATGCTTAAACACATCACAATGTGTTTTTCAGTAAAGTGTGCTCTTTAAATTGTACACTTATTATGTATTATACTATACTATATATATAATATATAAAGTGGCCCTTATGTATCTTTGTGTAAATTTTAATGCCCTATGTTTTTTAACTTCATCAACACACTTATCAGATAAAGCCAGTTCCATCAAGACATGTGAGTTAAGCCAATTATTGTTTTTAAAAGAAGTGGTTGTCTGCTAAAGTTCATAAAGAATAGTTCAAATATGTTATATATTTAAGTTTAGGGAATGAAAGTAGATGTATTACTCTCCTATAAATAATAATAAAACAAAAATAACAATAATAATATAAATTTAAAATTTTAATTGATATGAGATATTTTTTTAACACGTGATAACATATTGGACAAGATTAACAACAAAATCTCTAATTGTGAGTGAATAAAAGGGGAAGCCAAAGTCAAACTTGCACATTGTTCGATCTGGTTGTGATCAAGATATATAGAGGCTGACAAAGATACTAAGTTAGGTTGACTAGGTTTCATAAAAATCTTCTTTTTAAGATGTGGGAACACAAACCAAGGGACAACAAATCCACCCAATTGAGAGATTTGAAGGGACAACTCATGACCATAAAAAGGGGGAGCAACTCGGATTTTATTATGCCATTTTTTCATGTCTTTGGTAATTGTTCTTCCAATAGGCTCCAGTGTATATCACTTTCTCCTTGTTTAATTCTGATTTAGTTTAAGGAATGACTATGAGATAGATTGAAATGTTCTGATTTTTGTGCTACAAATATGTTTGATTCTTTTATAAAATTGTTGTAGAAAATTTCAGTTCAAGATTTTGTATTTGTTTGAAATAGCAAAAACTGAACCCAATAATATAACCTAGAATTATTATTATTTAACTTATACTTATTGTCAAGTAATGAAGTTATTAAATATTTGATGTTTGCTGAAGTTTCAATTTACAAATATCCTTTTATACTCATATAGTTGAACATTTATTTTGTAAAATCTGTCAAGCGTGCTATGCTCTTAGTTGCGAACACATTTTAGTAGAGTGTTTAACTTATTATATATGTGTGAAACCAGTTGAATACTTATTTTAAACTTTTGAATTTTATAAATAAAATGACTGGAATTTTACAAAAATACAATTACTATGTTTTCTATTTTTTTAATTTTTAGTGAAAGTAAATTCATTAATCAAAATATTCAAAACCATATAAGTTAAGTTCAGTTTCTATAACATCAACCAACATGAATCAAAATAAACCAAATCATCCTATTTTATTTAGTTTGGTTCCTAATCTACCCTTAAAACCGAACCAGTCTTTATACTTCTCATTGGAATTCATGATTCACACGTTAACAATTATATTTCCATATTCAACTTCAAATTGTACCAAAAATATATATTCAACTTTAAATTCTTCACGTTCACTCCATATGCCCATGATATTTACTTTTTTTTTTATAAATTTAATTTTTTTATTTGGACATTATTTATGCATTCAAATATTTATAAAATTAAAATGTTATGTCGGAATTATATTTTCAAATGATTATTAATTATAAATTAAAATTTCATAAACAATTAAAATAATTGAAGCTAGATAAAAGAATGTTAGTGTAAAAATTTCTACATATTTCATATATTAAATTAATATTAATTAACGCATGAATACCTAATAATATCCCGTGAGTGTAATAAAACGATTATGCTATCAGTACATAAATAATTTTATCAATAATTGAATATTTCCCAAAATAGTTGTTGAACTAAATTCCAATTTGCAATAAATGATTCTTTTATAGGACTATTTTGAGAAGTTTTACATAAATTAGAAAGTTGGATAATATATTTATTGGTTAATATTAAATTTGTAAGCAATTTAATCTACTTTTCTATAATTATTTTTATTAATCTAACTTTCATTTTCTATTTCCATTTAATAATGATTGTTCTTTTCACTACCTAAGGATGTTTTTGTAAAAATATTGTAAATGTACTTAAAATTCTAAAAAGAACTCATAAAAACAAAACCTAAATTCCCATAAAAATCATAAAAAGAGAGAGTGGAATATACAATTAAAAGCAAAAGGTTTACATATGTTGATTAACACTGAAATAAAAAATGGTGTTAAAATTGAATGTTGGAAAACATTAGGCAAATATATAAGAAGAAAAATATCCCGTTATTTTTATAAGACTCTTTGATGATATAATTTAGGTTCGTTTTAAAGAGAAGATGGACGAATTTACAAATAACTTTATAATACAAAATTATTTTTCCAATTCTTAAACTATTCTTAACTTCTACTATACAGTAGACACTAATAAAAAACAATTATGCATATCATGTAAGGACAGAGACCACTTTCTTCTGTGCATTTCCTTCCGTTTCCCAGTATGTTCTACTATTCACCAGTGTCATTTTGTCTATTCATGCTAAGCATTAACGCTTCAGCTGCTCTCACTTCTAGGTGTGTTGGACTGAAACTATTATAGTTGTTACTAATATTGTATAGTAATAATGAAGGGAGTGAAGAAGTTTTAGTTAGGACCCACTTATAAAAAATTTAAAAAATAAAAAATTAAGTTATAAGGTAGTTTGATGGTTAAGATTAGAGTAAAAGATATTGAGAATTTGAGTCTCGTCAACAAGAAATAATAATATACTAACATTTGTTAATAAATTAAAAATAAACTGTATTCTAATGAAATTGGATATACATCTATATCTATACTATTAATAAAGCAAAAACAAGTAATAACTACCATGCATGGTATAATTTTTAAATTCCATTTTTATCCTTTTTAACCTCTCCTTAATAAATGGAAACTTCCACATTTTGCTTTCATTTTTATCAATACATTATTACTCATCCACACATTCTTTTTTATCTTATCTCTTTCTCAACCCAAATATAAAACAATAGCACATGAAAAAATATATCCAACAACTCAATAATGATTATTAGATACATGGGAAATTTATAAAAGTTTTGTATATATCATATCAATTATTACATCTTATATTCCTAAATTTACATTTTTATTGAACTTATATGTTTTATTTTTTATACTTATAACTTATATCAAAAAATAAGAATGCGGGTCGATCGGCACGTAGTGCCGGTCGACACGCTAGTTACTTATAAAGGGAAAACCCAAAATAACCACCCACCATGGTGTAATTTGTGGTTCTCCCTATTTTGCCCTCACTATTTTCTAATTTTTACAAACAAAATCATATATAACCTAATGTTCCTCTTTACCTAATATATGCTCATATTATTTGGCTAATTATTTTTTATTCTTACATTATAACTATTAGTCTTTAATGTAGAACATTACACCAATCAAATAAATTCAACTGTAGATTACAAATATTTAACACAAAATATTATGTTTGACATTTGTGACATACAAACTATACATTGTAAATGATAGGAAAGCGAGTTGACAGACACGATAGTGACTATCAACACGCTTGTGTATATAATACTAAAAATACTTAAATTATTTGTTAAAAAAATGTGTGTTGATAATATATCATACTTTAGAAGTGTGAACAAAAATAATGATTATGTTTAATTCTCTTAGTGAAATTATATCAAAATCACTCATTTTTTTAACGAATAATGTAAGTAAAAATATTTATAAAATTATTTATTAGTTTTTCAACATTAATATTACATATAATATAATATAATATAATATAATTTCAGTGATATGGGGTTTAATAACACTGAACTCTCATCATACGACTATACTCATCAATATCATTACTGGTTTGATAATCAATAGGATATTAATAACTGTGAACTCTCATTTTCAAAGAATGGCCGGTCAAAAACTAAGACTGGGAACAGGAATTAGGGCAAGCGAGAAGTCTTAATGCAAGACACTGCCTCCTTATCAGCCGTGTCTTCTATACTTTCTTGTCTCCACCATCTTTGTTTCCGCTTTTCTGGTAACCACTAAAACCATTGGCACTTGCCATCACAGTCATAATTACATATCTGCATTAAGATTAAACTATATGAAGTAGAGATCAATTTTATATTTTTTGTTAGATACAAAATATAATAAAATAATCGTTATGATGTGGGATCTGTAAGTGGACAAAATATTCGGATTCCTTCACATAGAAGTTAGTCAATTATTCATAGTCATTTTCATATTCTTACCACAAGGGTTCATTGTAAAATTAGACCTGGTGGAAGAGAAATCAATAAATCAGAATATGAATGTAATCATCTAGACACATAATTAACTTTATTATGAAACTTCTCCTATTATCTATATAAGAAAAAAATGTATTTCATGACAAGTGTCAACTTTTCCTTTACTTTTTCCCTCTAAAATATGTTCATATTTTTATCATAAACTCTAACACATTATATCATGTGACCTTTTTTTCAATGTACCTCATCATATTGTAATATTTATTACTCGCCACTTATCAGTTCGTGAGGAATTCCTTCCAAAAAACTTTCATCATGTGCAATGCACCTTATCTCTTATATGTTATGACATCCTTAATTTCTTCTCAAAATACATGACTTAAGTGACTTTTGTAGCTCAAACATATTATACCTTTCATTTTTTTGAATTTCCTCATTTAAAACAAATATTAAAATATCTCTCTAACGTTTCAATTTATTAACCCTCCTAAAAAGTATCATTTCAGATTTTATTTTATAAAAAAAAACGAGTCAAACCTTTATTTTTTTCATCAAAATCTATTTAATATTTATTATCACTATTTTTCTATTCTATCTATTATCTATATATATAAGAAATTAGTGTAAATTATTTGTAATTCGTATTTATTAGTTTTCTAAATAATAATATTTTTAATAGGTATTTGAGAAGGTTTGAATCATATGAATGTACAGAATAATATATATATATATATATATATATGTATATATATATTCTTAATCATACTAATGTACAGGTAAGATATATATTCTCACTCATACGATAAAAAATATCATCTCGTGCGTAAGCATGGGTAACTCATTAATTCACAATAAAAGAAACTTCTTCATTAATTATTGACACATAACACTAAGTCCAAGATTGTAAATTTGGATATTTGATACAATAGAACCTGTAAAATTAAATGCAGCTGAAATGCGACATAATGGTCATTGGCTAATTGCGGCCACATTTTAAAATCTTCAACTAATACACCAATAATGGACTTACTTTGGGAGAGAATGCTGACACTCATTCATAAAGACTATCTTTGGAAATTACTAGGAAAGGGAAGAGATTAGTCAAAAGGCAAAGACTAGAGGAAAGGAAATAAAAGATAAACATCTCCCTTATTTGAGAATACAAAATTTGATGGGAGATTAAAGTTAAGATAATAAACTTAATAATGAGAAATATACAAAATATCATTATAAAATTGACTAAAACCATTTAAATATTTGGATATGTTTATCTTAAAAAAAACTCAAATTGAGTGAATCATAAAAATGGACATATAAATAGTTTTAGTGGATTACAGAAAATCTCTAAAATCATTCTCTTTTTTTTTTCCAACTTGTAAACATAGGAGACTCTCCCCAAAAGCTCGAGACAAATCCAAGCATGTGCTCAATGTATAGTCCTACAAATCCCTGAAGTAAAACAAAAACTATACCCTCACTCCCATGTTGCTATTTTACCGACCAAATAATTGTGAAAAAATCGTGAATCGAACATTAAAAATCTTAACCAAGGATTCTCCAATCTATATAACTGTTAATGACAAGGACACTGAGCTACCTATTAACCTTGTTATTTTTTTTCTATTAAATGCATCGAGATTTTACTCGTTTCGTTATCAAGCAGAATAAAATATGAGAAGCATTATGAGGAAGAGACGTTGGCCAATATTAAATAAAACACTGTTTGAAAAATGATTAATTGCACAGAAACGAAGAAACCAGTCCAAGTATGAAGAGTGACTTTGTAACCCCTATTGGGTCATTTAATTGGATGAAGGGAAATAAAATGATAGTAAGTATAAATTTATAATTACAGACTTTGAACGAAAAGAATGCTAAAAATTATTTTCTTCATTCAAATATAGCTCTTTCTTTATTTCCGAGAAAAAAAGGTATTTCATAAAAAAAAGCTTTAACCAAGCAAATGAGGAAATCATCATTGGAAATATAGAATAGATATTACATTTAATTCTGTTTTTTATTCCATAAAAAAAGTATGATTTTTTGTTTTAGTTTATTTTTTTTATGAATGGAAGATCTCTCATCATTCTATTTTGATAATAGCTTTAAGACATTATTATTAAGATTGCGAGGTCTTCGTTGCCAATTGCCAAAGCCATGATTCATCGACATTTCCCTTCATGAAATGTTAGTGGCGTCTTTTCAAGTTATTGAAAAACTTATATTTATTTTCTTCATTTTTACTTGGGCTATCTCAAGCTTTCTATTGTTGTCATATATATTGCATGTATTTACCTCAAAGGAGAGTAATATTTTTCCACCATTTGACCAATACTTAAGAGATTTTCTTTAAGGTGTGGAACTAGTAAAACATACTCGATAAGTTGTGTACCTCATTGTGTCTCCACCATGAAAACACCTTTACCTTTCGGCTCTACCATGGTGTCGTTACCCAATCAAGATTGCACTCTGACGGACTCATCAATATTTGTTGGAACTTGCATATTTAAATGCATATTAATAAGGTCATTAATGCTGACTTTTGAGTGTGAAATGAAAAAGCTCAAGTCCCACATGGTAAGGAGGAAGGACTTTGAAAGACTTTATAATCCTTAAGTGTTTCCTAAGGGGCGTGCCCAAAGGGGTGCAATGAGTTTTGTGGTGGTTGAGGACTCACACAAACAAACCCCACACATACGCGCACGTGCACACCACCTCCGCCTCCTCCGTTGTCCGTCCAGCTAGAGTAAGGTTCGGGCTTGGGAATAAAAAAAATTAAAATGAATTTTTCCTTTTTTTCTTCTTTTTGGACATATGGCACGTGTGTGACTAAATCAACAAACGGCTGGAGAGTGATTGGAGTGGGGAGGAAGAAGATATGGTCAAGGTGGAGGAGAATTCGGTCGTATGACCATTGGACTCTTCCTAACTGTCGGATCATGTGGTCATTTGAGATGAAATCTAACATCTAGGTCGTGGGATCGACATGGCCGTTGGAGGCCTCATCCTATAAAGAGAGACATTTTCCCTTCATTTTTACTTGTCCTAGTTAATAGCAATTCCTCAACTTTTCTTATCTCACTCTTTATATCTGCCGAAGCATTTCCGGCCAACATCTCCCTCTTTCTTTTCGTGGTACTAGAATTAGCATATGCAACCAAATTATGGGAATTTCTAGAACTGACACTAGTAGTCAAATTGTGGGTATTTCGAGATTTGACATAGGTAGCCAGAGTGTGGGTATTTCAAGAATTAGCATTGGTAGATATATTGTGGGTGTATTTGATAATGGTTCTTACAGTGCAGTAAGAATTTGAAAATAGAGAACTGAACTATTTTATCTTGAAGAAGGCGTGATTGATATTTTTCTTGCACATTTTGGACAATTCCACGAAACATCTTAAAGAGAGCGACCTTGTCGTGACTCAATCAGTAATAAATCTTTGGTGTGATTTACATTTATTGCGATTCACATAAACAACAATTTTTAAGACGTTTCCTACTGTTATGTCATTCACAGATAATATTAGTGGGCCGAACAGATTTGACTTTAACAAATCATTTCGGTTTAATGGAATAAATTTCAAAGGGTGACAACTATTAGGTATCAGAGGACAGAACACACCTAGAAGGGGGCTGAATAGGTGTAGCAGTTATCAATTACCGCTATTCGCACCAAAGCTATATTATGGAAAAAGCTCCAGTTAATCGATTAAATGTAAGCCTTAATCGATTAACACATACAAAACAACAAGATGCAAAATGGCTTCTTGCACAACAAGTCACTAACGTTCAAGAACAGATAAAGCATATATTTTTATACAGAATTAAACTAGATACAACAACCTAACAGTATCCAAAATATCAGCCAATATCATGCAATAATAAGACTTGAAATGTAAAGAGATTAAGGATAGAAAAAACCTACAACAAGGAATTTTATCAATACCATTAACTTCCGAATTTGTTGAGAATCAATAAACTAAGCGATAATCAATTCAAAGTTCCAGAACCTAAACCTCAAACTAGGCGAAATCAGTATGAGCATGAAACGATTAACAAATTCACACGAACTAAGCATTCATGCACTAGAGAGAGTAAATCAACTAAGTAAAGATAAACTCAACCAACCAGTTTCTAAGCAATGGAATTATGCAACCCATATTCAGAAATAAGATAGAAGAAATCAACAATAAAGAAACCGAAAATGCATTAATAACAAAACCTCAAGAGTTGTGATACATTACCAAAGGAACTTAGTCAAAA
>NC_032024.1:9289392-9289620 GCF_001865875.1 Lupinus angustifolius
AATAAGGTTATGCTAACCAATATGCACCAAAGTTAGTCATGCAAGAAGATCACAAAAACTAGAAACCTAAGATAATCACATGCTTCACAATGAAATGTAGGAACTGCAATGAAATGGGAAAAATCAAACACACAAGAGTAAGATAATCAAATCAAGATATCCATGAAAATCATCCAATGAATTCAAGTATGCCAAGAAACCAATCAAACCAAGAGGCGAGTCACAACA
>NC_032024.1:9289720-9292983 GCF_001865875.1 Lupinus angustifolius
TTGACAAGCCTCTAACATCAACATTATAAGCACACACACATAAAGATCAAAAAGACTTTTGAAGGTTTTAATGGGGCCAAGGACAAGGTAGGATAAATGATATGTAGGTAAAACCAAATGGAATATAGGAGCAATGGGGAATAAGTAAAAAATAAGCAAAAATCAACCCATAATAAGACCAAATATGTAATGCCAATCTTCTTTGCCTTACTCAACCTTTTTTCACTTTGGTTTCTCTTTTTGTTGTTTTTCATTTTGATTTTCGTTTTTTTATGAACACTTATGTACACAATTGTATTAACCATCATTAAGACATAACCAAGAATCCACAAGATTAGAAGAACAGTGCACCATTTCTTACTTAATACTCATTCCCAAAACAATTCGAAAGCTCCAAAATTCCCTAAGGTTAGGACAATCATGGTTTTTCACTTATAAGCTTGTAATGAGCTAAATAACAATGAAAGAGGTAAAAGTCTCAAAGGGGCTATCAAAGGATAAATTCGTTCAAGGTAGGCTTATATGGCTAAGTGGCTTATTCAAAAGAAACGCCTAGATTACTTCAATATGTGCATGTGAATATCAAGTATCAATAAGAAAATAGTCAAGTGCTAGAGTACAAGTAATCAAGAGTGCAATCACACATGAAAGAATATTAGATGGCATACAGCAATCCATCTACAATTAAGGCTCAAATTCTCACAAGGGACAAGTATATCACAATTGTTTTAACCTCTTAATTGTCAAGTTCTAGAGTGCAAGTAATCAAGAGTGCAATCACACATGAAAGAATATTAGATGGCATATAGCAATCCATCCACAATTAAGGCTCAAATTCTCACAATGGACAAGTCTATCACAATTGTTTCAACCTCTTAATTCTCAAAAGCAACTTGACATATAGAAATGCATGGATTCATACCACAAGATATCAAGACTTAAGTGAATGAAAGTATGGGAGAAAATGCCCAAGCCTAAGCAAAACCTAAAAGTCAAAGAAAAACATGCATCAACAAAACCTACAACCTACAATAGTCTCCCCCCTCCCCCCACACTTAAACTACACATTGTCCCAATGTAGCACAATTAGAAAATCCAGACGTACATATCAATCAATGGAATTGGACAAGTGCAATAAAAAGTAGAGAAGAGAAAGAAAAACTCCCTGATTCATAGAGGGAGGGAAGTGGGTTCAACCAATGAGTCCTCCTCCACAAGTTCATCCACTAAGGAAGGATTTGTGAGGAAAGGCTTGAGGCGATTCACATTAACCTTGAAGGTCTTATCTGTGGATTCACTTTTGATTTCTACAGCACCATAAGAAAACACATTAGTAACAACAAAAGGACCAATCCACCTAGAACGAAGCTTATCACTCATGAGTCCAAGCTTAGAGTTGTACAACAATACTTTTTGACCAACCAAAAATTCCTTTCTAGAAATCAAGTTATCATGGAATCTTTTGGTCTTCTCTTTATAGAACTTAGAGTTCTCATAGGCTTCTAAGCGGATCTCATCGAGTTCATTCAATTGGAGCTATCTTTCTTCACCAGGTTGATCAAGAGCCAAGTTACAAGTNAATACTTGTTGACCAACCAAAAATTCCTTTCTAGAAATCAAGTTATCATGGAATCTTTTGGTCTTCTTTTTATAGAACTTAGATTTCTCATAGGCTTCTAAGCGGATCTCATCGAGTTCATTCAATTGGAGCTTTCTTTCTTCACCAGCTTGATCAAGAGCCAAGTTACAAGTTTTCATAGTCCAATATGCACGATGCTCTATCTCTACAGGAAAATGACATGCTTTACCACAGACAACCCGATAAGGGGACATCCCTATGGGTGCCCAAAGAGCATCCTCAAGTTTGTTGCTCTAATCATTTCTGTTAGGCTGCACCATCTTCTCCAAAATCCTCTTTATCTCTCTATTTGAAATCTCAGCTTGCCCATTACATTGGGGGTGGTAAGGTGTGAAAACTCTATGAACAACCCCATATTTCTTGAGAATAGCTTGCATGGATCTATTGCAAAAGTGGGTGCCTTGGTCACTAACAATGGCTCTGGGTATGCCAAACCTGCAAAAAAAACAAAATCCATAACAACCCGAGCATCATTAGTGATGGTGGCCTTAACTTCCGCCCATCTAGAAACATAATCAACATAAATTAGAATATAGTAAAAGCCAAAAGAAACAAGAAATGGACCCATGAAATCAATACCCCTTACATCAAAAACCTCGCAAAACAACATAGGTTGTTGAGGCATCTCTTGTCTCCAAGAAAGGGTACCACCTGCTCTCTAACACTGCTCACAAGTGCTACAAATCCTCCATGCATCTTTGAAGATGGTGGGCCAATAAAATCCAGAGTCAAGCACCTTTGGTGCTGTCCTTTGGGTACCAAGATGGCCACCCACTGCAGAAGAATGACAAAACTGAAGGACTGACTCAATATCATAATCTGGAATGCATCTTCTAGTAACCTAGTTAGTATACAATCTCCATAAGTAGGGATCATCCCAAACATAATATTTAGCATCACTCTTAAGTTAATCATTTTGAGCTTTAGATGCAAGTGGAGGAAAACCAGATGCAACCAAATAATTTACAATATTGGCAAACCAAGGGGTGGGGAAAGAAACAGAAATATTCAAAAGTTGTTCATCAGGAAAATCATCTCTGATAGGCATCATATCAACAACTCCCTCAATCCTGCTCAAGTGGTCAGCCACCATATTTTGTGTTTCACTCTTGTCACGGATCTCCAAATCAAACTCTTGGAGCAAGAGCATCCATCTAATCAACCTTGGTTTAGAATCAATTTTCTTCAATAAGAACTTCAAAGCTGCATGGTCAGTGAAAACAATAATTCTAGAACTAAGAAAATAAGACCTAAACTTATCCAGAGCAAATACAATAGCTAAAAGCTCTTTTTCAGTTGTGGTGTAATTGGCTTGTGCAGCATCTAAAGTCCTAGAAAGCATAATAAATTACCTTAGGCAGTTTGTCCATATTTTGAGCAAGGACAGCCCCCAATGCATAATTAGAAGCATCACACATCAACTCAAAAGGGACTGTCCAATCAGGTGCCTGGATAATAGGAGTGGTGGTCAAGGCTGTCTTGAGGCAATCAAATGCCTCCATACATCTCTCATCAAAATCAAAGACCACTTCCTTTTGAAATAGGTTGGATAGTGGAAGAGCCTTTTTGCTAAAATCTTTAATGAACCTGCGATAGAAACCTGCATGACCAAGAAAAGAACGAA
>NC_032024.1:9293083-9294593 GCF_001865875.1 Lupinus angustifolius
GAGATCACATGCCCCAAAACTATGCCTTGCTCTACCATGAAATGACATTTTTCGTAATTCAGAACAAGGTTAGTTTCGATGCATTTATGAAGAACTCTATCCAGACTATCCAAACATGCATCAAATGAAGATCCATAAACTGTAAAATCATCCATAAACACCTCTATGCAATTCTCTAAAAATTCACTGAAAATGCTCACCATACACCGCTAGAATGTATCAGGGGCGTTTCATAGCCCAAAAGACATCCTCCTATAGGCAAAAGTGCCAAAGGGGCAGGTGAACGTGGTCTTCTCCTGATCCTCAGGAGCAATATGGATATGGAAGTACCCAGAAAAACCATCAAGAAAATAGTAATGAGATTTACCTGCTAAGCGCTCAAGCATCTGATCAATAAATGGTAAAGGAAATTGATCATTTCTTGTTGCTTGGTTGAGCCTCCTATAATCAATGCATACTCTCCAACTATTCTGCACTCTCGTAGGAATCAACTCATCTCTCTCATTTCTCACCACTGTAATTCATGTCTTCTTTGGAACCACCTGAACTGGGCTCACCCAATGACTATCAGAAATGGGATATATAATCCCAGCTTGTAAAAGCGTTGTGACCTCTTTCTTCACAAACTCATGGATGATTGGATTGAGTCTCCTTTGTGGTTGTCTCACTGGTTTAGCTCCATCTTCCAAGAGTATCTTATGCATGCACATAGGAGTTAATACCAGGAATATCAGCTAAGGTCCAACGAATTGCCTTCTTATGCTTCTTCAGCACTTGCAACAACTTCTCCTCTTGATCATCATCAAGGGAGGGGGAAATAATAACAGGAAACTTCTCATCATCCTCTAAGTAAGCATACTTGAGGTTTTCAGGCAAAGGTTTAAGCTCCAATAAAAGTGCCTACAAAACAGACGGAACGAAAGTTCTAGACATAGATTTTGCAGCTTGCACCTGGACAAGTAAATCAGATTGTTGTATGTTGTCTGCAGCAATTGGGTTAGTTCAATCTGATTCTACAACATTTGGATCAACAGAAATATGCAGAAACTCATCAATACAAGAATTACACATTTCAGAATCAGTGCAAGTATGACAAGTGTATGAGTCTATCAATGACATAGTATCAAATTCATTAAGAAATCACATATATGCTCATTAGTTAACTCATCAAGTAAATCAATGTGAAACACATAATGGTCCTCAGATGGGTGCTTCATAGTATCAAAAATATTAAACCAGACCACAATATCACCAAAATCCATAGATAATGTTCCAGCATGGACATCTATCTTGGTTCGGGTTGTTCTAAAAAAATGGCATCCCCAAATTGATAGGAACTGTGTTACGGGAGGATATCCCTTCCATATCGAGAATATAAAAATCAGCAGGAAAAATAAGTTCACCAACCCGAACCAAGACATCCTTTACCAAACCAACAATGTAGGCAATACTCTTGTTTGCTAATTGAATCACTACCCTAGTGGGTTGCATAGGTCCAAGTGAAAGAGAC
>NC_032024.1:9294693-9294909 GCF_001865875.1 Lupinus angustifolius
CCTCTCATTACCTTTGAGCCTCCTCTTGTTAGTGCTCATCTCCTCTAGAAATTTTAAATATCTTGGAATTTGTTTGATTGCATCCAATAAAGGTATGTTCACCTCTACCTTTCTAAATGTGTCCAAGATCTCCTGGTCTACATCTTCCATCTTCTTACTTTGAATGGCTCTTGGAGGAAATGGAAGAGGAATGGAAGATGGTTGTGCAGCACTTGT
>NC_032024.1:9295009-9296280 GCF_001865875.1 Lupinus angustifolius
GGTTGCATTATTTTTGATGCAGCTAGATCAACTTCAATATGTTTGCCTGGCCTTAGAGTGATGGCACTCACATTTTTCGGGTTGACCACAGTCTGGGAAGGAAACTTATCAGAATTCTGAGAGTGCAATGTGTTTAATGAAGTAGCCATTTGTCCCATCTGGGTGGTCAAATTCTGTATGGAGAAATCTTGTATCTGAATGGAAGCTCTGGTCTCTTGCTGGAATTGCATATTCTGCAATGTCATTTGCCTAACTAATTCTTCTAATGAGGGTTCATTAGATGTAGTAGCAGGATTACTATTCACTTGTTGATATGCTGTTGGATTGGAGGCGGCACATATGGTCTATTTTGTGCAGCATTATTATTCTGAAATGGTGGCCCTGGATGAGGCTGTGAAGGATCAGACCATCTAAGATTCGGATGATTCCTCCAACCAGGTTGTATCTGCTTGATGAAGGATCATCAATCTGTTGTTGTTGTGGTCTGTTGTTGTAAATATTTGCAGCATAGGCCTCGGGATGGTCACCAGTTTTGGGCTCCAAGAGAGAAGGACAAACATCAGCATAATGGTCAGTTGCGGTGCAAATGCCACAAACTTGTGCTGCAAGTGGAGGTTTCTGCTGATTCATGGCAAGTTCAGTGACCAAGGTAGCAAGGGAGTCAATTTTTTTCTCAAGTTTATCTTGTCTTACCGAATCTTTCCCAACATCATGGACACTTCTGACCAATATAGCATCACTACTTCTTGCACTGAACTATTGAGAGTTGGAAGACATCTTCTCAATCAAACCTCTAGCCTCAAAAGGGGTCATATCTCCAAGTGCACCACCACTAGCAGCATCAATGATATTCCTCTCCATGTTGTTCAGACCCTTATAGAAATATTACAGGAGGAGTTGTTCAGAGATCTAATGATGGGGGCAGCTTGCATATAGTCTCTTGAATCTCTCCCAATATTCATAGAAACCTTCTGCATGTAGTTGTCTGATTCCAGAAATATCTTTTCTTATTGCAGTGGTCCTGGAGGCAGGAAAGAATTTTTCAAGGAAGATTCTCTTCAGGTCATCCCAACTAATAATAGAACTAGGGGCCAAGTAATACAGCCAATCTTTTGAAGCACCCTCAAGTGAATGTGGGAATGCCTTCAAACATATGTGATCCTCTTGGACATCACGAGGCTTCATGGTGGAACATACAATGTGGAACTCCTTAAGATGCTTATGAGGACATTCACCTGCAAGTCCATGAAACTTAGGCAACAAATGAATTA
>NC_032024.1:9296380-9297217 GCF_001865875.1 Lupinus angustifolius
ACACAAGCTTTCATATGTGAAATCAGGTGCAGCCAGCTCCCTTAATATCCTCTCACATGAGATTGGAGGTGGTTCAGCCATATTTTCAGAGTATGCAACAGAATGCACAGGAACAGCAGAATCAGTATCACTATCAGGTAGGTTAACACTAAGATGAAAAGACTCACTATCTAAATTTAAATTCCTAACTTGTCTAACCAAACTATGAAATGTTCTATCAATTTCAGGATTTATTGGAGGCAAAGAGTCAGGATTTGCCCTAGTCATGCACTAAATGCAGCAATAAGAAACATGTAAGGCAGTAAGGGAAATACATGTTAAATTTCAGTAATCAAACAAAACTTTGCATCAATAAAATCCTAATAGCATAGGAAACATACACAAAAAGTTTCAGGACAAAACTCAAAGCCTAACTAATTTAATTAAATGCAACAAAATCAAAACAATTGGAAAAATAAACTTGTAAAATAAAAAAGAAATAGTAAACAGACTCTTTTTGGATTTTCATGGTGGGTTCCATAAATGCAGTGTGTAGATAAAGAATCATTGGATTTTTTCTACCCCAAATGCATATATAATATGTCCAATTCTGATAAAAGATTCCAAAGTTATGCCAAAAATAGAAAATCAACAGTAAAACTAGTCACTACTTGTTTGTATCTCACAACCAGTAGCAGCAAGGTGGTTGACTATGATGCATCCAGTATTCAATATGTGATGAAATAAGTGTGGAAACAAAGTTTCATGTAAAAGTTCCAACCACAATTATATTAACCAACATATACCCGAATCAACCAACAGGCAAATAACTAAACAAGACAGCAAACAACAAACAGT
>NC_032024.1:9297317-9311478 GCF_001865875.1 Lupinus angustifolius
AAGAACAAACCGAAAATGAAAAAATGAAGAAGGAGTGAAACCCTAGCAGAGCTAAAAGAGGGAAAATGAAAATGTGTTTATGTTTTAAAGTGAGGAAAAGTAAAGTGTGTGTGTTTGGAGTGGTGAATCCGAATTTAACCCCTCCAACACACATAAAACCGAATTGGGCCTAAACAATGGGCCCAAAGCTAAATTACAATAAAAACAACTCATAAAATAAAAATACAATCTTCACTTCAGCACATATCCTCGACTTCCATAATGTCCAAAATGCGATTGGTGCCAAATGTGATCTGAAAATGATAATAGATTTACTCAGGCCAAATAATCCCAATTTAACTCATTTTAGGAATATTAGGCCAATAAAGTCTAAAACACTAAACCATGTGAACAAAAGTCAATTAGGCACCAAGAATAATCAATCATGCTAAATTAAGGTTATGAACAGTGTGTAATATATTGCTCATCAAATAGCATGTAAACAGGAGGCTTAATCATACAAGATAGATGCATATAACCAATCATGGTCAAGAACCATAAACACACATTCATACTATATATGACATAAATAAACATATGATATAAGCAATTGAAACAAAACCAGTAACGATCAAAGTTCAATATTATGCATATCAAGTTATAAATGTTCAGAATAAGTAGATAGTAACTATTGCAAACCAATAAAAGCAAAGAGAAAATATGTCTCAAAGAGAACAAAGCAACACAATCCTGAATTTAGCCATTAGAAGAAATAAAACTAAGGTATCTTAAGGTCTAGAGTCTTCTAACTGAGGATGAGGAGGACGGTTTTTGTCATCAGGAATTGTCAGACTACTATCTCTCTTGATGAGAACTCTTAGCTTGTCAAATTCTGCACAAAACCTGTCATTTTGTGCCTTAGCAGTGGTTTGAACAAAGCTCATCGAGGACTTATAGTGGTTATCAATGTAAGCGACCTGACATTCCTCAAACTGCTCCAAGTTAGTGTGATAAAAGTCCTTCAAAGACTGAAAGTGCAGATCCATTATGTTGTTCAGCCTCTGCTCCATAGCATCCAAATGAGCTAATCCAAATGAAGGTTCTTGTGGTGCATTCCCACTTGTTTCCCCCTGAGTTCCTACATTCTGCTCATATGTCCCTGCCTGATCATCATCTTCAGATAAGTCTAGATTCACAGTGGTGTAGTCCTCTTGATATTTCCAAGTATTTCCATACTTATAAATACCCATCTTGTGAATCAAGCTCTCACCAACAAGGTGATCTTTATCAGTAGATTCCATTATAATAGTGTCAGACACATCAATGTGTAGATAATCAATAACTGTCGAAATGAAGATATTGTACGGTAGCAGCTTAGATTGCAAAGTAGACACACTATACATGACCTTAAGGATCTCTTCAGGCCAATTTATCATAACGTTCTCCTTGACAGCATACATGAACCTCAAATCATTCACAGTGGGTTATGCATGATTTGTGTTCCTTTAAACCAGAATATATGCTATTAGATAATGCAAAAGTCTATTCTCCCCATAAAGCGATCCAACTTTAGTTAACTCTCCTTGGACATACAAATGAGGTCCTCTCAAACATGACTTATAAACTTCAGCAGCATCAAATGAATTCTTAATCAAACCCCAATCACCAATACTAGCACCATTAGTAGATAATCCTCCACATTCATAAAAATTTCCTCACTTAACTCAAATAAATTCTAGAAACCCTGGACCAATACTTCCCATCTTTATATCTAAAGTTTGCATATAATTCCCTAATTATAACAGGGTATATATTTCCCTTTAATTCAAAAAATGTGACAACTCCTTGAGCTTGCATGTCATGCAGAAAATCAAAGTTTTGTTCCGCCATCCAAGTTAAGTCGGCATACCACATATATGCAGGTTTCCTACCTTGAAATTTTGACAACCGGGTCTCCTGCAGAATGAGGGAGTAGCAAGGGTCTCCACGGTCCTGCCTCACACTTGGATTTGAAGATGAAGTAATCGGAGTCCTTCGTGCACGTTGTGTTGTTGTCTTAATCCTTTTTGAGCGACCTCTTTCCATTGTTGATTGTAAAACCGAGAGGATTGAGAGGTTTAAGAGGATTTTGGGAGAAACCTAAACTTAGGGTTTGGAATTGGGGAAAACGAATTTCTTAGAAATTTGAGAGTGATTGGAGTTTAATGAAATGCAATATGGGTAGAGGGTGAGGTTTAATCTTCGTTTAAGCTAAGGATTGAGATTGTGTTATTGCCTCTGAGATTTAGAGAGAAAAGGGGATAGAGAGATTTTGGAAAAATGCTAAAAATGTAGTTGTTTCTACTTTATCTACTGTTGTTAATCGATTAAGAGTTGCACTTAATCGATTAATCATAGTTAAAATTCCAGATTTTTAGAAAAATAAGCCCATGTAATCGATTAAGATGAAACATTAATCGATTAAAGTTCTTAGAAAATGAAGTTTTATCTACTGGAACTTATTTTAATCGATTAAGACTTTTGGTTAATCGATTAACTGACATAAAATTTGTAGAATCAAGTAGGTTTTTGAGTTTTAAAAGCATGTCAAAATTTCTAACCTATATTTAACAATTTTAGGCAAATACACATACATATAGAGCTTATTATACTAGGTCATGAATCATATTAGGAATACAATGCATTCAACAAGTATTCATTTTGAAGCATACAAGGCATTCAACATGCAAGGCAAATAATAGACTGTTAGAAAACTTAATCAATATATTTTTCATCAAAGATTTCAAGTTCTCTTCGAAGAACATAAAGGGTATCTCGTGAGAGGGGCTTTGTAAAAATATTTGCTAATTGTTTAGTAGTTTCAACAAACTCAAGCACACAATCGCCTTTTTGAACATGATCACGTAAGAAGTGATGCCTAATTTCTATATGCTTGGTTCTCAAATTAAAAACGGGATTCTTGCACAGGTTTATGACACTTGTATTATCACATTTAATATGAATTTTTTCTAGATTAAGACCAAAGTCCTTAAGTTGCTGCTTCATCCAGAGGATTTGAGCGCAACACACACTGGCGGCAATGTGTAACACCGTGAATTTTCCGTGTATATTTATTTTAACAACGATTAATTTTAGAAATTAATCGGTATTAAATTAGACTAAACCGTAGTTGAGTGTTAGTCTTTTTTCATGATTTCATATTTTATGGTAAAGTTTCGTAATTTTCTGTGACGGAAAGTTTTTGAGCTACTGTCAGGCCCAAATTCGCCCGAATTCGGCCCAGTAACGTGTTTTTTGAGTTCTGTAACTCGGAATCGAATTTCGATTGCGCCTTTGGCTTCGAAATATTATTTCGAGTGAAGATAGACATCAATTTTTTCCATAACGCATTTCTAAATATTTTTCACTCCAAATTCCGTGTTTCGAAGTTCTAACCATAAACCAAAGTCGGGAGATTTTTAATATCCGACCGAGTATTAGCCGACAAAAATCGAGCATGGTTTATTCGGGAATGTTTTTTCGAAAAGGTCACATCGCTTTCATTTAAGATGCTTGCTTGTGGAACAAGCAAAAATACATATCCTCTTACACAAAATCCCTTAAATCACTCATCTACCTCTTACACATCTTCTTTTTGGAAGAAACCATTGGTCTTTACCCACTCTCAAAAAGTTTCAGGAAAAAACTCAAGGCCTAACTAATTTAATTAAATGCAACAAAATCAAACGATTGGAAAAATAAACTTGTAAAATAAAAAAGAAACAGTAAACATACTCTTTTTGGATTTTCAGGGTGGGTTCTACAGACGCAGTGTATAGAGAAAGAATCGTTGGATTTTTCTACCACAAATGCATATATAATACGTCCAATTCTTATCAACAATTCCAAAGTTATGCCAAAAATAGGAAATCAACAATAAAACTAGTCACTACTTGTTTGTATCTCACAACTAGTAGCAAGGTGATTGACTATGATGCATCGAGTATTCAATATATGATGAAAGAATTGTGGAAACAAATTTTCACGCAAAAATTCCAACCACAACTATATTAACCAACATACACCTGAATCAACCAACATGCAAATATCTAAACAAGACAGCAAACATCAAATAGTGAATGCTACAGGCACATTTTGAAACCCAAATAGAATGGTTATTCTAAGACACACACTAAACTATACTAAGAACATTTGGCAAGAACCGATAATCCCCGACAGCAGCACCAAATTTGATCGAGACCGTACCCGACACAAATAATATAACAATTAAAACTCCAGTACTAGGAAGTGACTCCTAGGTCGTTTCTCAAGGATTATCTTTCAAGCAAAGCTTCAAATAACTTATACTCACACACACAAGGGGGTTTTTGTTGTTGGATAGTATGAACATAAATCAAATTCAGAAACAGTAGTTAAGCAATGTAATAAAATGACTAAATCCCTTTGGTTCGTTTGTTCACAACTCAATCCTCGGTCTCAAAAGATTATTTTCAGATTCCAACCATTAACTTCCGAATTTGTTGAGAATCAATTAACTAAGCGATAATCAATTCAAAGTTCCAGAACCTAAACCGCGAAATCATTATGAGCATGAAACGATTAACAAATTCACACGAACTAAGCATTCATGCACTAGAGAGAGTAAATCAAATAAGTGAAGATAAACTCAACCAACCAGTTTCTAAGCAATGGAATTAAGCAAACCATATTCAGAAATAAGATAGAAGAAATCAACAATAAAGAAACTAGGGAGTTATCTCCCTTTTTCATCCAAGAAAATACACACCACTCGGTATACCATACTTCCTGATATAGCAGGAGTAGAAAGTGTGGCCATGAGTGCCACAATAGAAACATGTAGGAACTTTCTTATTATACAACTTTTTATTTGGTCGAGTTACAGGTTTCCTATATGGTTGTTTCCTACACAAAAGGGAAATATACCCTAATCCAGTACGATCACAAATGGTTTTAGTTTGACTAAGCATAGTGTCTAGTTGGTTCTGATTCTCCATGAGTTTTGTGAGTTTTTCATTAAGTTTCAAATTTTCATTTCTCAAAGTCTTGCAAGACTCATAGACAGTTGATTGACATAATTTATTATTTGAGCAATCGCATGTATTACAAGAAAATATTACATCTAATGTTTTATTCTCAAGTTTCAGCTTATCTAATTCTTTCTGTAATAGGACTATTTTCTATTCATTTAGAAGGATTACGTATTTTCTATCGGAACTAATCCTAGCTAAATTTTTTACTTCCTTAGGTAATTCGACATAAGCATTATATAAATCCTCATAAGGAGGTGAATCATCAGAAAATGAAGATGAGATGTCAGAGTATACCACATTATTAGCCTCATTTGAATAATTTGAATCATAAGCTTCATTTGTTCTGGTCATTAGGCATAGCTTGGCGGTCTCCTCCTCATCTGAGGTGCTTGATGTCGTATCCTCCTCCGGTATGTCCCAGACAATGTAGGTCTTCTTTGACTTGAAGTCCCGAGGAATGCTCTTCTCCGAATCAACTTTCTTGAGATAAGTACGACATTGAAATCTCACTCGTGGCAAGTGAAGCGCTTTTTATTACCTTTGCCTTTTCGAATTGATTCACGCACTTCTTTTTTCTGAAATCGTTTAACGCCTCCTTTCTTTAGGAACATCCCGAATTTTCGTACGAGAAGGCTCAACGTTCATCATCAATATTTGAATCAGACTCAGCATCTTCTTTATCTTCAGTAGATTGAGATGTCGTTGCTTTAAGAGATGTGCCTTTCTTCTTGCAGTCTGATTCCTCATGCATCGCCAAGCGCCCAAGTTCGATCTCGTGCTCTTGAAGCTTTCCAAACAGTGTTGCCAAAGGCATGGAGTCAAGATCTTTGGATTCCATTATAGCTGTAACTTTAGGTTGTCATCTCCTGTCAAGCCAACGTAAAACTTTATTAGTTAGTTCTCCTTTGGTGAAAGATTTATCTAGAGCAACTACGTGGTTTACTATATGTGTGAATTATTTTTGCATGTCGCCGATAGATTCACTCAACAACATAAGAAACAACTCGTACTCATGTGTCAGGGCATTCATCCTGGCATGCTTGGCTTCGCTAGTGACTTCGTGAGTCACTTGTAAAGTGTCCCACATTTCCTTGTCACTTTGACATTGCGAAACCCGAAAGAATTCATCATATGACAGGACTGATGTGATGATGTTTTTAGCACGTAGGTTGTATTGAACCTTTTTATGTTCATCATCAGCCCATAAACTCTTGGGTTTTTCTTTCGGTTCATCGTCCACTAGATGCATTGGAATGAAAGGCCCGTTGACTACGGATTCCCAAATATTTGAGTCAATGGCTTCTATGAATATTTTCATCCGGACTTTCGCTTTAGGATCACGCGTATGTAGATGATCTAACACGACGTGCTAGCTTTGATACAGCTTGTGAGGTATCAGTGGACATAACATACCTAGAAGGGGAGGGGGTTGAATAGGTGTAGCGATTATCAATTACCGTTTTTCGCACCAAAGACCTATTCTGGAAAAAGCCCTAGTTAATCGATTAAATGTACGCCTTAATAGATTAACACATACATAACAGCAAGATGCAGAATGGCTTCTTGCACAGCAAGTCACCAACATTCAAGAACAAATAAAGCAGATATTTTTAGACATAATTAAACTAGATACAACAACCTAATAGTATCCAAAATATCAGCCAATATCATGCAATAATAAGACTTGAAATTTAAAGATATTAGGGATAGAAAAAGCCTGCAGCAAGGAATTTTATATTGGTTCGTTTGCAGGTCCACTTGCAAACTACATCCAGGCCTCACCTTATGATCTCGGGAGATTTTTCTTCACTAATATTGAACATAATGTCTAGTTACATGCAAACTTCCAATACAACACTTAGACGCTCCCTTCTTGAATCCAAGAATCCACTTTCTTGGTTTGACTCTCTTAATCGCCTAAGAAAACCTTTCTTGCGATCTAGCCCCAACCAAGAACTTGTTCTAAACTCAAGACCTCTAAGTCTTGGTCAAGACGCACCAAATATCTTAGTTGATAAAATACCAAGAGAAAATTCTCTTATTACAAAGACAGTACACAAAAAACTTAGTTTTATAAAGCACACTTTTGCTCAAAATATTACAATTAAAAAAACTCAACTAAAAACCATATACAAAACTCACAAGATAATATGAATATGTATGAGTTTATGAAAATGCAGAAACACATCATTTCTACCCTAAAATTCTCTTAAAGAAATGCAAGAAAAGATATGATTGTTTAACATATAGACCATATGTAATATGATGACAATCAAAGCCTAAGCATGGCACTATCTCTCTCTATCTCACAATGCATTTCACTCTGCCTATATGACACAATTAAGCTAAAAAATATGCACCTAACAATTTCTAAAATGAATGATATGATGTGGTAGACGTTCTGAATTCACAGTTTTTATAGAAAACCATTTAGAGTCCCGGATAATCGATTAAGTACTCATTATTCGATTAACGGGTTGTTGGGAATAACTGTTTTCTGGTTTTCAGTTATTTTTTGGAACCGTAATCACGTTAATCGATTAACACATCTCTTAGTCGATTAATTGGCACATTTTCAGCTTATTGATTAAATTGTAAACAACCTATATGTTATGCTTATCAACTATACATGTTTTACCAATATATTATACCTAAGATGCACAAGTAACATGTATGATTAATACATGAACACATAATGATCTAGATGGAATGTCTCATGTAAATGAAATGATTACTTTTTAGGCTTGTGAGAATTGCATCTAGGTTTACCTAACCTAGACTCAATGTCTAAGGTACACATCTTAGACTTCTAAAAATAACTCTATTAAAGAACCTAGTCTAGATATGAAACACTTGAGTCCATGACATGTTGATTTATTGAATCATATTCAAGCTTTCACTAAGTCCTTGTCTTCATCAAAACATAGGCAAAAGTCCAATAGTGCTCTACTTGACAACTTGCACTTTCAACAACATAAGATGAAATTCTTTCTCACCATGGGAAAAGTTGTCCATGTTTTGAAACTGATGTCCAATGGTGTCGGAAAAAGTTGAAAAGGAGGAGAAGGATAAATTGGACATTAAGATAGCTCTCTGGAATGAAAATGAATACATATGTTAATATTTCATTCTGAATGGGTTGTAAGATGATCTCTATGATTACTACAACCTATAGAAGTCTGCAAAATTAATTTGATTTGCAATTGAGAAAAATATGATACTGTAGAATCTGAGATTAAAAAGTATGTTGTTAGCCTAAATGAATAGAGTCTCAGTTCCTTGAGATACCTATAATTGCTCATTAAATCGTCTATGAGAGTATGTCCCTAGTGGTTGGCATTATTAACAAACTGTTTCACCGCTAGAAGGACTTCAAAAACCTTCTCAGCCACACGACCAAAGAATTCTCTTTGGAATCGTTTATCAATCGTCAGCATATTGAGGAAGAGGCGCGTAGACAAGATCAGAGAAATAAGGTGTTGATTATCTTCAGCAGCAACACTAGGAACAAACTCTTAGGTATGACTTTGAAGCCTACTAGCAATTATTTTAATAATTTGAGCAGCAATGGGATTAAGACCAAGAATACCAATCGCAACAAGAAATTGAACCCTTATAAGATTTAATTTGCTAAATTATCCGCTAATAATGACTCTGCAATGTGTTTATATGTTTCAAATGTGGGACCCCAAGTCATATGGCACGAATATGCTGCAATAATCCAATGGATGGTCCTCTATAAAACAACATGATCAATGAGCCACTTATGGCAGTTTTATTTGAGGTTAACATGGTAGGAGGGTCTAATGGGTGGTGGGGCGCCTCCCACCATGTCTGTTACGGTCGTGTTATGTTCAAGACATATATTGATGTTGATGACAAGAAAGCGATGTTGGGTGATTCTCGCACCACTGTTGTTGTTGGAACTGGTGATGTGGAGCAGAAGTTTACATCTTAGAAGTCTCTAATTCTCAAAGATGTAATCCACACTCTATAGATGAGGAAAAATTTAGTTCTTGGTTATCTTCTTAATAAGGCTGGTATTACCCAGACCATAGGGGCATATTTGTATACTCTGACTAAGACTGAGGTATTTATAGGGAAATGATATCCCACTGATAAAATGTTCAAATTAAATCTTGATGTTATTATGAATAAAATTTCTGATTCAGTTTATGTGTTGTGTGATTTTAATATTTGACATGTTAGACTTTGTCATATTAACAAACGATCAATTTCAAACTTTTGTAGCTTAGCTTTAATTCCAAATTATATAAAAATGATTTTAAAAATTGTGAATCATCTAGTTAAGCGAAAATAACTAAAAAACCGCTTAAATTTATAGTGCAAGAATCCAAGCCTTTGGATTTGATACACTCTGATATATGTGAATTAGATGAGACATTAACTAGAAATGGTAAACTTTATTTTATCACCTTTGATGATAATAACTCTTACTTTACATGTGTATATCTTATGAAAAATAAATGTGAAGCAATTAACATGTTTAAGTTATATATGACTGAAATTGAAAATCAAATCTGTAAGAAAATAAAGAAACTCAAACAATAGAGGCATTGAGTATTATTCTAGCATGTTTAATAATTTTATAAATTTAATGGTATTATTCATGAAACAATTGCACCATATTCACCTGAAATGAATGGTAAAGCTGAAAGAAAGAATAGAACATTAACTGAATTAATAGTAGCTAGTATGCCAAGTTTGGTGCAACACCTTCTTTGTGTGTTAAATTTTATTAATTGATTCCTATGTGTTAAATAGAGTCTCTAAGGCTAAAATAAAATTTCCCCATATGGAAATCTTTAAGATTAGACAACCAAATTTGTCTTATTTGAGAACTTGGGGTTTTCTGGCTTATGTTCAGATCCTATACCCCAAGAGAGTTAAACTCGCAAGTAAAGCCTATGAATATGTATTCATTGGGTATGATGTAAACAACAAGACATACATGTTTTAGGACCTTAACAAAAATTGATCAATGAGTCTAATGATGCTGACTTCAATGAAAATAAATTATGTTTAAAAATGAGAAATAGTGGAGTTTTTCAACTAGTCTCGTACTTGTGATTAAGTATAGTGATAAAAATGAAGGGTTAACAATGAAACCTAAAAGAATTGAGAGAGCAATATCTATTCAAGAGTATGGACCTGATTATATAGTTTATACATTAGATTATCTCCAAGAAGCTTTGACTTCTTTGGATGTTGATTTGCGGAAGGATGTCATAAATAATGAGATGGATTCTCTAGAGTCTAACAAGAACTGACCATTGGTTGTAAGTGGGTATTGATAAATAAACTGAAACTTGATGGCACATTGGATAAATATCATGTTGCCTTGTAGCGAAGAGTTTTAGACAAAATGAGAATATAGATTTCTACGAAACCTTTTCACATGGGACTAGAATAACATACATTATAGTACTAATAGCGCTCGCTGTGATACATGATTTAGTAGTACATCAAATGGATGTTAAGACCGTTTTTTAAATGGTGATTTAGAAGAAGAAATCCATATATAATAGCCTAGAGGTTTTGTAATCTATGAGCAAGAAAATGAGGTCTTCAAGTTAGATAAGTTCATGTATGGTCTTAAGCAAACAACTAAATAGTGGCATAAAAAATTTAACAATTTAATTGTCTCGAATGGATATAAGGTGAATGAAAGTGACAAATACATTATTACAAATCAGAAAATGACATTTTCATTATCATGTGTCTCTATGTAGATGCTCTACTCATATTTGGTTCCAACATTCATATTGTGAATAATGTGAAATCATTATTGTGTAACAACTTTGATATGAAAGATCTTAGAGAAGCAAGTATCATCTTTGGTATAAATATTACTAGTCTTTGTTATGACCGCTTCTGAGTACTTTTATGTGTTTCCCGCTTTCCTTCTCCATAAAGGTCTTGAACACTACAAAGAATTCTGACTTTTATTTTATAAAATAGACTCATGCCATTCTAGAAAAGTCATCAATGAAAAGATGAAGTACATGTGGTTAGTGAGTGATGGCGTCCTCATTGTCCCATAGACGTCAATGTGGATAAGCTCCAACAAGATTTTTTTCCTCCAACCTTCCTTGAAAATGGTAGTCTGTGTTGCTTCCTAAGTAGACATCCTTCACATGCTCCTTCATTATTTTTTATGCATGGAAGATTTCTTATCATTCTATTTTGATATAATAGTTTTAAGACATTATTGTTAAGATGTTGAGATCTTCAATGCTGAAGCCATGAGTTATTGACATGTCCTTTCAAGGCAATATTAGTGGTTTATTTCCAAGTTATTAAAAAACATATTTCTTTTCTCCATTCTTACATGGGCTATCTTAAGCTTTCTATTGTTGTCATATATATTGCATGTATCTACTTGAAAATGGACAGAGTGTCCTTTCTCTATCATTTGATCAATACTTAAGAGATATTCTTTAAGATGTAGAACTAGTAAAACAACCTCGATAAGTTGCATACCTAATTGTGCCTCCACCATGACAGTGCCTTTGTCTTTGGACTTCACCACTGTCCCATTATCCAATCGAACTTGCACTATGATGGACTCATTAATATTTGTTAGAACTTGCATATTTATAGGTACATTAATGGGGTCATTAATGATGACTTTTGGATGTGAAACAAAAAAACCCAAGTCCTACAAAGGAAGGATGAGGGACTTTTTTTTATGGAAGGAAGGATGAGGGACTTGGGAAGGCTTTATAAGCCTTAAGTGCCCCCTAAGGGGTATGCCATTAGGGCTACAATGGTTTTTATGGTGGGAGAGGGCTCACACAAACAAACCTCCACAAATGCGCGCTTGTGCACCACAACCACCACATCCTCCTCCATTGTCGTATGGTCGGCCGGGTTGTGTCAGGATTGGGCTTGGAACTAACAATTTTTTCTAAAAAGAATTTTTATTTTTATTTTCTTTTTGGACGTGTGGCTGACCAAGTCAACACCCTTGTCGTATGTGTGTGACTTGGTTAGCATACGGTTGGAGAGTGAGGGGAGTAGGGAGAAAGATTTGTTCAAGGTGAAGGATAATTCGGTCGTGTGACTATTGGATCATGTGCCCGTTTGGGATGAAATCTTGCATCACGACCATCAGATCACCATTGGAGGCCTCCGTCTATAAATAGATGCATCTTCCTTTCATTTTTACTCATCCCAGTTGAGAGCAATTTGCCAACTTTTCTTCTCTCCCTCTTTATATCCGTCGAAGCATTTTTGATCAAATTCTCCCTCTTTCTTTCTATGGTACTAGAACTGACACAAGCAGCCAAATTATGGGAATTTCGAGAACTAGCACTGGTAACCAGATTGTAGGAAAGTGGGAATTTCGAGATTTGACACATGTAGCCATACTATGGGTATTTTGAGAATTGATATTGGTAGTCATATTGTGAGTGTATTTGAGATTGGTTCTTACAGTATAGTAAGAATTCGAAAATAGAGAAGAGGACTGTTTTATCCTAGGGATGATGTGATTGATAGTCTGCTTCCACATTTTGGGCAATGTCACGAAAAGTCATAAAGAGAACGACATGATCATGACTCAGTCAGTAATAATTTTTTGGTGTCATTTACAATTGTTATGAGCCGCATAAACAACAATATCCTCGAAAATGCTCCCATCCATGGCCATATGGTCATATTCATACTCTTTTTGTGAAATACTCTTCATGATTATTTTTATTGTGACAATTTTACTCTAAGTGCTCATATCTTTTGTCATGTTCAGGATGGGATTTGCTTGTTCTAGATAATTCCAAACAATCCTACATATATATAGATTATTGTAACAACATGCTAGAAACTATTAGATACTACTTGAGTGGACCTTGATATTTCCAACTCCATTGAGAATTATCAAGAAGATTGCAGCATGTTCTAACAACAGTATAGTAGTCTACTTCAAGGCTTTTATATCAGCCAGCCCCTAATTTGTATTGTATTCTATAGAAATGTATATCCACAATCATGGGCCCATACATGACATTGTCGTGTTTACCGGAGTATATGAGCCATTTGCACTAACATGTTGTTCAAACCATCAATATAAACTGCTATTTCTGTTGGTCACACATAAAAACCTTGCTTTGAACTTTATGAGCTTAGTCCCTCGTAAGAAGAATATCTCAATATTGTAATGCTTCTCTTTCAAGTTTAGATATGGGGGATGGTGGTCTGTGTGGTGAACAGGTACTTGTAGCATGGTAGCATTCTTCCACAAAAAGTACTTCAATCTCTAACAAATGAGATGCAGACATCGATTAGAGAATATGTAACCAAACATAGGTTTTTCTCTCAACTAGCTAATCACTCACTACCTTCCAGTTTATCATACTTTAACCTTCTAAAATATGCACTTCCTACTTCTTTGTTATTTATTCAATTGATTTACCAGGAATTGTAAGATATTGCATAAGAGTTGTATATATTTTTTCCTTTGTCAACTAAATATTAGTTGTACTGCCTCAAATGACTATAAAATATTACTTTGTTGCTGGAGAACCGATAAATGATCTATGGATATGTTTATTTCTAAACAAATATGGCAGAAATGCAATAATTAATTGCTAAATGTATATTCATTTGTCATTCCACCTGATAGTATTTTAGAAATGAAAGTTATAGTAGTGAAAATAGAAGTGGAGAAGCTTTGGAGCTACACAACTTAGAATAATTTGCTTCTTATTTGGATGCTTCACAAATGAAGGGTGAGTGCCTATTTATAGGCTTTCTACAACACTTATGAATTTCTAGATGGTTCCATAAGTATCTAGTATACATTTTTCTCAAGATTTCTAGATACTTCTATAATTATAATACTAAATGCCTATAATAGAATATACTAGAAGCTTAGGATAATTCTATATATTATGATACAATCATCACTACTTATTTCTACACAAGTGTGGAAGCTTCTAGAAAGTGTGCATCAATATTTTATCACTCCTCCTTGATGCACATTTTTGTAACTCCTAGCATCGATCGTAGTTGCTCGAACTTTGGCCTTGGTAATGCCTTAGTGAATATGTCAGCAATTTGATCTTCGGTCTTGCAATACTCGAGCTTTATTTCTTTATTCTCACTTGCTT
>NC_032024.1:9311578-9311879 GCF_001865875.1 Lupinus angustifolius
GAAGACTTGTAGCATACATGATATCTGGTCGAGTGGTAGTGAGATATAGAAGACTCCCGATCAAACTCTTGTAAAGAGATGCATCTGCTTGTGAAGATCCATCGTCCTTTTGTAGCTTCTCATTAGTCACGAGCGGAGTAGCAACTGGTTTGCATTCACACATCTTAAACTTCTTTAGTAGTTCTTCTGTGTATTTCTTCTGTGAGATGAATATACCTTCTTTTCTCTGATTTACCTCAATTCCAAGGAAGTAGTGCATTAAGCCTAGGTCTGTCATCTCGAATGTCTTCATCATGTCTTC
>NC_032024.1:9311979-9336043 GCF_001865875.1 Lupinus angustifolius
ATCGACGAAGTACTGGTCAATTCTACTATACCATGCTCGAGGAGCTTGCTTCAAGCCATATAGAGCCTTCTTCAATCGTAGCACTTTGTTTTCGTTGCCCTTGCTCATGAACCCTTCTGGCTGCTCCACATAGATCTCTTCTTCAAGTACTCCATTGAGGAATGCAGATTTGACATCTAGCTGGTAAATGCTCCATCCTCTTTTTGCTGCAAGAGCTATTAGAGCTCTTATAGTATCTAGACGAGCAACTGGAGCAAATGTCTCATTATAGTCGATTCCTGGTTGTTGGGAGTAGCCCTTGGCTACTAATCTCGCCTTGTGCTTCTGTATAGTGCCATCAGGATTGAGCTTTGTTTTATAGACCCATTTTACTCCAATGATGTCTTTATCTTTTGGACAATCTACTAGCTCCCACGTGTTGTTTTTCTCGATCATCTTTATCTCTTCTTCCATTGCCTTGACCCATACTTCTTGCCTTGATGCTTCTTCAAAGCTTCCAGGTTCAACCATGGCCAAGTTACATGTCTCATATATATCTACCCAGGATCTTACTCGTCTTGGAGAAGATTCTAGTGAAGATTGTTCATGTGGGAGTGTAGTTGGCGTACCTGGATCTTCTGTTGCTTTTTCTACTTCTCCAGTTACTTGTGGTTGTTGTGTTGCTATTGAGATGTTGTGTCTCTCAATCTTGCCTTCATTCCAGTTCCAAGCGGCACTTTCATCAACTTCAACATCTCGACTGATGATAAGTTTCTTCGTTTCTAGATTGTATATGCGATAGCCTTTTGACTGTGTGCTATATCCCAAGAAGATGCCTCTTATCGTCTTGTCTTCTAGTTTGTGTCTCTTTTCTTTTGGGACATGTATATAACAGATAGATCCAAAGACTCTTAGATGTTTAGCTGATGGCTTTCTACCGCTCCAAGCTTCTATAGGAGTTTTACCTTCGACTGCCTTTGTTGGACATCTATTCATTATGTAGACAGATGTGTAAACTGCTTCGGCCCAAAAGGTATTTGGCAAACCTTTCTCCTTGAGCATCGATCTAGCCATCTCCATGACCGTGCGATTTTTCCTTTCAGACACCCCATTTTGTTGTGGAGTGTAAGCAACTGTGAGTTGACGCTCTATGCCTTCATCCTCACAAAATTTATCAAATTCGTGAGAGTTGTACTCTTTGCCACGATCGCTTCTGAGTACTTTTATATGTTTCCCGCTTTGCTTCTCGACAAAGGCCTTGAACTTCTTGAATATTCCAAAGACTTCTGATTTTTCTTTTATAAAATAGACCCATGTCATTCTAGAAAAGTCATCAATGAAGAGGATGAAATACCTGTTATTAGTGAGGGATGGCGTCCTCATTGGTCCACATACGTCAGTATGGATGAGCTCCAACAAGCGTTTTGCTCTCCAAGATTTCCCACTTGAAAAAGGTAGTCTATGTTGCTTCCCAAGTAGACATCCTTCACAAGCTCCTTCATTCTCTTGGATGCACGGAAGATCCTTCATAGCGATGTTAGTAGCATATTTCCAAGTTATTGGAAAACTTCTATTTCTTTTCTCCATTTTAACTTGGGCTATTTCAAACTTTCTATTATTGTCATATATATTGCATGTATCTCCCTCAAAGTGGAGAGAGTAACCTTTTTCCATCATTTGGCCAATACTCAAGAGATTTTCTTTAAGGTTAGGAACTAGTAAGACATCTTTGATAAGTCGCGTACCTGATTGTGTCTCCACCATGACAGTGCCTTTGCCTTTAGACTCAACCATGGTGCCATTACCTAATCGAACTTGCACTCTGACAGACTCATCAATATCTTTGAAAATGCTCCCGTCCTTAGCCATGTGGTTACTACAACCACTATCCAAGTACCAGTTTTCTTCTTTATCACGACTACAGACTTGGTTGGCATAGAATAGTTGTTGGTCATGTTTGCATTCTTCAGTGAAATTGGCCTGATGATTATTTTTGTTGCGACAATTTTGCTCTGAGTGCCCAAATCTTTTGCAATATTGGCATTGTATCTTTCCTCGATATCGACAATATTTTTCTGAATGGCCTGACTTCTGGCATATGCCGCAAGGAAGATATTTTGCTTGATTGTTTCTAGAGAAATCTTTAGAAATCTCTTTGTTTCTAGAATGTTCCGCACCAATATTATTTCTTCTTTGATATTCTTTATTCTGAGACCTTAGTCTGAGCTTTGATTGAAAGGCATTTTCTAGTGAACCTTCATCATGCCTACTCAATCTTTGCTCATAAGCTTCTAGAGAGCCCATTAGTTCTGTTACTGATAGAGTAGACAAATCTTTGGTTTGCTCAATCGTAGTAACTATTGAGTCATATTTTATGGGAATTGAAATCAGAATTTTCTCAACAATTCTTTTGTCAAGAATATTTTCCCCATAGGCTTTCATTTGATTGACTATTTCTTTTATTTTAGAATAATAGTCTTTTATGGTCTCAGACTCTTTCATCTTAAGTAATTCAAACTCACGCCTAAGAGTTTGAAGTTTAATGGTGCGTACCTTATCACTGCCATGAAACTCCTCCTTTAGTGTATCCCATGCTTCTTTGGCACTTGTAGCTCCCATTATTCTTGGAAAGATAGTCTCCGCCAAGGCTTGTTGTAGAATAAATAACGCCTTTGCATCCTTTTGCACATTCTCTTTCAACTCCTTTTTCTGAGCCACGGTAAGAGTTGAAGTATTCTCTGGAGTAGTGAATCCTTCTTCTACAATATCCCACAAATCTTGGGACCGGAAGAAAGTAGTCATTTTAGTGCTCCAAAAGTCATAGTTTTCTCCGGTGAAAATTGGGATAGGAATTGATGATGATTGAATAGTGCTAGCCATAGCTCAAAGTGTATAAAGATGATTTAGTATGGGTATGAGATTTTTAGAGGTAGTTGGAAATGGATAAAGTAGTATTCTACGCCCAGTGTATGACCAAACGTAGCTCTGATACCACTGATAGTATTTTAGAAATGAAAGTTATAGTAGTGAAAATAGAAGTGGAGAAGCTTCGGAGCTACACAACTTAGAATAATTTGCTTCTTATTTGGATGCTTCACAAATGAAGGGTGAGTGCCTATTTATAGGCCTCCTACAACACTTATGAATTTCTAGATGGTTCCATAAGTATCTAGTATACATTTTTCTCAAGATTTCTAGATACTTCTATAATTATAATACTAAATGCCTATAATAGAATATACTAGAAGCTTAGGATAATTCTATATATTATGATACAATCATCACTACTTATTTCTACACAAGTGTGGAAGCTTCTAGAAAGTGTGCATCAATATTTTATCACCACCCACTTCTGGTTTGAAATGTAAGGGGAGGGATATTTTTTTAAATTCCTTATTTATTTAATTTCAAAATAATATTAAATCTGCATTCTTGAACTCTTTTAGGTACTACATGTTAGAATTTAGACCCAGTATTAAACTCTCTAGTATTGGAATGAGCATTGGACAAACTTACTTATGCAGTTTATCAAAATATTTGTCTACAATTACTTTTGATAGTCATTGGAATAATTTGATAACTTGCATTGTGTTTCACCATGACACCATGTCTCTTATTTTTGTATCCCATGATCAAAGCTGGTATTTCATGAAATTGTTCTATAATCATGAGTCCAGTTTTAATGATCAAGTAACCAATACAATCACAAATGGCTATTTATGGATTTAATTTTTTCATGATTAGCTTATAGTGAAGTTCCAATGATCCATATTCCGTAGTATTGCTTGATTTAGTAGCATACATTTATGGTAAAAGATGCTGCACGTGAATATTGTTACATTGTTTCAAAAGACATGGGTCACCATGTTGATTTATGGTAATACATGCATGTATCAACTTTCTCTTCTTTCATTGTTACAGGTAAAATATTTGAGATTGGACCCACTGGAATCAGCAGATTTACATGCATGTATCAACTTCGTGTTAGGATCATCTCCAGTACCGGAGAGGCAAGTTCACCCAAAAACAAGAGGAATAAAAGTAATATAATATAACACTTTTATCCTTAGGTTATAATGGGATAATATTTGCACCCCTATGTGTAAGTGCAAAACCCTACTTCAGTATAGCCGAAATATCTGTTTTTCGTTACTTTGATTTTGATTTTCTCAGCAGTTTTAGAAGTTCCATGATGTTCAATTAGCTAGTTGAAACTCCTTCATATACTTGTATGATAGAGATATTCAGTTGATGATGTACCAATTTAATCCTATTTCAATACTAATACGCAGTTGATGTGCTGTTCTAATGCTCTTTTTCTTGCATCTCTTTATTTGAGTTCAGTTCAGAATTTTATAGGAATAAACCTTACTAACGATATATTGATTAAAAACAAAAAATTAGTTAAATGTTCATTGATTTGAGGAAACCTGAGTAGACAAATCAAACAAATTTCTCAGTACATAAATTGATAAGAAGAAACTAACTTTGGCTGGGGCTCATGTAGAGAACCTATGCTTCCTTCACTTTCAAACTGTCATTTTTCTGTTGACATCTTGATATGCCCAGATAAACATAGACCATTGTTAATTGATTACTAATTGGAGTAACAACTACAAAATAAACTGATAAGGGTCAGGAAATACAACATAAAGGCAAGTTGTCGAAAAAAACGGATTTTTGTTCAAGAATAAAATTTTATTGGAACAGTACAATTCATCCTTCGAAACCATATCACATCCCGGATCTGATGAAATAGGATGAAGTTCGGCATTTCATGCTAGGGCTGCCATGAAGTGCCATCTCATTCATCTCTGATTAATCAAAAGAACAACACTACAGCTTTAAGTTATCAGAGGATTCAAGAGGAAAGTAAGTATCTTTTCCACCTGTACTCCAAAGGAAGTTGGCATACTTTGATGCATAATGATTGTTGCCAGGATCTGCTTCCAACGCTTCCTCATATCTCTGTTCAGCTGCCCATAGATCATTTTTTACCAACCACAAAAAGTCGGCGTATCGACTGAATGCTTCAGCATCCGGTGGCTCCACCATCACAGCTCGCTTGAAGTACTCTTCTGCCCTGCAAAGAGTTTAAAGAAGAAACTTTAGGGATTCATTACATGCTTTCACCTAAGAAGTTGTTCACCCACACCCATGAATAGCACAAAACTTTCATTATTTTAGTTATATGGTTCACTTATGTACCATGCACTGAATTAAAGCAGAACTAGTGCGGCATACCATGAAACTTAGTTCATTAATACTATCAAGTATCATCATGGCATAATGTCATTCTAAGAAACAGGGATCATCTCCAGTACTTAAGAGGGGGAAGTACTTCAAACTCCTTCTGTTTTCAACGACAAAATTGTTATCTCAGTGTACTTAAAAGGCTAAATGCGTGTCATAACATGTTGAATTTTCTTTTGTTTTTGAAATACTTTTCTCTCTAGTACTAGAGAGGATCCTTACTCCATTCTAAGTGACTCAATTGAGATTGGAAAAACAAATTAAAAAAACTGATAAACTATTCAGTGCATAAGAATAAGCAGGCAAGATATTATTTCCTCGTGTTAAGGTTTCTAAGCAGTGAGGCATCATTTAAAGCTAACAGGGTTTATCAGAATATTGATTTTCGAGAACTTACTCATCAAGGTCATGAATGACAAGATAAAGGAACTGTGCAAAGTTAGACAGTAAAAGGGAATTGTAAGGCTCCTTGTTTAAATGTTTTCTGTAATAAAGCCTTGTTTTGACATATTCCTCATATTGATGATCTCCTTCAAGCTGAACAGACATTGGTGCCACAAACTGCAACATTGTCTCATGGTCTAAAACCTCAGTCCCTAATTCCTTTTGCCATGTTGAAGCTTCTTGTAGCATCACATTCCACAACATGTTTTCCTCTTTTGTCAACTCCTTTCTACACTCTTCTAGTAAACCTAATTGTTTATTGTTTCTAACAGCAATGAAAGTTTTGTTACTCGATGAAAACAAAGAAAAATTTGCTACAAGGACCATCACATAGATCATGAGACTTGGAGTCTTTGAGAAAACCTCTTGGAAGAGCCACAAAAACGAAGCATCCAGTTGCCTTTGCATCTCAGCCACGTCGCCTTTCGGGCCATCATAACACAAACTTTCCCTCATTTGCAAGGCATAACTTTGAAGCTGGTGGATGATAAACAACGTGGAAGAAAATGTTTTCATCATGGAGCAGTAACAAGTGATGAATTCACTGGTTTCCTCTTTAAAGCCCTTGTGACACTGTAGCTTCTTCTTTATCATCCTAATAGACAAAGGAAGTTCTACAGTGTTCACTTTCCTTTCAAATCTAAGCCTCAAAATCTCATCCCTTTCAGGCCAACTTGGTGGCTCAGGTTGAATACCAAGTACAGAAGGCTCCAAAATATCATGCTTCACTTTCCAAATTTGTTCTGACTTTAAAGACCCTCTATCAGATACTGCACAAGCAATCACAGATTTTACTCTATGCATTCTCAAAGGGGCAAAACGGTAAAAAAACCAACATGGCATGTCACTGCTAGTGTCAGTGACATTTCTCGGTTGCAAAGAAGTAACTGATTTATGAGAGTGAGAAAAAGAGTAAGGGATTCTTAAAGAATTTGGAGAGATTATTGTGCCCATGTTTCTTAATTAAACTACTTCAAGATCAAGAGAATCATAGAAACTATAGATGACACAGATTATTTACACGAAAACTAGAAACTAGAAAGAACTGAAAGGACATGGTTAACCCAAAAATAGAAAAGTCAAAATTCTAGGAAACACGCTAAAAAGAAAAAGGGTGTCATAAAAAGTATACTTTTATGGCATCAAGAATCCAATAAGATCTCTACGGCTTATCGTTAACGCTAAATATTAATTGAATGGGGGAAGGAAAAGTGATATTTTTATATAAAAAAGGCATAAAAATCATAAGCATGAAAGTGATGTGTGTGTGGAAAGTAACTAGAAGATGTAAAGTATTTGAAGGAAAATGGGCATTAATAGGAGGCAGTACACAAGCACAAAGCGCAAATTAGGGCTATGATATGTGTTCCATGTTAATGAAAGGTTAGCGGCAGAGTTGAGAAGTTTCATGATGGTCAAGATGAATGAATGAAACAAAAACAATAAGTCTTAGAATGATAGAAATCTGTTGTTGCTAATTTCTGGGTCATAGTCTGGCTGAGCAAATATGGTCCACTGTGCCTCTTCATCTAATTGATTTTGAAGAAAAATATATATGATAAATTTAAAAAATTTAATACTTAAATATTTTTCTAATAAATCACAACAGATAATGGATGAGAGTATAATGATAAAAGTATATTTAATTATTAACGTCTATCTTTAAATAATATAAATATTCATAGTAAAGTATATTCATATTACAAGATAGAAAAGGTGCTTAGTGGATAACACGTGGGGCTCAAATCAAAATGCCGAATGTCTGATGAATCTTTTGAGTTTTAATACTTAAAATTATAAATTCTTTCATCATAGAAAAATAATTATAAATTTGTTTTGATATTGTAAATTTTTAAGTATAATTGCAAGAAGTTAAATTATTAAATTTGATCAACAAGATATTGATCTAATAGAGTAAGATCCCGTTAGGTCTCTAAGATAATCAAAATATCAATAATTTGATTAATAAGAGCGATATTTATTGAAAAGGATAATTATATACTGAAAAATGGATTAATTTTTTACCTAAAATATTATCAAATATTATTGTAGTACAAAAAATATTATCAAATATTTTGCTTGAAATTTTTTTATCTCATCTTATTTATAAAAAAGGTGTGCTTGGTTAAATAATTATCTCAAATAATTTTAATTTGCGAGTCTATTATCTATCTTGGATGTGGTAATCGTTTCTCAGCTTCATCTTCATAACTCAACCCTAGGCCACTTGTTATTTAAATAAATTTAACTTGAACTAAAGATAGTTGAACTTGTTAAATTTATAAGTTTGCTAAATTATATATATAATATGCATATATGTAAAATAATATAATCATATATTATAAATAAATAAATATATATATTTAAAAATTATAGTTATTATATAAATATAATATATTAACTTTTTGAAATTTTAAAATTTCATATAAAACTATTTAAAAGTCTCTTGTGAATATATATAATCATATATGGATTGTTATGATTAAAATTAGTCATTAGCTATGTAATCATTAAAAAAGTCATGTATATTTATCTTTTTAATTTTAACCGTTCAAATAACATTAAATGGTTGTTATTAACTGTTCTCATTTCTCACAATATGGCTACTCATGTCAATTCTTTCCCACAATACTGATTACTAGTGTCATTTCTCAAAATACTCACTTTGGCTATCTATGCCAATTCTCAAGTGCCACAGAAAGAAATGAGGAGAAGGTTGCCGGAAATGCGTCGGCGGAGTATTAGGGGGACAAAGAAAAGTTGATAGGTAAACGCATTTAACTTGTGGTGCGAGTTATAATGAGGGGATGAGGCCTCTATTTATAGTCTAAGGCATCCAACGGCTCCCTCACCCACAATATGACTACCAATGTCACTTTCTGATTTGTAATAAATGCATTTGTCAGTTTCATTCACCTTCAACTCTTTCGAGACCATTAAGTCGTTAAACTTTTCATGTCACTGTTTAGGTACTTGCTTAAGACCATACATCGACTTATCTAACTTGCAAACCTAACTTTCTTGCTCATGTATTACAAAACTTTAAGGTAGTTCCATATAGATTTCTTCTTTCATATCACTATTTAAAAAAGCAGTCTTAACATCCATTTGATATATTAATAAATTATGTATCACAGTGATCAATATTAATACTTTAATGGATGTTATTCTAGTAATAGGTGAAAATGTGTCAAAGAAATATATATTCTCTCTTTTCCTGAAACCTTTAGTTAGAAGGCGAGCCTTGTATTTATCCATTGTGCCATCAGATTTCAGTTTCTTTTTCAATACCCGCTTACAACCAATAGGTTTCCAACCAGGAGGCAAGTCAGCTAAATGTCAGGTTTTGTTAGACTCTAGAGAATCCATCTCATCATTTATGACCTCTTGCCACAAATCAGCATCCAAAGAAGTCAAAGCTTCTTGGAGGTTTGATGGATCATCTTCCAATGTATAGACCTTATAATCAAGTTCTTACTCTTTAGCAGTCCTTGTTCTCTTACTTCTTCTAGGTTCTATTTATAACCCGTCATTATTGATAATCACAAGTATGTGACTAGTTGTTGTACCCCCACTATTCCTAAACTTAAAAGGGAATTTCATTACATTGAAGTCTGCATTGTTAGACTCAATGATCACTTTTGCGTTAAGGTCATAAAACATGTACGCCTTGTTGTTTATAGAATACACAATGAATACACATGCATAGGCTCTACTTACGAGTTTAACTCTCTTGGGGTCTGGTATTCACACATAGGCCAGACAACCTCAAGTTCTCAAATAAGACAAGTTTGATTGTTTATTCTTAAAATTTTCATATGGCGAAATTTTAATTTTAGCCTTGGGAAATCTATTTAGTACATAGCATATAGTTAATAAAATTTCACCAAACCATGACGGCACTGCACCATAACTTAACATAATAGCTATAACTAACTCAGTTAGAGTTCTATTCTTTCTTTCAGCTTTCCCATTCATTTCAGGTGAATGTGGTGCAATTGTTTCATGAATAATGTCATTTAATTTATAAAAATCATTAAACGTGTTAGAATCATACTGAGTGCCTCTATCGCTTCTGAGTTTCTTTATTTTCTTATTGAGTTGATTTTCAATTTCATTTACGTATAACTTAAACATGTGCTTCACTTTTATTTTTCATGAGATATACATAAGTAAAATCAGAACAGTCATCAATAAAAGTGATAAAATAACATTGACCATTTCTAGTTAACGTTCCATCTAATTCACATATATCTGAGTGTATTAAATCTAAATGTTCAGATTCTCGCATTACTGATTTATGTGGTTTTTGTGAAATTTTTGCTTGACTGCATGATTCACAAATTTCAAAATCATTTTTAGATAACTTTGGAATTAAACCTAAGCTACTCAAATTTGAAATTGCACATTTATTAATATCACAAAGTCTAGAATGTCAAATATTAAAATCACACAACATGTAAAACAGAATCAGAAATTTTATTAATAGAAACATCAATATTTAATTTAAACATGTCATCAGTGGTGTACCCTTTCCCAACAAATCCCCATTCCTAGTAAGAGCATACAAGTCAGCTCCTATAGTCTAGGTAAAACCAGCCTTATTAAGAAGAAAACCATAAACTAGATTCTTCCTGATCTTTGGAGTATGCATAACATCTTTGAGAATCAGAGTCTTCTCAGATGAAAACTTTAGCTCCACATCACCAATTCTAGCAACAACAATGGTGTGGGAGTCACTCAACAACACCTTTTTGTCATTAACATTAGTGCATGTTTTGAACATAACACAATCATAGTAGACATGGCGGGATGCGCAGTATCTATCCACCACTCATCAGTTCCTCCAACCATAGTAACCTCAGATAACACAATCACAAATGGCTCATCAACCATGTTGGACCTTTTGGGGGTTCTAATTCTTGTTACGACTGGTGTTCTTAGTCTTATTCTCACTACGGTTCTGATTCTTGAAGTTTGTGCAGGCTTCAGAACCACACCTGAGAATTTCTTCTTCGTGCTATTGTTGGAGGCAATCAACACCTCATCTTTCTGATCTTGCTTGCGAGCCTCTTCTTCAATACGAAGACGAGTGATCAGAGATTCCAAAGATATTTCTCGTCTTATGCCTCAGAAGGTTTTTGAAGTCCTTCCAACTAGGAGACAACTTGTCAATTATGACAGCCACTTGAAATTGCTCATCTAGGGGCATACCCTCAGAAATGATCTCATGAGCAATTTTCTGAATCTCGTGGAACTGAGATTCTACTAATTTATCATCAGTTATCTAATACTTAAGGTAGTGGCTAATAGCATACTTCTTAGTCCCAACTTGCTCAGTATCATATTTTTTCTCAAGTGCATACCAAATTAATTTGACAGACTATTATGGGTTGTAGTAATCATAGAGATCATCAGATAACCCATTCATAATGAAGTTCTTACATAAGTAATCACTTTCATTCGAGAGAGCTATTTCAATAGCCAATTTATCTATTTCCTCTTTTTCAGCCTCATCCAACACCACTTAGATGTCGGTTTTTAGAACGTAGGCAACATTTCTCATAGTGGGGAAAAATTCTATCTTATGTTGCCAAAGTTTGAAATTGTCCCGTCAAACTGAAATGGCTTGTTCAGGTCATAGTTATTCGGTCCAGTAATATTGTCTATGAATGTCATTGCAGTTGAAACATCTTAAAATTGTTGTTTGTGTAGCTCGCAACAATTCTGAATGGCACGAAATAATCCTTACTGAATGAGTCACAACCAGGTCGCTCTCTTTAGGACGTTTCATAGTACTACTAAAAGTGTGCAAACAGACTATTAACCATGTCGTCCCCAGGATAAAACAGTTCAGTACTCTATTATACAATGTCTTACTGCACTGTAAGAATCGCTCTCGAATACACCCACAATATGGCTACCATTGTCAATTCTTGATTCCCACAATATGACTACCTGTGCCAATTTTTTTCCCACAATACTGACTACCAGTATCAGTTCTCAAAATTCCCACTTTGGCTGCCTGTGCCAATTCTCAAGTGCCATAGAAAGAAATGGGGAGAAGGTTGCCGGAAAGGCATTGACGGAGTATTAGGGGGAGAAAGAAAAATTGATAGGTAAATGCCTTAAACTTGTGGTGCGAGTTATAATGAGGGGAGGATGCCTCTATTTATAGTCTAAGGCCTCCAACGACTCCCCCATCCGATGGTGCAAAAAACCAAACGACTACATGATCTAACGGTTGGAAAAAACTGATCACACGAATCGTAATATCTTGGCATGCGTGTGTTGACTTGGTCAAAACACGGTTCAAGCCCAAATATCCCAAAAATAATAAAATAAATAAATGTTTGTTTAAAAAGAATGTTGTGTCCAAGCCCGACCGGCGGCGGAGGTGGTGGTGGTGTACATGTGTGTGGTCACTCACTCACAAAACTAATTGTACCCCTTGGGCCGCACTCCAAGGATGAAACTTAAGGCTTATAAAGCATTTGAACTTCTCTCCTCCAAGCAATTTGGGACTTTGGGAGTTTATTCATTTCACATCCTCAAGAATCCTCATTAATGGCGTCTTTAATGTGTATTTAAACCACATTAAAATTCATCATTTTTTAACAAATTTCAACAATTAATATTCATTTGATGTTCCCTCTAGGTATATAGCAAAATTAGTTGAATATGATTAAGAAATCTATGATATTCTTTTGCTCTTTTTATTTGATCATTTCTACTAGAGATGGCAAAACGGGCCGCCCGGCCCGTTAAGCTCGCGCCCACAAATGCCCGCAAAAATTTAAGCGGGCGCGAGCATGCCCGCATTGGTTAACGGACAAAATTCAATGTCCTGCTCATTTTAAAACGGGCTTGTGGGCGGCCTGCGAGCATTGTTAAATAATTTGAAAAAATCAAAAAAATCATATAATAAATGAAATGAAATTAAATAAAGTAGTTGAAGACCAACGGGCGTTGGTTCAAGTGGTACATGCTTGATTCCCCTTAAGCAAGAACCCGGGTTTGAGTCTCGTGGATGAAAAAAATGCCCGTTGGGAGAGTTATTTTTTGATATTTTATATGAAGTTTAACAAATCACATTAGATTACAATTTTTTTAGGATTAAAAATCACATTACATCATAACTTATTTCAAATTTTCTTACTTTTTCCTTAAATTATGTTTATGAGTCGCCCGCAGGCCGCCCGCATGCCCAACGGAAATGCCCGCAAACTTAGCCCAGGCAAAACGGGCCGGGCGAAACGGACAAATGGGCAAAATTTCTATGCCCTAGACCCACACAAAAATGCGGACTATGCGAGCAATGCCCGTTTTGCCATCTCTAATTTCTAATACATTAATATAGTCCTTCTAGTGATCTCGTCCTCTTAATTGCTAGGGGTGAGTATCCTCTTCAGACTAATGGAGATGATAGGGTATCAAAAAACAAAATAAAAATAAGGATCATGTGACATTATTACTCCTTACATATTATTATTCTTAAATGTGCATACAATTTCTCTAGTACTGGATATAATATAAGTTTTTTCCTTTTGATAGTGGGGTGAGACTTCATGTACATCCTTGCTTTGTTCAACTCTTGAACTAATCCAACTTTTAGCTTATCTGTTTTTTCTTCATATTCCCAAAAAAAAATAGGGATACAGTAAACAAATTTTGCTTCCCTTGAACCTCCTTGACTAAGTCTGTGTTAACTAGCTGTATTTGCCCATAATGGAAAGGAGAGGATCATACCTACGGAGAGGATCTAGCACAACATAAAGTAATACTTTATTTAATAATGATTGGTTTATAAATAATATATTTTACTTTTAAATGGGTAGAAAGATTTGTAAAAAAAATTAATAGGAAAATATAACATTACTCAACTCTAAACTCATCCGATAACCCATGGTGTCAGGTGTACTCAAGTATTCAGCGTGACGCCAGAAAGAAAAACACGGAGAGAGTAGTTGTGCTTTCAAGCTATTAATTATCAATGTAGGACAACCTTGTCACTCCAATTCAATTTTGATCTATGCAAGAATTTAGTGTAATTTAAACGTGAAAAAAAATTGAATAGTAAAAAGCTGGCACCAATAGATTAAAGTAAATATGTATTTGGCCTTTACTTTATGTAGGTTGAATCTTTATTTTTAGTCTATATCTTTTATTCTCAAAAGTATTGATTTATAACATTGATTTTTTTTAAGAAAAAACCAATGTTGTGAAACCCGAGTCGGACGTCAAACTAGTAGAGGTCCCATATTTGGTTTAACCGGTTTAAATGGTTAAACCGTCTGGTCTGACTGGGTGATCCATACATAATTAATAATTTTTATCTATAAATATATAGTTATATATAAATGTAAAACTTTATATAATTAATAATTATGTATAATTATATTGAAGTAATAATATCTTCATCTTTTCTTAGATGGTAGTAAAACAAAATATTATAGCAGTGTTCCATTTTTGTAATTTTTAAGTGAATCGTCCGGTTAACTTCCCAGGTTAAATCGGTTTAAACAAGTTTAACACGGTCGGACCGGAATTTCCCTGGTTTAAAGCGGTCTAACTTTGATTCGGTTAAGACTGCAATACATAGCCTTTTTCAAGTCCGGTCAACGGTCAGACCGGTCTGACTGTCCGGTCCGGTCCGACTCTCACAACAATGGAAAAAACAGAAGATTGTCATTGTTTTGTTATCCAAGTTGTTTATTTTTATGTTTCTAATGACTTATGTTTGTTTTTGTTTTAGATCGAAATGAAGGGTGAATGATGTACTGATTCCATATAAATCCTTACACTGTCATTGCATATATATTATACTTTTAATATATTATATGTTCTTTGCTGTTAAGAGTGGTTGGTCGGGAGTTGAGGATGGATGACCGGAAGAGTGTAGGAGAGCAGATGACTTGGTCAGATAATCGTTTGGACCCGCCGGGGGAGGTACCTAAAAAGGTTCTCCGACGATCAAGTGAGTAGAGTATTCTTAGAGAGAGAGAAGGGGAGTAAATAAGAGAGAAGTTAAAGCAATAAGTGTAGCAATAAATGAAGGAATGAGAATTAATTATATTTCATGTATGGTCTCTTCTATTTATAGAGCTTAGGAAGTGTTGAGATGGCATCTGCTCATTGGCAAGCATCTAACGGGTACAAAGAACGTACTCTGGCTGTCCTTACTTTGACCTATGGATCTGTCCTTGTTGATTTGACGGGGGTAGGTGGAATGTGTAGGCGGCGTGGCATGCGGCCTGTTATCTGACATTGGAGCCGAGTCAGAGACGCATTAAATGGTGGGTCACAGACGCATTAAATGTTGGGTCAGAGGCACATTAAATGGTGGGTCAGAGATGCATTAAACGGTGGGTCATAGGTGTCAATATTGTGTCAGGAGCATTTATGGCATCTTTTACTAGCGGGTCTACTTGAGACGGGCAACAGGGATTAGAGATGGCAAAAGGGGCCGCTCAGCCCGTTTAGCCTGCGCCCGCAAATGTCCGCAAAAATTTAAGCAGGCGTCGGCATGCCCGCATTGGTTAACGGACAAAATTCAATGCCCTGCTTGTTTTAAAACGGGCTAACGGGCTTGCGGGCGGCCCACGAGCTTTGTTGAATAATTAAAAAAATAAAAAAAACCATATAATAAACGAAATTAAATTAAATAAAATAGTTGAAGATAAAAAATTAACAAAATTTTTGATATTTTATATGAAGTTTAACAAATTACATTAGATTACAATTTTTCTAGGGATTAAAAATCACATAACATCATAACTAATCTAAAATTTTCTTACTCTTTTCCTCAAATTATATTTATGGGCTGCCCGTGGGCCGCCCGCATGCCCATTTGTGCCATGCCCGCAAAAAAATGCGGGCTAAGCGGGCGCGCTCGCGGGCAATGCCCATTTTGCCATCTCTAACGAGGATTATGCGGGGTAGTGAATGCTATGCTCGGGTCTGACGGGTAATTGCCTGGTTATGACCGGGATAGAATAGTTGCCCCCAATCTACTAGGCCGTTCAGGGATGACCGAATTTGTGGACTATAAGGGTGGGTTGGAGATATACTAGTTATGGCCATGTATGGTTTAGGTATATAAGGATAGGTCATGATGGCTATCTATGTCTAGGCTGACAAGTGGGTGTTCAATCGACGCATCTACTCGTTTCGGTTCCATCGTCTAGGTTTTTGTGCTACTGTTAGATTATTCTCGAGTGATCTTGGACGGGTGGATTTGCATTTTGAATTGGGCTGCTAGGGAGATCTAGGCTTGGGTCTTTCCTATAAATAGGGGTTCTTTCTCTCCATATTCTTCATTCTCTTCTTACTGACCTTTCAACCATCTACTGAATCCGGGCATATTTTTCCATCTAGAAGTCTTCTTTCTTTCAAGCTATTTTCAATCGGTAATTCCCCTTCCCTTCTTCTTCCTTTTTCTTTTAATTATTTCCGGCGGGGAATCTAGCTCCCATGATTTAGAGTTCTTGCCTGGTCCCCCCATCGATCTTTACGTCCCCGGGTCTCCATCATCAAAGGTACCGGTCTACACAGGGGTGACCTCGACAGTTATCTTTATTCGCCCTCTTGTGTGACGTGAAGGTGGGAGGTAACATGAGCGAGGCAATCGTCTTGGACCGGGCAGCCTTTTGTAAGATGTGGGGTCTAGTCTTGGATGGTATATCCAATTCGGAGTCTGACACTTCTTCTGATGACAGGTTATCTATGAGGAGAAATTTCGTCGAGCGTGCTGACCAATATACACTTCCACCGAAGATGATGGGCTTAGAATCTCCTTATTGGTGGGTTGACCGAGAGGTTATAGGGAGCCCTTATTTCTATACGACGGTTAAGCAACCTCAGGTAGAGTTGTTGGCTTATCTGATTGAGGGTATCACATGTTGTAGTCCGACCAAAAAGGAGCGCGTTTGTCAGGATATTTTCCTGGAGTATAATGATCACCACAGTTTTTATATGTACGAGTATTTCTACCATCGTATTGGGGTGAAGGTTCCATTTGACGACTGATCTTCCCAAGTGTTGCAACATCTTCAAGTGGCTCCTTTCCAACTCTTGGGGGTTTATCTGAGCCTTCAGGATTTTCTGCGAGGTCATGGAGCATCCGTGCATGCTCCGCCTTTTCTTCTGGATTTTCCGGGTGGGGCACAGTTCCAATAAAGATGAAAGTGACACAGCCCGACGCGGGTGGACCTCGCTTCAATCTGCAAATGGGTGTGCTCTCTTATAGCCCTTCGAGGGATCGGTCAAGGGATGGAAATCCGGGTTCTAGGTAAAGGTTGCAAGTGAACAACACTCGTGGGCATATGGGCCCGATGGGCAGACTCGATTTCCCTTTTCTTGGAACATGGGAATCCATCAGAAACCGGCCAAATCCATCAGTTTCTCATACGACCAGCTGAACCGCCAGGAAAATGAGGTGGCATATGAGATGCTGAACTGGGTCAAGGAGGGTCGGGTTGTCATATGCTATAAGTTGGTCAATGGGGATCAAATGTTTTAGGCTAAAGTTGGTGAGCATCTGGGTTTACGAATGTAATGCGCATATATTATCTCATATTTTGTATTGTTTATCCTGTTTTGACGTCTTTTTCTCTTCTTTCCAGCAACTACTATGGGTGATCAATCCGAATGATCAGGTCTTCTGAGGAGGGCTGCCCTGAAGAGGAAGAGTGCAGAGGTCACTAAAAAGGCGAGGTTTGACTCGTCCGCCCGTGCGGAATCTTCTCGTATGGAGTCATTCGTACTGGCGATTTATGTGCCTCCTCCTTCTGAGCCTGAAGCGGTGGTCATGCTCACTCCGGATGATGTCCACCCGGTTGACCTTACCGGGGAAGAAGTTGTGCTTGACGGGGTCCTCGATCCTTGCTCGGAGGGGCCTACTAAGGGGAAAACCCCTAGTAGTGGGAAAGGAAATACTACTATCAAGTCTTCTTTTCTGTATCGTGTTCCCAAGGTGGTGGAGACCGGGCTACTCAACCCTGGGGTAGTGGAGAAGATGGACTCCCTGCCTGTGCTTGACCTTCTGAGGAGGGTTCGGGATGTGGGAGTTTTGGCTGCTTCCATGGCCAAATATCTTGAGGGTGAGGGAGTGTTGGCTACCCGGGTCGGGGAGGATGCTTTGGCTAAGCTCCAAGAGCAGCACTCGGCTGAGCTCCACGAGTTGAAGAAAAAATACCTCAAGGCGCTTAAAGTCCAAGAGGTGCAGAACCTGACTATTGGTGAACAATTGTCGGCGATGACCCTCCAACTTCAAGAAGTTCAGGATGTTGCACTGCAAGCCCATGCCAATATGGGATATGCCCAATGGGAAATCGGGGCCCTATGTGACCGCCTTGACCGAGCTGAAGGGGAGAAGCGTTATTTGGGGACGAAGTTGCAGTTGGTCGACGAGTGCGATGAGACGAACAAAGGGAGACATTGTTCAGCTAACTGAAGGCGTCTTATCGGGACTTAGAGGAAGATGTCGTTGCTGCAGCGAATGTGGGATGGGACAATGCCTTTGCTCAAGTCTGGTTGGTTCCTCCGGATTATGAATGGTCTTGGACCCGGATAGACACCTCGGTCACTCCTGAGAGGGAGTTGGTTGTTGATGATGGTGAAGGCCTAGTGAAGCTTCTGGTCCCGGGTAGGACTTAGTGGGGAAGGATTGCAGGTGTAATGTATTCTGAATGACTTTAATGTTTTTGGTCATCTGTACTACCCCTGTTTATCCTATCTAAGCATTGCTTTTGGTTATGCATTGCTTTTGGTCGTCTATATTATCCCTGCTTAATGAACTGGAAATTGTTTAATAACTAACAAGGCTGGATTGACCGGGCCATCGACTTAATGAACTGGAAACTGTTTAATAATTAACAAGGCTGGATTGATCGGGCCATGAACTGGAAACTGTTTAATAATTATCAAGTCTTGATTGATTGGGTCGTCGACTTAATCAATTGGAAATTGTTATTTCGGTTTAAATTTTTGCGGGGTTTGTCGATGCCGACCCAGAGGACTTGATCATGTCTTGGGTTTATGAATTTAACCGCCATTAGAGGGCGACTGACCCACGCTTCTGAGGGATCACCGATGGTGACCCAGAGGACTTGGTCTTGTCTTGGATTTATGAATCTAACCGCCATCAAAGGGGGACTGGCCCACACCTCCTAGGAGTTCACCGATGGCGACCAAGAGGACTTGGCCCTGTCTTAGGTTTATGAATCTAACCGCCATCAAAGGGGGACTGGCCTACGCCTCCGAGGGGTTCACCGATGGCGACCAAGATGACTTGGTCATGTTTTGGGTTTATGAACTTAACCGCCATCGAAGGGGGACTGGCCCACACCTCTGAGGGGTATACTGATGGCGATCAAGAGGACTTTTGCAAAGGATATCTGAATAATACCTTGTTATCATATAAGTTGGATTGTGTTACATCATTTTGCTGAGGCGTATAAAGGTCTGGCTCGGATTGACATTTTTAAGCAAAAAACTGTCATAGGTTTGTCGCGTTCCAAGTACGAGGGATTTCTTTCATCGCTAGGTCTTTGAGCTTGTAGGCTCCTATGTTGGTCTTGTTGGTTTATCAGTATGGTCCATCCCAATTGGGTGCTAGTTTTCCCTTTGTTCTTCTGGTGTCAGCCCTCCTGAGCACTAAGCTGTCTATTTCAAAGCCTCGTGTTACCACCGTTCTATCGTATTTTTTGGCGACTCTCCTTTTGATGGCGGTCTCTCTGATTCTGGCTCGGTCTTTCTTCTCCTCGACCCAGTCCAAGTTGTGTCTCAAGATGGTCGAGTTGGTAGTTTCATCAAAATGTATTGTTCGCCAGGTGGTTCGCCGATCTCCACCGGGATCATAGCCTCGAACCCGTAAGTAAGGTTGAAAGGTGATTCCCCGGTGGTGGAGTGAGGAGTTGTATGGTAAGCCCATAGGACATGATGCAACTGTTTTGACCACACTCCATTGGCTTCTTGTAATCTTCTTTTTATCCCACAGAGGAGGACTTTGTTAGCCGCTTCCACCTGACCATTTGCCTGAGGGCGCTCAACTGAAGTGAAGTGTTGTTTGATGTGAAGACCTGACAGTAGTTCTTTGAACTTCCGATCAGAAAACTGGGTTCCGTTGCGCTGACTATTGCAGCTAGTATCCCAAACCGTGTTATGATATTTCTCCAAGTAAATTTCCGAATGTTGGTCATCGTGATGTTGGATAAGGGTTCAGCTTCAATCCACTTAGTGAAGTAGTCGACAGCTACTATCAGAAATTTAAGTTGTTCGGTTGCTAGTGGAAATGGTCCTAGAATATCTATACCCCATCTACAAAATGGCCATTAGGGTCATCGTCGTAGTTAGCTCTTCAAGATGGGCTTTCTGGAGGTCAGCAAACAATTGGCAGGGCGTGCATTTCTTGGTGAATTTAGAGGCATCTTTGTCCATGTTCGACCAATAATAACCGGCTCGGAGTATCTTCTTGGTCAGTGATGTCGCACCGAGATGATGGCCGCAACTTCCTTCGTGGATTTCATGGAGGACATAACGAGCCCTATCGGGGCCGAGGCATTTAAGCATAGGAGTAGAAAACCCTCGGCGATACAGACAACCTTGTACTATGGTAAACCACGAACTATACTTGAGGAATCTTTGCCGGTCACTCTGACCCGCTGGCAAGTCGTCATCGCACAAGTACCTGATCATTGGGCCGGTCCAATCGTCTAGGATATGTGTTCGTTCGATGGTTATGACACTTGGTTGCAGGATTATCCCTTGAACCACTGATATGTTGTTACTCGGGCTCTTCGTGCTTGCTAGTTTGGACAAAATGTCAGCTCGAATATTTTGTTCCCTTGGGACGTGTTGGATGGAGGTTGTTTCGAATTTGCCCATCAATTCCTTAACCTTGGCTAGGTATTTTTCGAGCAACACGTCTTTTGTCTAATAGGCCCTCGTGATTTGAGAGATTGCCCGGTGGGAATCACTACAGGTGGAGACTTTTTCCGCCCCAATTTCTCTAGCCAACTACAAACTAGCAATGCATGCTTCACGTTTTGCTTGAATATTTGATGTAGCAAAGGTGAATGTTAGTGAGTGCTCGATGGTCATCCCATGGCCATTGTCTAACAAGACTCCTGCTCCGCTGGCCGGAGGGTTGGATGAACCATCAACATATATTGTCCATATTTGCTCGAAACTACCCGGTTGTGTGGTCAATTTGGCAATGAAATCGGACAGGACTTGGCTCTTGATAGCGGCTCTAGGTTTGTACCGTATATCAAATTGTGACAGTTCAATGGACGAGGAGATCATCCGCCCGGCTAGCTCAGGCTTGTGTAAAATCTGGCAGATAGTTTGATTTGTTCTGACCACCACCGTATGGAATTGAAAATATTGTTGCAGTCATCTTGTTGCCACCAAGAGGGCATAAGCGACCTTCTCTAACTTCTGATACCTGAGCTCTTAGCCTTGTAATGCCTTGCTGGTGAAGTATATTGGGAGCTAACCATCTTTATTTTCACTAATTAGAGTGGTGGCTACGACCCCGTCTGTTATAGCCAAGTAAACATATAGTGTCTCAGCGGGTGCAAGCTTAGAAAGCACGGGAGGAGTAGCTAGGTATTGTTTGAAAATTTGGAAAGTTGCTTCACAATCCTCCGACCAAGTAAAAGTGTTGCTCTTTTTTAGGACCTGGAACAGCAGGAGAGAATGTTTGGCGGATGCTGGAAGAAATATGGCCAAGGCCGCCAACCGCCCATTAAGTTGTTAGACTTCCTTAAGTGATCTTGGGTTGCGCATGTTGATGATTGCTTGCACTTTGCTGGGTTGGCTTCAATACCTCGACTTGTTAACAGAAATCCCAAGAACTTTCAAGCTTCGACTCTGAATGTACACTTTTCTGGGTTGAGGCGCATATTGAACTTGCATAGTCGGCTAAAGACGACATTCATGATAGTTACATGATCTTCTATTGGTAGACTCTTGGCGATCATATCGTCCATATAGACATCCATGTTCCTTCCAATCTGATATCTGAAGATGGTGTTCATTCTCTGATATGTGGCCCCTGCATTTTTCAGACCGAATAGCATGATTGTGTAACAGTAAGCCGCCTCGGTTGTCATGAAGGCGGTCTTGTCTTGGTCTGGTGGGTACATGAGGATCTGGTTGTATCCTGAATTAGCATCCATAAAAGACAGAAATCGGTACCCGAAAGAATTGTCAACGAGATGATCGATGTTGGGGAGGGGGTATGGATCTTTTGGGCACACTTTGTTCAGGTCTGTATAATCCACACACATCCACCACTTTCCAGATGATTTCCTGACTAGCACAACATTTGACAGTCAGGTGGTATATGTTATTTCTCGGATGAAGTCGACCTCTAGAAGTTATGAGATCTTTTGAGTAATCTCAGTTGTTCTGTCGGCGCCAATCTTTCTTTTCTTCTGGGCCACCGCTCTTGCCCCAAGGTTTGTCATGAGTCTGTGGCAGGCAACTGATAGGTCAATTTCGGGCATATCTACAACGGACCAAGCAAAAAGATCTTTGTTGGACTTCAAGCATTTGATCAGTTTGGACTTCTGAACTTCGTCAAGAGTATAGCCGATATACACCATATTTTCTTTTAGGGCACCGAGTTGAAGGGAGGTTTTTTCTCCTTCTGGTTGAGGTCGTAGGTCTTCTGTATTTGCCCTGGCATCTAGATTCACTAAGTGCACACTCCGTTGTTTTTTCTTAGGGGGTGGTGCTTGTAATGAAGTGTGGTTCGGTCCAAGACTCATCTGATAGCAACTTCTTGCGCTCTGTTGGTCTCCCTTAACCGTGCATATTTGAAGGTCGGATGAGAGAAACTTCATGCAAGGTGTGGGGTGGAGACTATTGCTTCGAGGTGGTTGAGCGTTGGTCGACGAGTATGGCGTTGTAAGCTGAGACATAGTCGATGACCAATAACTTTGCTTGAATCGTCCGGGTTAGAGGTTGTTCTCTGACAGTCAGCCATATATCAACATAGCCCCGTGAGGTGATTCCTTGTCCCGTGAAACCGACAAGTTGTCCATCATACGACAATACGTCTCTATCTTTGATTTCCATCTTGGTGAAAAGATCTTGAAACATGATGTCCGTTGAACTGCCTTTGTCAACAAACAAACGTCCAACCTTCTTATTATTCATTTTGGTTCATAGTCACAATCATCGAAGGAGAGTGAGGGTGGTGCTTGGTAGCTCTAGCTCTGGCGGGGTTTGCGGACGGTTGATTGCATGACCTCCCGGACATACCTTTTTTGGGTTGCCCTAGATGTACCACCAGCAACGAATATGCCGGATATGGTGTTGATGTCCACCGGACTCCGTTGTCGCCTATTGTTGGAGCGATAGTCTCTTTGGTCTCTGTTCGGAAGACGTTCATGTTGATCTTTTTGGGGGGAACGTCTCCGAGGAGGACTGGATCAACGTAGAGGCAGTGATCGATCTTGGAGGGTCCGAGCTATAAGTTTCTAAAGGTGCCTGCTTGGATCAGGTCTTTGATAGTGTCCCTCAGTTGGGTGCACTTTTCTTTTACATGGCCAAAGAAGGTGTGGAAGTCTCAGTATTTGGAGCGGTCTTAAGTCCCTGGTCTCCTGCCTGGATTGGGTTTGGGGAGTTGGACTAAGTGGGTGGCCATAACTTGTTGTAAAATTCTAGTTCGGCTAGCATTGAGGGGGTGTAAGAGTTGTAGTTGGGTTTTTTGGGTTGTCGGGGTGGATCATCTCGAGGGTGTTCGTGTGTTTTGGGACGTTTGGCTTCCTGTGAGGGGAGTTGGTATTCTCTATGCTCGGTGGGTGGCCGATTAGGGTGGGTTTCTTCTGGATTGATGAATTATTGAGCTTTAGATCGGTGTTCTTTCATTGTGAGGTCTGAATATTTAGCCAATTCTTGCCTGAAGAGGCCATTCTGCAAGTCGGTCACTAAAATATGCAAACCTTCATGGCCTCCGAGTCGAATCTGTCTAGGTAAGATCGGAGGGGCTCATGGGATTCATGTCGTATATTGGACATGGTGTAGGAAGAACGAGGCTGATCTCTACTTGTTGTGAAGCGGATGTTGAATCCATTGTTTGGTGCGAGTCGAGTAAACCATTGTAGAGCAACGCGTTTCAGAGTGGGGGGAAATGCTCGACACATGGTGGAGTCGGTGGCCCCATTGAAAAGCATTGAGGTTCCAAAGGCATCTAGATGATTCTGTGGATCGCTTGTTCCATCGTCTTGTTCGATGTTGCTGGATCGGGTTGTTCTCAAAAATGGCCTCCCCAAAATGATAGGAACTGTGTTACGGGAGGATCTCTCTTCCATATCGAGAATATAAAAATCAGCAGGAAAAATAAGTTCACCAACCCGAACCAAGACATCCTCTA
>NC_032024.1:9336143-9337896 GCF_001865875.1 Lupinus angustifolius
AGTCTGGGAAGGCAACTTATCAGAATTCTAGGAGTGCAATGTGTTTAATGAAGTAGCCATCTGCCCATCTAGGTGCTCAAATTCTGAATGGAGGACTCTTGTCTCTGAATGGAAGCTCTAGTCTCTTGTTGGAATTGCATATGTTGCAATGTCATTTGTCTCACCAATTTTTCTAATCAAGGTTCACTAGATGCAGGAGCAGCATTGTTATTCACTTGTTGTTGCCTCCACTGTTGGATTGGGGGAGGTACATATGGTCTATTTTGTGCAACATTATTATTCTGAAATGGTGGCCCTAGATGAGGCTATGGAGGATCAGACCATCTAATATTCGGATGATTCCTCCAACCAGGGTTGTATCTGCTTGATGAAGGATCATAATTCTGTTGTTGTTGTTGAGGTCTGTTGTTGTAAATATTTGCAGCATAGGCTTCAGGATGGTCACCAGTTTTGGGCTCTAAGAGAGAAGGACAAACATCAGCATAATGGTCAGTTGCGGTGCAAATGCCACAAACTCTTGCTGCAAGTGGAGGTTTCTGCTGATTCATGGCAAGTTGAGTGACCAAGGTAGCAAGGGAGTCAATTTTTTTCTGAAGTTTATCTTGCTTCACCGAATCTATCCCAACATCATGGACACCTCTCACTACTATAGCATCACTACTTCTTGCACTGAACTGTTGAGAGTTGGAAGACATCTTCTCAATCAAACCTCTAGCCTCAAAAGGGGTCATATCTCCAAGTGCACCACCACTAGCAGCATCAATGATATTCCTCTCCATGTTGTTCAGACCCTCAAAAATATTGCAGGATGAGTTGTTCAGAAATCTGATGATGGGGGCAGCTTGCACAAAGTCTCTTGAATCTCTCCCAGTATTCATATAAACCTTCTGCATGTAGTTGTCTGATGCCAGAAATATCTTTTCTGATTGCAGTGGTCCTGGAGGCAGGAAAGAATTTTTTCAGGAAGATTCTCTTCAGGTCATCCCAACTAGTAATAGAACCAAGGGCCAAGTAATATAACCAATCTTTTGAAACACCCTCAAGTGAATGTGGGAATGCCTTCAAACATATGTGATCCTCTTGGACATCACGAGGCTTCATGGTGGAACATACAATGTGGAACTCCTTAAGATGCTTATGAGGACATTCACCTACAAGTCCATGAAACTTAGGCAACAAATGGATTAGTCCAGTTTTTAGCACATATGGCACATCCTCATTGGGATACTAGATACACAAGCTTTTATGTGAAATCAGGTGCAACCAGCTCCCTTAATTCCCTCTCACGTGGGATTGGAGGTGGTTCAGTCATATTTTCAGAGTAAATAGCAGAATGCACAGAAACAGCAGAATACATAGAAACAACAGAATCAGTATCACTATCAGGTAAATTAACACTAAGATGAAAAGACTCACTATCTAAATCTAAATTTAAATTCCTAACTTGTCTAACCAAACTATGAAATGCTCTATCAATTTCAGAATTTATTGGATGCAAAGAGTTAGGATTTGCTCTAGTCATGCACTAAATGCAACAGTAAGAAACATGTAGGGCAGTAAGGGAAATACATGTTAAATTTCAGTAATCAACCAAAACTTTGCATCAATAAAATCCTAAAACCATAGGAAACATACACAAAAAGTTTCAAGACAAAACTCAAAGCCTAACTAATTTAATTAAATGCAACAAAATCAAAACAATTGGAAAAATAAACTTGTAAAATAAAAAAGAAATAGTAAACAGACTCTTTTT
>NC_032024.1:9337996-9420997 GCF_001865875.1 Lupinus angustifolius
GTGTGTGTGTGTTTGGAGTGGGGAATCCGAATTTAACCCCTCCAACACACATAAACCGAATTGGGCCTAAACAATAGGCCCAAAGCTAAATAAAAATAAAAATAACTCCTAAATTAAAAATACAATCTTCACTTCAACACATATCCTCGACTTCCATAATGCCCAAAATGTCATTGGTGCCAAATGTGATCTGAAAATGATAATAGATTTAATCAGGCCAAATAATCCCAAATTAACTCATTTTAGGAATATTAGTCCAATAAAGTCTAAAACACTAAACCATGTGAAACAAAGTTAATCAGGCACCAAGAATCATCAATCATGCTTAATTAAGGTTATGAATAGTGTGTAATATATTGCTCATCAGCGCCTATGTTCTTTGATGTTAAGAGTGGTTGGTCGGGAGTTGAGGATGGATGGTAGGAAGAGTGTACCCGCCGGGGGAGGTACCTGAAAAGGTTCTCCGACGATCAAGTCGGTAGAGTATTCTTAGAGAGAGAATGAGAGTAAATAATAGAAAAGTTAGAGCAATAAGTATGATATCTTCTATTTATAGAGCTTAGGAAGTGCTGAGATGACATCTAGTCATTGACCAGCATCTAACGGGTACAAAGGACGTACTCTGATAGTCCTTACTTTGATTTGCAGATATGTCCTTGTCGATTTGTCGGGGCAGGTGGAATGTGCAGTCCGCATGGCAGGCGGCCTGTTATCTGACATTGGAGGCGAGTCAGAGGCGCATTAAATGGTGGGTCATATGTGTCAATGTTGTGTCAGGAGCATTTATGGCTTCCTTTACTAGCAGATCTACTTGAAGCGGGCAACGGGTATTATGCGGGGTAGTGAATGTCATGCTCGGGTCTGACGAGTAATTGTCTAATTATGACCGGGATAAAATATTATTTATCATTCATATTTAATCATAATTTATTATTTAAACAAATATAAATGAATAATATATTGTGTGCCTATCTTTATACTAATAGTATATAAATATTAAAGTGGTTATATTCATGGACATATTTGACTAGTACCATAAGACTCTTCCAGCATTCCACCAAATTAATATTCTAGCTTATTTTCCTACCTGTTCCATTAGCTACTTGGTATTTTTGAAACTTTGAATATCTTATATTCTTTCAGTTGGCGTCTGCTAGTCTAAATATTAGACTATTCGTTTTTCATCAAACACAAGATTAGACTGCGCCAAGAATAAATTAGACGGGCCTGTCAAAGAAGAATAATCAAACATGAGACATTAGACTTTTTTTAATAGTGCTGTAATGGGAAACACGTTATGATCTCAATTCGCAGGCTGAAGATTACGTAACCAATTCAAAATAAACATGTTTAGTGACTACCTATGACCTTGTAATTGGGTAGACAGAATCCAATAGCTCAGAGGAATATTCCGGATTTATTCCTATTCAATGCAAATCCTAAAAATAAAATACTAGTAATTTCATTTCTTCAATAGTTTCTTTTGCCATTTTTCATGGTTACCATTATTTACTTCATTTAATACTTTCTTGACTCATGTAAGTGAATACAAATTGAGGATAAATAGAAAATAACATGATAGATTTTATGTAAATGAAAACATATATATTGCCTTAGGAACATATTCTTTGCAAATGGGGTAGATAAATAGAAACAGATGTTTCAGCAAGAAGAAATAGTTCACTAGTTCATACTCAAGATTAATGTCTCAGCAAGAAGAAGTCGATCCAAAAACAATAACTTAGATTTGTTGTATCCCCAAATCCTTAAAAGATGATTAATTAATTTTAAATTTTGTGTGACCAATTCTATATAGTGCCGAATTACTATATAAAGTTATAAACACGTTCATTTTGAGATATCTTATCTTCATAAAAATCGGAGACTTCTTACAAAATGTATCATTGAACCCTTGTAATAAAAAAATTTGAAATATTTTAAAATATAGCAACAACTGATTACAAAATTTAATGCATGTTTTTATCAATGTCAAGTAAATAAAATCCAGTAAAATAAATCTCCAATGAAGGCAAAGAGTCACAACCACCACCACCTTCTTCTTCTAATATTGTAGCACCAAATCAATCTATCACGACACCCATAGTCCCATTCCTATTCAAAGTTTTCAAACCACCACGACTATCATTTTCCCAATAATACCCTAGAAACGTCTTAGCCGCATCCAAACTCGGAAAATAAGCAGGTTCCATAAATATCTGACTCAACGAGTCACCAACCCCTTCACTAACTCGGTTCCCACTCGCTTCAGCACTTCCCATAACAACCACCAAAACCTGTTTATAAGCATAGAAAAACCTCTTCATAGCAACCTCAATTGCTTGCATCGCTTGCAACACATGAACCTTCTCGAACCCACTTTCCTTTTCCACATAAACCTTCATCGCTGCTTCCATTACCCCGGGCCCACCCCTGGGGTCCACTTCCACTTCCAATATTCCCGGCACCTTCTGTTTCAATTCCCTACACATATTCGTAACTTCCACCACCCCTTTCGATCTGAAGCAAAACGCTGCCGTTTCACCCTTAACTGAATTTAACTCCTTTTTTATTTTCAGAAAATCGTCAGGGTCCATTATAACATGCATGTCTTCTATCTCCGTTAGAAGCTTCCAGATTCTCTCTACTGCGTAACAATCCCTCGTGGCTTTTTCTAATATTTTATTATCTAATAATTTGTTGATTCTTTCTAGAAGCTTCTGTGACGCTTGGATCCATGACTCTATGATCTGGTGCGTCGCGTGCACCGTAAGACTCTCCTCTGTTTTAGATACGAGAGCGTGAGCGTGAACGTGAAGCTCGTTTGGTTTACAAACGGCGTCGTATTGGAGACTTGGTTTCATAGCGAGATTCGGTTCACCCAATCCCAAAGTATAAGGACACCTCATCATTGCGCATTCGACGGAGAGAAGGATCCTCTGCGCTGCGGGTTTTGATTTATGCCACGTGGCGAGATGAGGAAGCAAGCTAGTTTCGCTATAGCTTCTTCTCTGGTTCAGGTTCTGCTGAGTCTCAAGGTTTAGCGTTGGAGCAGTGCCACGTGTCATTGAGTTATGTTCCTCGTCTTCGCAGAGCATGGCAATGATTTCGATCTGTGACGTGGCGAGTGACTCGACCCTACGGTTCAGTTCTCTCCGGTTCGCGTACGGTCTGGGGTCTGAAAAAACGGTTGACATGAACCGGAATGTGATTTCAAGAGCTTGCAAGGCGGGTTTGAGGACAGGCTCGTTGTTCCAATTTGGGAAGTCTCTGGAAGTCCAGAGCTTTCTGAGTTCCGGGAGGCGGAGGTAGTGGTCGTAGGCGGAGCATAGGGGCAGCGATGCGGCGGAGATGTCGCTGGAGCAGAAGGGTTGGTGTTGTTGTATAGAAGGAAGCGAGAGGTTATTGGATAGAGAGATTTTTAGTGGCTTGGAGGTTGCCATATCTGAGTTGGAGTGAAAATCAATCATTTCTAATGTTAGAGATTATTGTTGTTGAGTTGTGTTATTATAATTTGGGAAGGAAAGAGAGGAAGGGTATTTATATGGAATTGTAATTGATAAGGTTGTTGTTTATCAATTTAATTTAAAGACGTGTGTGTGTGCTGGAGCAGAAGGGCATGAAGAACGAGGAATTTGAAAGTCACCTATATGTGGAAAATGATTCTAATATCTTTAAAATAAAAAGCCTTCCAATTACGTAGTTACATTATGGCTTGGCGAGGCAGCTATTTACCCTTCCACTTCTTCAACTGTTTGTTTTCCAAAATTAACCTCAATTATTTTTTCTCAATTTAAAGTCAACCTAATTTAATTTTATATTAGAGAATAAAATTTCAATCAGTAACATGTCAACTAGATGACTGAAAATGTTCATCAGCCCTCAATAGGTATTACTTGCTACTCAGTGATGATTCTAAGATCAAGGAGCAGGATGTGCGACATATATTAATAATTTAAATAAAAAAATCATACATAGTTTTATACAATATATAAAAGCAAAACATGTTTTAACTACCACTATACATTAATTTCTAATTTTTTTATTTTGCTCTTAACAATTTTTAATTTCTAAAAAATCATATAATTATATTTTATTTTCAGCTATGAAGATTACAAAAAATAGGTTGGATTGTTGAATGAGATATGCATGGATGAATGACTCTTTATTGATTTGTATTGAGCAAATAAGTGTTTAACAACTCTGACATTGAGGGTTATTGTTGCAACATCTAAAATCATTGCAAACAAAATAAAATATAATAGAAACAAAGCATAATAGAAATAATGAAATTATAAATTATAAAGATTTAAACAGTAAATAGAAACAATGAAACATAATAGAAACAATGAAGCAAATAAAGAAAAAAAGAAACGAAACGCGTTTGAAAGAAATAAATAGAAACACTAAAATAAAAATAGTGTTAAATATATATCCAAACAATGAAATAAAAATTTAATGAAACAAACAAATAACAAAGGGAAATAGCTTTATTCAAATGCAACAAATAGAAACAATAAAATTGGAATGAAATGAAAACAAGGTTAAGATCATAGAAAAAATGAAATACGGAATAAAAACAATGAAATAGAAAATGCTAAAGGATCATATAAACAACCAATTAGGTAAGAAATAAAACAATATTTGAAGACAATACTTAGTCTCTAGCTAATAATATTTTTGTATCTAGGTAATATATAATTTTCTTTAAAAAATCATAGGAGTGATAATGTATAATATTAAGTATTACAAAATAGAACATAATATCAAATAATATCAATGCATTGTCAGTGTAAAAATTTATACACATGCATCATCTACCATTTATTTGAATTACTTTTTTCGAAGAAACAATGATGATTAAAAGAATGATGTATGATATGTTAATAATATATAAAACTCTTACACTGTTAATATATACATTTTTCTTTTAAAAAATATATAATTTAAAAAAATCAGGGTGTGCATCACCACCACATGGCACCGTCTCGGTGGCCACCAATATCTACCATCGTCCATTGGGTGACTAGTATGCCCATAGGGCCATCTCATCAAGTCATCACCATCTTAATAAGACACCATCCTACAAAATGGGTCATTTGCCTAGAAGATCCATAATTAGGCAATAAGGCAACTTACAAGGAAATATTCCCTAAAGGGCATCTAGGAGTCATCATAGGCTCTAAATGTCTCCATAGGCTCCGACGTAGTCCTACTATGACTAAGTGATGGACATGATAGGAGGACGACCTCAGTCATAACATCTCTAAACCATCCTTAATAGCAAGGCATTCTCATCCAAAATTAATCTAAATAGAGGAGGCTTTCCATGATAAGCAATATTATCTATTAATAATTCTACAATTAAGACAAAAACATATTAGAACAACTATGACAAACCCAATGGGTCAACCAAATGTCGACTGACCACTGGTTGGAAATAATGGTCACCAATGCCATTCACCTGCCTATCAATACGTCAACTAGACCATCTCAGCAGGTCACGAGGTAATCTCAGTAGGATACTATCCTATCCGCTCATTCGATTTGACCCATTAATATTTGGACTCAAAATGGATAGTGTATTTAGTTGTAACAAGTCGTCTATTGGTTTACTGCCACAATGTGTATATGATTTACCGTTGAGAAAAACTTGTATGGAGACTCATACAACACATCACATTTGGAGACAAGTGTATTTTATGTTGTTTGGTGCTGTCATTTATGACTAAATTTTAATTGGAATTATATTTTTAATGTGTTGGCAATGTTTTATTAGTTGTCTACACATACATATGTCTATGTACAAGTCTTTTTCTTTATTGTTATTCATGACACTATTGTGCATATGATTTATTGTCACTATGTGTATACCATTTTACATGTCATTGGTTCTATAATCATTCCATCATATATACATATATGTAACTGATTCACAAAATATATGCATATATATTATTCGCCAAAATTAGACATGGCAAAACGGGTCACCCGACCTGTTGAGCTCGTGCCTGCAAATGCTCGCAATAATTTAAGCGGTTCGAGCATGTCCGCATTGGCTTAACGGACAAAATTCTATGTCATGCCCGTTTTAAAACGGGCTAATGGGCTTGTGGGCGGCCCACGGGCACTGTTGAATAATTAAAAAAATAAAAAATTCATATAATAAATAAAATAAAGTAGTTGAAGATAAAAAAATTAACATAAACTTTGGTATTTTATATGAAGTTGATCAAATCACATTATATTACAATTTTTTAGGGATTAAATATCACATTATATAATAACTTATTTTAAATTTTTCCTTTAATATTGTTTGTAGTCCGCCCGCATTGCCCAATGGAAATGCTTGCGGGCTTGGCGGACGAAACGGGCAAATGGACAAAATTTGTATGCCGTACCCGCAAAAAAATGTGGGTTATGCGGGCGCGCCCATGGGCAATGCCCATTTTGCCATCTCTAGCTAAAATACATGTCCATAATAATAAGTAATATTAATAAGATTTTTTCTAAAATGATAATACGTTATATTAAATTAGACCTAAGTTGGATTCAAATTCAAAAGTTACTCTGATCATTATTTAGAATGGGTTAGCTTTCATGTTTCAAAAATAGTCTAATCAAAATTTAGGGTCAAGTAAAGGACAAGTCATACTTGATCCAACCTAACTTATTTGCACTCATATGTTTTATCACATCCTATTCGCTCTAAATTCTCTCTATACTTTCCATATTTACATTACAGCCTATAATGCTAACTTCTTGAGTGTCAAAATTCTTTTTTAGGTTTTCTAAAATGGATCATCATTAGCTCAAATTATTTCAACTAACTCGAACACCAATTTTAACTCGGTTCAACCTAGTAATAAAATTATCACATAGTTTCTTCATCATGCTTGAATAACACTAGCATGTTGTGTATGGTCACTTTCAAATACATAACTTCTTCATTAACAATTAATTGACTTAATTGTTTTAGAGATGTGTGAACTACTATTGCACATCAGAAGAGTGTATATCATCCTGTAATGATTTCTGCTTGAGATTTTGAATCAATTTAACTGAAATAGTCAACATCTATTTATGTCAATTTTAATAAGTCATAAAAATGGAAGTATTTTTTACACCTACTATGTTTAACAAATTGATTTAGTAAATGTATCTAATTAATTTCATATATATTTATAATAGTTTTTTTTGGTAGATATGCATTGCAGTATAAATATTTTTAAATTATCAATATATCATTTATAATTAATGTGTATTACTTTTATTTAAGAGATAATCATTATTAACATAACTAATAAATGACATGCTAACAATATAAAAATTTATATTACCAATGCATATACTATTTTTTATAATAGTTTTATCACCAAAAGCTTTAAAACAATCTAAAAATTAAAACATAACACATATATCATATTAAGAACGTACTGGCTTTATGAAGAAAAAAACATATTTTTGGAAAGTTTACAAAATAAAATAAAAATTGTTAAAAAAATGTATAAAAACCAAAAAACAACCATTTATAAAATGAAGAACGTAGAGAACTAAGGGTTGTGTAGGAATGACAACCTAACTCATGCATATCTACTAGAATTTAACCAGGTTCAAATATTGGGTTTAAGCTCAAGTTTAATATAAGTAATACTCAGTCTTGACTCCAAACCTAAATTAAATTATATAATGAATGTCAAATTATAGAATTATCTCATTCATATATATATATATATATATAACACTAAGGATAAAGAGATCCTTTTAAATAATAAAAAGTAGATTTGAAGTGAATTTGATACGAGTTCAAATTACCATAAACTCAATCAGAATGGGGATAATAGTATTTTTTAACCCCTCTACCTTCAAGTTTGTGGTTTGATAAGTAAAAATCTAACCGAGATCCACCTTGCTTCCATGTGTAGGACTGTGCATCTCCTCCAAAGTAACATAAATGGATGAGAGATTTAAGTGTGAATAAATATTTAATTTAATGGTGTGTGAATAAATATTTAATTTAATGGTGTGTGAATAATCAACTACAGTCGAGAAATAAATTAACTTTTTATTTAATAAGAATTGGAAAAGATATTGAATAATTAGAAATGCATTTTAGAGTGATAATAGCCCTCACCCATAAATCATTTTTATCAAATTTAAACATATTAATAAAAATAGGTTACAATCTGTAATTATTATTGAGTTATAAAATATAAATTTATTATTATTTAGTACTACCCAAATATTATAAAATAAATTATATTTAAAGTTAAGAAAACCTTTTAAAATATAACTTATAAATAATATCAAGGGAGCATTTTATTAAATAGGAAATAGCATAAAAATAAATTATAGGAAACTAGGCAAGTGAATTGGGTGGATTTAACTTATGTGATAAATTAATGAAATTATGTCCTCCTAATATTATTTGAGAAAAACAAATCAACAAAGTTGACCCTATACTATCTTATACACTTCTTGATATATCAAACCACTAAAGTGAAAGACAATTTTTTTTATTTCCCTCCCTTCAACAATATTCTTAAGAAGAAGAAAAAATATATTAATAGTATAAGAGTTTTATACACTATCACTTAATCGTCTATTATTCATTTTTTGATCATTATTAACTATTCAAAAAATAAAAAATAATATATTAGCTCTGTATAAATTCTTATACCAACATTGTCCAGATATTATCCTCCTATTCAAAGACTCGTTGTTATCCCAAAATTCTAGATGTAGGATTGCAAAGTGCGCTATTTATTTGTGGAGCCGCACATGAAGATTGAAGCTTATCCATAAATTAACACCTAACATGGGGGGAGGAAAAGGTGTCTATTCCCATTTAACTTTCAAGGAGAATAAGACTACTATCTTCGTTTGGAATCTAAAAAAAAATAAATGCGAAGGAAATGGAATAATTGATGTTAGACCTTTGGTACGCGTTGGAAGGCATTCGGTACCGCTTTTTCGAGTATGGAATAGAGTTATTAATATCTCACCGATCATTAAATCATCAAGGTACTAGAATAATTGTATAATAGTTCAACTGATGGTTCATTAATTAAACCGCATACTGATGAAATTAGATATGAATATATAATATATTAATGTTAATGTTAAAAAATTAATAAAAAACGAATGTTTTTTTCATTAAAAAATAATTTTAAGTAAAAACTGGCATCTATCATCGGTATGGTTCAATTGAAAATCGACAGTTATCATCGGGTTTGACCAGTTTTAGTTAATTTTGTCAGGTATGATTGTATAACCAATATGATTATTATACTATATTAGTATATGGACTAATTCACTAATTTATCAGTTCAACCAGACAATATGAAACAGTTTTAACGATAATTAGGCATAATGGTACAATATGGATGGATGGGCTTCCACTTTTGGCACTATCTGCATTATATTTCACTTGGAATCCACTCCAAAATATGCATTCCAACTACAACTGTTTCACTTTTCTTGCACGATTTGATCATATTACATCTTTTATTTCAAACAGTATGTCATTTTATGTGTTACCATTTCTGATTGATTAAGAAAATATCTGATTATTAAATTTTTAATTTCAATACATTTTTTCAACTAATTACAAGTGAGTGACATATAAAGTGATACAATTTTTAGAATAGAATATGTGATCCGATGTGATATATAATACTCTTTTTTTATTTGTTTTAAAGTTTAGTATGAGTCATGAAAGAGACTTCTTGGTGAATCAAGAGAAGTGTGAAAGAATGCTGAATGAGAAATTAAAAACTTAAAAAAAGAGAAGAAAAAATAGAAACTCTATTTCTCATAATGTACCTATCAAATTCCATTATTTCTCATTGGATTGCATTAGAAGGAATATAAGAGAACCACTCTTTATATACTTAACTAACAACCAATCAGTTAATCGAATAATTACATTGTTATTCGATTAACGAATACAATATTAAAACTAACAAACTGAAAAACAACTAACCATTAATATCACATACAAAATCTCAACCATTTTAACAATTTGATTAATATCTATGAAAAAATAGACGTTTAGAAAGCCATTCAACATTTTTTATTTTATTTTTTACATGAGTTTTCAGCTAAGCAAGAATTAATTGAAATATCTGGTAGCTTTATAGATAAAGATGTAAGGAACAGTATTGAGGATTTTTCACGTCCCTTAGCAAGAAGAGAAATCTAAAGACTAGGCTACATGCCTACAAGCATTGAATATTGCTTCTTTGGTTAGTATTGGGAGATTAGATCCCGTGGTATTGGGCCGTAATTAGAGGTATTGGTATCATTATTAGTTGACAAAAAATGATAGACTCCGCAATTAGGGCGCTTTTTGTGGGGAAAATGGCTTTGCCTTATCCTCGGATTCTCATTCCATGCCTTTACTATAAACCCAGCAAACGAGTAATCACTTTTTTCTTTCAAAATTACTGCATGAATGTATATATTTTTCTTTTAAGAAAAGGGAAATCGGTGGACTTCTTTCAGTTTTTTTATTGTTAGTGGAAGTTTAATATTCTTATTTTAAATCATATTAAAAAGTATTTATTTAATAAAAATACATATTAAAAAGCGATTCATTCACTACAAAAAATATATTGTTGGAAATTCTAAGTAGAAGTGAAAACAAACTAGGCTAGCACTGGACGACTATGAAACGAGTTCGTCAACTTTCTACCATACACCACTAAATCTTATGTCACAAAAAAAGTGACATTCCATGTGTCAATTCTTCTCGATTAGAAAAATATTTTATTATTAAAATTTTAATTTAAATATTTTTCCAATCAATAAAAAAGTGACATATGAAGTATCACACTTTTGTAGGAGAACATATTTTTATCTCTTTATTCATTCTTATATTGGAAGTCTTTTAAGGGAGCTTCAATTTTTTTTGTTAGTCCTAATGATTAGTGTCTAAGAAACAACAAATTATTTCAATGCCCATCATGGAGGCATGAAATTGGTACAGCTCAACACAAGAAAAAGTTTGAATTGTGCTCGCTAAATTTTTGAAATTATTCTTCATAAGCAAATATAAATTGATGATATATAAACTGTTTAGAAAATGCTAAGTCACAATAAGTTTAAGTCCTTATAGGTAGTAATAGTTATGTCCACTCCATTCCACTTAAGGATTTTCACTATTTCTCAAAATAGTTTATAAGTATTCAACATTTTTTTGGGCATCTATTCTTTCTTACATATCAAGTCTTGAAGTTCTAACAATGAAATATTCTTTCTAGACCAAACCTCTCTATTTAGAGATCTTCATCCATGAGCTATAGCATTCTCCATGACCTAAGTGTAAAAAAACATATAAGCCAGTTTGACATCACATCTTGATACAACATTAAGGCATTAGATCTATGAGTTCATCCACCTATATGCTCTTTAACTTATCCACTTTTGCACAATGTAGGACTTCTTCATTCACACTTTGAATATCCAACATCTCCCACTCAAGTGTGAGTTACTCCCCGAGTACTGGATACACCAGAGCTCAGCTCTCTATCTACTTGCGTTGTTGTTAGCTTATCTTTTCATCAACGGTACACGCCGCCTTGACTTGCTTATCCTTTCATCAACAGAATACGTCGCCTTGACCTCTCGTCATGAAGACTTTTGGCACAAGGATCCCTCACGAATCTACCAACCACTTGTTGCTTTAATACTTCATTGAGCCATCGAACCATCAGCTCTGATACCACTTGTTAGGAGATTTTCATTCATGAGCTATAGCATTCTTAATGTGTTAAGTGAAAGAAACATATAAGTGGGCTTAACACCACATTTTGACCCAAAACCTTAAGACATTAGTTCTATGGGTACATCCACTTATATGTTCTTTAACTCATCAACTTTTGCACAATATAGAATCTACAATTAACCAAGTATTCACACTTCGAATACCCAACACTCTCAGTGGTCTAGAATTAACCAAGTATTCTTTACTTGCCAATTCTCTACTGACTGTATATATACTTAACAAAGTTGATGTGTTGATCTTTTAACTCACCATGTGATGATATGAATATAAAGATCACTTGAGACTATGACTCATTAAAAAAATATCTTAAAATTTACAATCATAAACTTTCACATCTTTCTTTCTTAGCTTAGTTTGTCTTTTGCAAGTATATTATAATATAATATAGACAAATATAATCTTTATACAAGAGTATATTTAGAGTTTCAATGCTCTTGTTCTTTTCTCTTTTCTTATTGTATGTGTGCATGTCTTGTGAGGTTCTTCATTCTTTAATAGACTAGTTTCAATGACTTCAAAAGAATGTTCCAACTGAATTTAAAAAGTGTTCATTTATAATAATCATTTAATGTATTGATTTGTTCAGTCTTGAGACTTAGAATAAAGTAAATGCTTGAATTTGTCATATCATGAAACATGTTTGGTTCAACATTAATAATGTTTGATCAATTATATTTAACTGAGATTATATCTTCTATCCTAAAAGTGAATCACTCTATATACTACTTCATATGTCTTGAGGGACTTGTTGAGAAAGAAGATATTATCCCTATTTAACTTCATTTTACATGATGTATCTGCGCCCTCTTTCCTTATAATAACTTCATTAAATCTTATGGGTATTAGTGTGATTCACTCTATTAGTAATACTAAAAATATTGATTGCCTTGTTTTCCTTGTTTCTCCTGTAATTTTAATGATAAAAAATGAAAATAAAGTGTGGGCATGATTGAAAGGCACCACAGATAACCCGTAAGTTTAAGTGGAGGATAAGATTTATCCCCATCAAAGTACATGAACACACAAATAATAAAGAGTACATATATATATATATATTATTTTATACTGAGTACCTATATAATTTTTATTATTTGATAAATTATGCCCCGTTTTTGTACTCATGTATTCTTTGATACTGCTACATATCTCCAAATTTGTTTCATAAATATGTGCAAGTAGCATGTTCCCAAACGATATAGGGATATATAGTATTACAGATTGGGTAGAATATAAAGGTTCGGGTGATGGGTAGGAGTAGAGATGCATTTTATATTTTGGGTTTAGAAGAATACTAAAAATGGTGAGAAAAAGAAGAGAACGTTAAAGAAATAAAAGAAGATTGATGCGTGCAATTCAGCTTGAGGATTGGTATCACGTCTTTTACATAGATTCATTGATATTGAATTGTATGGTGCCCAAAATGTTGTGTCACATGTCAACTAAATCCATGGCTTTATAATTCAACTATAGCCTAGGATAACCATCAATATTTTTTTGGGGTGGAAGGATAGCAATTATTTTAAGCATTTATTTATGACAAAAAATATGGTTCACCAATGCGAAGAGTGGCCGAAACGAGATCCTATGTTCCAAAATTACTATATTCTCATGTTCCTAGCCAATAGTACAAAAATATTAATTTGTGTTTTTAATCAAATGATATTTTTTCATTAGACTTATACAGAGATTATGACAAAAATAGTGACAGATGATCTCTGTCCAAGAGTGGCCACGCTCATTTTCAATCTTTTCTTCAACCCATTGAAGGTAGTAGAAGGAGGAAGCTTGAAACTCAACTCAACCATAGCCACAGGAATCCTGATTCTAAAGAAGGTTAAAGGTTCAATTGTATTAGACCATCAAATCGTCCAACAAATAAAAAATACTCCAGCATTCCTACAATTTTATATTGCTCTATGTAACATAATTCCTATAACTAGTATGAGATTTCAGCTACAAAGAACATGCAAAGTGTGGTAGATGGAACTTGGAAAAATAATTTTGAGTGCAATATCTATGAGATAAAGATTTATAAGTATATCATTTATCATTCTATTGAAATACTTTTTTTTTCCAAGTTAACATGAATGGTGGATATATCATTACTCTGTATGTAATGCCTTTGTTGGTTTTTTCATTACTAAAGGGATCAAATGCCAACGGAACTTGCAACTCATATAACAGATAGTAACGGTATAAAATTAAAATACGAGTCTATAAAAACAAGAACCAAAGGGTCAAAATCTAAAATAACTCCAGAAATAAGGAAAGATTTACTTCATCAAATTTAACTGCAAAATTAAAACTTCAACTAGATTCAAAACCTATAGAGAAAAATTAATCAAACAAGCTTAAACCCAAGTCATCATCAGATTCATCAGCTGGCTCTTCCTTCTTTTCCTCCTTGGCAGTAGCAGCAGCAGCAGCAGCTGGGGCAGTGCCAGAAACAGCAGCAGGTGCAGCAACAGCAAATTTACTAGGATCCTACAATTAACATAACAAGAAAACAGTTAGTAAATCAAAAAAATGGAAATAGCCAATTCAAGGTTGTAAAGTGTGGCAATTGTAGCCCCAATATTGTTGTTACAAGTGTTTCGGTAAGCCATAATTATGTCTGCAACCACAATTTATAACTCTGAATCCCTTTGGTCGGTTTTCGAGTTAGATCTTGGAAGGGAAGAGTAGGTTTCACAGCCATGAAATATACTAATGAAATGACTCTGAAGCTGTCTCTTTCTATTCCTTCCCCTCTAAAACCCATTTTGCAAACTGACCCTTGGAACATCTAATTCTAACTATTGGAGACAATACCTTGAGGTACTCCTTAACCTCATCTGCCTGTGGGAATGAATATTGAGTTGCAACTGCAACAGACAGGACATTCTTATAGGCATTGACAAACATATGTGGTGCTGCTGCAATTGTTGGGTACGAGATAGCCAACGAAAGTGAAGCAACCATTGAAATACCAATAGCAAACTTTCCAATGAGGTCATCTTCAGTTAAATCAAGAACTTCAGGGCTAAACACTGAACCATTATCATAAACAGAAACCACAGTAAGCCCATATGAGAAAGGCCTTATCGCAAGCTTTGCAAGTAGAGCAGCCTCAGAAGAACCAACTTTATCTCCCTTTTTAATGAGTTCCACAGGAGTGACGATTTCCACAGTACCCTTGTTAATCTTGGTAGGAATGTTAAGCACCTGAAATATAAACACCATAAATCGTTCTAAATTTCACTCTACAACTGCAATTATAGCACAATATTAATATTATTGTAGTTCCCACAACCGCAATATAATTATGGAAGATCGAATATAGTACTGATGCAGGAGTCTTCGCAACTGCATCATGACTGTAATTACGGTCATGTCGATCACAGATTCTAGGACTATGTCATCATTAATGAATAAAGGTATTCAAGTTCTTTAAAGAACAAGACTGTAAAAACCTGGAAGAAAGAGGTCTGAGAGGGGTCGAGTCCTGTATTTCCTGGAGGAACAATGACATCAATTGGAGCAACCAAACCAACACGAGCAGGAGCTCCCACCTGGTTAAATTAAAGACATTTATTAACAAATTAACATTGAAATAAGATTAAAAGTGAGTGACAGTATAGCATAAAGCTAAGTTTTTCATGCAAATACACCATAGTCTAGCATAATCCAGATATAGAATAAAAAGAAATGGTTGCACTTTTCTTCTTCTTAGAAAAAGAAAATTAGACATTTATTTGCATTAAAATAAAATTTGCCAAAACCAAACAAGGAAAGGAAATAAAAAAAGTATAGTAGAATAGCCACTCTTACCTTGTATTTGCTAACCACTTCGCTAACCTCTTTCAAGTCACCTTTTGTGAAAATCAATCCCACGTTACCCTGGTTCAATCAACAAAAATACATTGAATATGATAAAATTAAACAATAACCTTATTAGAATGTTAAAGAGCAAAAAACAAAAGAGTAAAATGGTCTCATTCAACAAATTAAACTAAATATTTCCGATTATATTTCCAAAACCTATTGAAATATTTCAATCACATAAGACTAAGTTTTGGAGTAGGTTTTTACTATACATAAAAAACCATAGCTAAAAATAAATGCTGAAAATGAGCTTACACGAGAGACTATTCACAGTAGGGGTTTTGTGGAGATCATTTTCAGAAAGTCTTTCACGGTTTCTATAGAACAAAACTCAAAAAATTATGCTTATTTCAAGAAACTGTTTGATTATTTTAAAGTTAATCAAACTTTCTCATTACTGAAAATAAATGCATTACTTGTCTTGAAACCATAAAAAACACATGCAAATATAAAAAACAAATTCCATTGAAGATTATTACAAAAATAATCTATTATACATATGGTAATAATTAATCATTGAATTTGGAATCTTATCCAAAGTCCAAATTACAAATTACAACAAATGAAAGCTAAAAGAAGGAAACCATGCAAACCCATGCAGTAATAATGTTCACGCATTCACACTCGTTTAAATAATGAATGAGTGACTCACAACAAGGAGGGGAATGAGATTAAGGAAGGTTTCATTTCCGGTCCTCTCTGAATGAATTCTGATAGAACGTTTCATCATAGTGTTCTTTCCCATCAGAATCACAGAGTCACCACGAAGACCTTGTCGAATGTTTTGAAGCTGGTTGGATCCAACGTTGTCTGCAGCCACCACAAGAATCTGAGTATAATTGTCTAAAAGCTTGCATAGTTTCGCGTCATACGCTATCTTCTTCTGTGCCTTTGTAGGTTTCACAACCATTATTAATGATGATGATGATGTTTTGAGTGTTTGGGTTTCAGGTTAGAATATTTGGAGTATTGAGAACAATGCATGCATATATATAGTGTGGTGAAAAATAGATAAATGGAGTAAAATGGAGGGTTAAGATGGAGCTAGGGCTCGGTCAAGGTGAACAGCTCTCTTTACCTCCTTTTTTTTCGGGGTGCAGTTGAGAGTGGAGCGAAGAGTAAGTAAGCGAAAGTGTGAGTTAATATAGTTTTGCTCATTCTAGGGTCTATTCATCCAAAGCCAGCTTCTACCTACATTGTAACTTATAGCTTCTAGCTTGAGCTAGTAAGTCAAATTTGTAGGTCTAGTGGTATGTTTGTAAATTGGATTTTAAAAGAAAATAAATGAAAAGGAAAAACTTAAGGTTTCGAATTTATGAAATATACTATAAGATAATAAAAATACTAATGACGAAGTTAAATTATTAAAATTAGATAACATATAATATTATTTATTATTTGCTTATTTATTAACTAATTTATAGTTATTAATTGAAATAATTACTAAATCATATTTTTTAATATTCCTTATTCATAAACTCAAACTAAGTATTATTTATACATATGTATGCCCATAAATTCATGATAATAGGTTTTGTGAACACTATCTTAGTAATAAAAATTTAGACTCATGTAAGATTAATTAAATTTAACGTTATAGGGGAAGATGAATTATTAGTGTGTATTTAGTGTGCAATAATTATTTTAATTTGATAAAATTTAAACCACTAATGAAATATTGAAAGTTCTTATGTTTATTTTTGGAAAGATGGCTGAAGTAGATTTTTGAAAGCTAGCTCTCAAACTTTTCAAGTTCATTTTTAAAAGATACAAATTCCATTTTTAAATTAATTTACCTTCACCAAATAATTGAAGTAGCTTATTGACCAAGTTAAAATTTACAATCTACCTAAAAAGCTTAATGCTAGAGTTGTCAAATGATGCCTCAAGCATTAAATGCCAACTAAAATTGTCATAGTCACATTTTTTATAAATAATAGTGTTAGTTGAACAACCAAAATTCAATAATTTCTGTCAAATTAAATTATCTCTATTTTCTCTTACTTTTGATCTTTTGAGATCTAGTACTATCTAGACCTGCGATTCTCGTTTTAAAATTATGGCTTTTCATGATATCAATCTTGATGTGCTTTCAATCAATCTTTCCACGATTTCGATCCTGATGTGAATTTAATTTCTTAGATCCAACGGTACCCTGACCAATGATTTGTGTTTTGAAATTATTGATTTCTAGGATCCCGAGCCTTATGTGCTTCCAATTAATCTTTATATGGCCCCGAGCCTGATGTGCTTCCAATCAATCTTTGTATGACCCCGATCTTGTTGTGAATTTATCTTTTGAGACTCGACAATACACCTACCTCACATGCTTTAAACCTTACTTTTCAGCAGATTCTCGAAATGATTCACCAAATCAATGGTTTCCTTTTCAACAGATTCTCGAACTGTTTCACTAAATCGATGATTTTATTTTCAACATATTCTCGAACTGCTGCACCAAATTAGTTGTTTCATTTCTAGCAGATTCTCAAACTGCTTTACAAAATCGGTGGTTTCCTTTCTAGCAGATTCTCGAAATGTTACATCAAATCGATGGTTTCCATTTCAGCAGATTCTTGAACTGCTTCACTAAGTCAATTATTTCCTTTTTAGTATATTCACGAGCTGCTTCACCAAATCGATGTTAATTCAATTTATTCAACCTCACAATTTCAAATTACATGTCACAATCATTCCAATAAACAAAGATGAACATACTCCCAACAATTAATTATATTAGCAATGTTTTCTTTTCCAATCGACGATTATTTCGAAGGTTATTTTATCAATAGATTTTATTCTCATTGACGATCATTTTGATGATGTCTTTTTCTTCACTAATGAATTATGTTAGTAATGACATATTTCCACATCAATGATCATTTGAGTAGTGATTCTGTCGATGGTTCTCCTCCCAGTAACGATCATTCTACTTATGTCTTTTCTCTCATTGCTGAATTATGTTAATATAGACTCCTTTTTCATCGACGATCATTCTAATGGTAATTATATCAATATATTATCTTTCCCAGACAACCATTTTGTTGGCGTCTTTCCCCCATTGATAAGTTATATTAGTAGTGACTTCTTTTATCATCAACAATCATTACAACTGTGACTATACCTGCAAATTTTATAGTTAACAACACATTTCCATCGATATTTTGTGGAGCCCATATAATCATATGGTTAATTTCATTTTTAAAGAAATTATTTGTAACAAACTTAAAGCTTACTAAGCTTTAACGTGAAGGACCGTGTAAGACAATATTTCGGTTGATAGAACATTATTTTATTTGTGATTTAATTAGTTTCATTTTATTTAAATTCACCTATAATTTATGTTTGAAATGGTAGAGTGCTTTAGGAGTTAATTGTGGTAAGAAGGTACACTAGGGAGTAAATTAAATCCATTTATAATTTAAGTGAAAGTTTTTTCACACAGTTATAAGACCTGCAATGTTATATGAACTGAATGTTGGACAATAAAATGTCAACAAGAGAACATAATCCATGTAGCATAGATGAGAATTTTTGTGGGTGATGAGTGGATACATTAGACAATATATTATTAGAAATAATACATTAGGGAGAATGTTGGAGTAACTCCCACTATAGAAAAGATGGTAGAGTTGCACCTTAGATGATCTAGACATGTGTGGAGGAGACCGATTGTTCCATCCCGGTTATCCGAATGTCTAAACTACCTGGGATGGTCTCTCATTTAGCCGAGCAAAGATTGGGCATAACCAACCAAAGGGGTTGATCAGAGTCGTTTTCCTTACACCAAACATCCCACGTCAAGGTTAGGACCAATACCCGTCTAACACACCGCCAACAACGCACTGCCACACCACCTACAATCCCACATACCCCTTACCAACACGACAAGGACAGACTGCAATACGACTATTAGACCTTCCACAAGCTATGAGTCAACTATGCACAAAGTACGACCCTGCAAAAGCCGCCTGACATAGAAAAAGCGGCCCCCGACAAGGCAGGATGGTTGGCCACGCCCTTAGTACCCTCTAGGGTCACGTCATCCAACACAACGACTATAAATAGGGGCCTCCCCCAACATGAAGTATCACTTAGAACTCGCCACTTGTCATTATTAATTCTCTATTTATTTCTCATATCTCATTTATTGCTCTCGAGCATTACCCCTCTAGTCTTACTAACTTGGTCATCGGAGAACCTTTTTAGGTACTTCCACCAACGGGTCCAAGTCAACCTTCAACTAGGTTTCAGAAGAGCTCCAACCCGGATACTCAAGATCTCACACTCAGACCTCTAGTCTGACTATATTGTTCATCCACAAAAGAACATTGGTATCGTCTGTGGCTTACCTACATTATGGTGACCACCAGAAATCAAACACATCCTATCAGCCAGATAGCAATAGCGTCACCAGAAATTCCACAATGATGTCCTTCGATCAGAGTCCCAGCATACAAATACCGCCTATGCAACCATAGGTAGAGGGGCCCGGTTGACATCAACACCATTTCTAGAGGATTTGTCGCACACGATACTTCTAGATCATCCTAGAAGTGATATGTGTAGGAAATCATGCAAGTGACCGCAAGAAATGCATACCCGCAGAACATTAGTCGGAATGTTTCTCCCATCTCGTTCGATGAACTCGACAACGAAGGTGTCATCTGCGAGCACGATGACCCCTTGGTCGTCACATCAAAATTAAACAACAAGAAAATTGGTTGAATCCTTGTCGACAAAGGAAGTTCGGCGGATATCATATTAGAAGATCTGTTCGATAATATGGAACTAAATGATTGTGACCTACTAACTTATGACAAACAATTAGTAGGATTTACCGGCCCGGGTATAACCCCACATGGCTACCTGGGTGTTTGGTTAACAATTGGCGACCAACCCATAAGCAAAACAATCCAGACCAAATTCCTAAATCATAAATTGTCAATCGACCTACAACACCATTCTCGGTCGTCCAACGCTCAACCACCTTGAAGTAGTGGTCTCTACACCGCACCTGTGCATAAAATTTCTTTCTTCCGATCTTCGGGTTTGTACGGTTCGTAGAGATCAGCACAATGCCAGGAATTGCTACCAACCGAGTCTTCTCCCCAATCAAAAAAGGCCAACCCCGATGAAGAAAATGCTACGAGTGCACCTGATATAGTTGGATGCACGGGCCGATGAGGGAGAATTCCGCCCATAGCCAGAAAGGGAGAAAATCACTTTACAACTAGGACCGCTAGAAACCAACATCATATATATCGGCAACACCTTCCTAGATGCTCAAAAGGTCAAGCTAATAGAATGTTTGCAAGCCAACAAAGACCTTTTTGCTTTGTCAGCGACTGATATGCTCGGAATTGACCCTTCAGTAATATGCCACTGACTGACGACCAACCTAGGGGCAAAGTCGGTTGCTCAGAAGCGAAGAAAAGTGGGAGCCGAAAGAACAACTGAGATTGCTCAGAAAACAACAGAGTTTCTAAAAGTCGGGTTCATTCGATAAATCACCTACACAACTTGGCTAGAAAATGTGGTATTGGTAAAGAAGCCTTCTGGGAAATGGCAAATGTGTGTAGATTATACAGACCTAAACAATGTATGCCCAAAAGACCCTTATCATCTTCCCGACATCGACCGTCTGATGGATAACTCCTCGGGCTATCAATACTTATCCTTTATGGATGCTTAGTCAGGCTACATCCAAACCCCGATGTACCCACCAGACCAAGAGATGGCTGTCTTCATTATTGATCTGGCAACTTATTGTTATACGACCATGCCATTCAGCTTGAAGAACGCTGGGGAAACGCATCAAAGAATGATGAACAAGGTATTCGGGGGACAAATGAGCTAGCACATAGAGGTTTATATGGATGACATGATCGTCAAAAGCCTTCCGAAAAAGGATCATGTCTCCATTCTGCACAACATTTTTCAACAACTCCGCAAGTATAACATGAGGCTCAATCCGGAGAGGTGAACATTCGATGTTGAGGCCAAAATATTCCTCAGATTTCTATTAACCAACTGGGGAATAGAAGCCAATCCCACCAAGTGTTAAGTGGTCATCGACATGAGAAGCCCTGGTTCATTAAAGGAGGTCCAACAACTGAATAGTCAGTTGGTCATATTGTCCAGATTCCTCCCATCAGTCAGCATCCACTATCTCTCATTGTACCAATTGCTAAAGAAGAGCAAAAAGTTCGAATGGTTAGCTGCTTATGAAAAGGCTTTCCAAACTTTCAAACAATACATGGTGAGGTGTTATATGTCTACCTTGTAGTGGCCGATGAAGCTGTGGCTACCGCTCTGATCCATGAAACTGAAGAAGATCGTAGTCCGGTATACTTCACAAGCAAAGCACTGTAAGGTCCATAAATTAGATATCAGTGGTTGGATAGAGTAGCCTACTCCCTCCTAATGGCGACCAGGCGACTACGACAATATTTTCAGTCTCACCCAACAGTGGTCACAACAAACCAACCCATCAGACAAATCTTACACAAGCCAGAGTTGGTCGGTCGAATGGTAGCATGATCTATTAAATTCTCACAGTTTGATATTCGATATGAGCCTCGAACGACTATCAAGAGCCAAGACTTTTCAGACTTTGTCGCCGAGTTGACGATACAACCCAAGACATACTTGGACGATCTTTGTCAACGCATCTTCCAACCCCAAGGGAAGCAGGGCCTGATATCTTTAGACAACGGCCACATAATCACCATCGAACACTCTGTGACTTTCACTTTCCCAACCTCCAACAACCAGGCTGAATATGAAGCCTGCATAGTCGAACTACAACTAGTAGTCTCACAGGTAATCGTTGCTTACCAAACCAAAGACATATTATTGGGTAAGTACCTGACAAAAGTGAAGGAACTAATGACTAAATTCGAGGAAGCAACCATGCAGCATGTTCTAAGAGAACATAATGCACGGGCAAATATTCTGTCTAAACTGGCTAGCACTAAGAGCTCAGGAAGCAATCGGTTCGTCATCCAGAGAAATGTCCTCAAACCCAGTATCATGGTCATCGAACAAATTTTCGTTCTAGATGACTAGACGAGTCCATTCATCAAATACCTCCTGCATGATACTCTACCTACCGACCAGAAAGAAAGGTAGAGGTTCCTCCGATGTTGCTCTTGGTACACCTTGGCCCATGGGTCATTATATTGCTAAGGCTTCTCTACTCTACTGCTCAAGTGTCTCAGCCCCGATATGGCACAATATGTCCTCCAAGAAGTCCATGAGGAGAGTTGTAGACACCACATCGGTGCAGCTTCCCTAGCAAATAAAGTCATATGATCCGGTTATTACTGGCCCACTATGGAGAATGGTGCATCTAATCTGACCAAGAAATGTACCAAGTGTTAGTTGTTCGCTGATTTACATAAAGCCCCACCCGAAGAGTTAACAACCACATTGGGCCCTTAGCCATTTTGTAGATGGGGCATGGATAGTCTAGGGACTTTTCTTCAAGTAGTCGGCCAACTGAAATTTCTAATAGTAGTTGTGGACTATTTCACCAAGTGGATTGAGGCGGAACCTTGTCCACCATCAGGTCGGCCAATATCGATAAATTCACTTGGAGAAATATCATTACCCAATTCGGCATACCAATTGCATAGTCACTAATAATGTACCGTGTTTTTCATCCGGAAATTTCAAGAATTATTGTATGGCTTACATATTAACCAACACTTCACATCCGCCAAGCACCCTAAAATGAACGGGCAAGCAGAGGAAACCAACAAGGTCATCCTAAGAGGAATCAAGAAAAGGCTAGACGAAGCCAAGAGAGCTTGGCCTGACCAAATTCATCATGTAATATAGGATTACCGAACAACCCCACATTCCACAACCGACAAGTCTCCTTTCAACCTCACATATAGGGCCGATGCCATGATTTAGGTAGAAATAGGAGAACCTACATAGAGAACTCTATACTTTAACAAGGAGACCAATCCAACCTTGATCAGGCACAACCTGGATTGGATGGGGAAAAGAAAGATCGAGCCCGTATAAGGGAAGCGGTCGTCAAAAGGCAGACGACGAAAAAATACAACACTTCAGTCGTCCCTAGAAACATCGAAGATGGAGTTTTGGTCCTCCGCAGAGCGGACATTGGACGAGCTAAGGGGAAACTATCACCCAACTAGGAAGGCCCTTACCGGGTTGTAAGCAAAACCGACAAAGGCGCCTACAAGCTGGAAGACTTGGATGGGAAAGGGATTCCCCGGACATGGAATGTTGTGAACCTCCGAGTTTTTTATGCATAAAATGTAATGTCGACCCTTTTAGATCGGAGAGCCTTTGTAACACAAACACGTATATGATAACGAGGTATTATTCATTTCATGTCTTCATCGTAGGAGTCCAACCCAACATTAATATCACCCAAAGCGCAGACTATGCCCCCCTTGATCGATGGTCCAATAATTAATACCCCTCAAGGTGCGGACCATGTCCCCCTTCGATGGCAGTTAAAAATATCACCCAAGGCGCAGGCCATGTCCCCCTTGATCGGTGGTCCAATAATTAATGCCCTTCAAGGAGTGGTCCATGTCCCCCTTCGATGGCGGTTAAAAATATCACCCAAGTCGCGGATCTTGTCCCCGTTGATCGCTGGTCTAATAATTAATGCCCCTCAAGGTGTGGACCACGTCCCCTTTAATGGTGGTTAACTATATGACCTAAGTCGCTAACCATGTCCCCCTTGATCGATGGTCCAATAATTAGTACCCCTCAAAGGTGTGAACCATGTCCTCATTCGATGGTGGTCAAATGTATCTCCAATGAGAGGACATTGTCCTCCTTGGACGGAGAATTCAACATCAATACCCCTCAAGGTGCGGACCATGTCCCCCTTCGACGATGGTCAAATAATCACCTGAGGCGTGGACCTTGTTCCCTTTGGTCAGATTCACATTCAGGCCACTCAGCTTGGTCAGACTCATTTATCACGAGAAATACCATTACAACTGATTTCCACTATATTTATTATCATTCCTTTCAGTCAACATGACCTTGTTCAAACTCAGACAATTATTTCTATTACTTCTATTATCGATCAAGTTTAACATAATTGCTCCCCCAAGTCGAGGTTGTCTTCCTTATATTCGAGTTGTTTATATTCAAGTTCTTTGGGTTATCCTCAACCAAGACTACGTTATTCAAGATTCAATTACTTGTGTTATTAATACTTCTGGTCAAGTTCATTTTATTCAATTGTCGGGCTAACGCCCTCTCAAGGGGACAAGTCACATAAGGTCAAGATGGCACTCAGATTCAAACTGCTCAGCGTCCGGTTACCACTATTCAAGGTTTCAATTACTAAGGTTTAAATCCGACCAATGATATCTTTGGCCTTTCGTTGATTAATTTGAAGTATAATTCCGACCAAAGGGATAGCTTAAGATTGGGGGTTAATATCGTTTAAATCATTTTAGGTGTTTAATGTTATTTCTAGCAAAGGGTATTTACTAGCCAGATTATTACCAGTAAAGGGCACATTATCAAAATTGAAGATCCAGTCATCACAATTACTCATGAATAAAATTCTTGGAATGAATATTAAAAGAACACGAGCAAGTTAAATGAAAGGCTTCATTCAAATAACAACTCGTTACAAGTATTTAGCAAGAAATAAAACAACCCCCTCCTACCTGGAACTGATAGCTTAACAGTGCCACCCAGTTCCTCTAACATTAACTCCCCATCGATGACGAGGGCCAAAATGTTCATCTAGGAGAAGTCCTTACCAGTGTGTGCCAGGCGAACTTGGCCCACAACATTCTCCATGATAGGTGAGTTGTTTCATTCACCAAGTCGGTTATCTCCTCTAGCTCAACAGCCTGGCCAGCCTTTTGCTGGGAAAGAATAGTCTTCTCCTATTCGAGCACCCCTTCCCAAGTCTTCGAAGCAGTCAGCTCCCTAGTGAGGCAATCAGTTTCCCCTTGGAGGGCCCGAACCCGTTCCTTTGACTGCTCCAACTTAGCCCTCAGGCACTGGATCTCCAACTCTGCCTCATCAAACTGAGTGGTCATCTTGGTCAACTTGTTATGGCTCTCCATGGCTTCCCGATGAGAACACTCATGGCGATGAAACATCTTCGACAGATGTTCGCTCTCCTTCAAGGGCCGAGCTTCTACACTCTTCAGCTCCATAGCATGAGCCTCCTTTAACCTCTGAAGATCAATAGAGTGCTGCTCTTGGAGAGTGATTAGAGTGTCACTCTCTATCCGGCCAAGGAGGACCCCATCTTCCTCAAAATATTTGGCCACTGAAGCCGGGAGAAGAGAAGACAGTTGCAGTTGTTTCAACAGATCGACATAGAGATCTCGTCTAGAAGCTCTCTCACGACAGGGTTTAAGAGGTTCTGCTCTAACATCGGAGAATATTGGAAGGTCGAGAGCACCGATTTAGGTCGGGTAGCCGATTTTCCCCCTTGGTAGTAGACTTCTGCCCAACAAGCCTAACAAGCTGCACCTCGACATCAACAAAGCCCCCCTACTCGGAAGAAGGGTCAGATGTAGACCTCTTGGTCAAATCGACCACCAGTTGGACTAGCGGGGGTACGGGGATAAGTCGAGTGCCCCAACTTTTTGTTTGTTAAGTAGAAGGGGACTCTGACCCGTGACCGGAGGCAGAAGGAGTCCTTGAAGGAGAGGAAATCCAAGCATGCTTGCTTGCTGGTACCCCATCTCGCCCCCTCCTAAGTGTCTTGGCCAGCAGACGAGTCTTGTCAAGATTGCTGCTCATCTTAGTTGAAAAACAAAATAAAGATTAGTAAACAACAGATAATTACCAAAGCATACATAGATAACCCGACTAACCTACCTATGCACTGCTCCAAGGCCACATCCCCTTCTATAGGGTTGTGCAAGGTACGATCACACCTTCCGCCAACCAGTGTAATATGTCCTCAGCCGCCTCATTTTCCCGACCAGTAAAACTCTCGTCACTAGTTAGAAACCAATTCATGGGTTTCTGGTGGAACTCCCTGTGGCAAGCAAAGGGGAATCGCCTTCTCCCATCTGATCTGTAACCCCATGGGTGGTTGGTCACCCCTTCAATCTCAACCCGGTAAAACCCCATCTTCTAGTTCTTCGCCGACTAGTCAAAGGAGGTGAATAAGGGTCGCTTGTTCCTTACCCGTGGCGGCCTTCTTTATCTTCATCTGAGTTCGTACTATGGGTGACTCGAAACATCTAGAAGAAAAGATTAACCGAGCATGGATGTTGGTTGACTCCGCACCAGATGGTGAATGCCCTGATAAAGCCCCACACATTCGGATGGAGTCGGGAAGGAGCAACCTAAATATGGCCTAGAACAGCCCCGCTCCACTCGTCAAAAGGAAGATGTAATTTGAGATTGCACATATAAATGTCATATAAATAAAAGTCATAGCCGACCCCCGCCTCTGCCTGGAGGTCTTGGAAGAGCTTCTCATCGGCCTGAGGAGACTTCAACAAACACCGTTAGCCTGACCTTCTAGAATGTTCACCTTAGGCTAATCCTCAGCTGTGAAGAAACTACCCACCAATATCGACCACCATGCCTTACCAAACCAGGGGGATGACCAGCTGATCAGCTTTCACCACATATGTTCTCATCATTAAGAACTTGCGACCATACGAAACATCAGACCCCGAACTAGAATTACTACTCACAACTGACAATCGCTTCCCGAGTGTGGTTGCTCGGTCAATCAACCTTTTCCCTCATGTTGCCATTGTCTCTTCTACCGACTAGCGAGGTTTGGACTGAGAGATCACCCGACCTCCTCTCATAGGCCAACCTCACATGCCGACATCGTCGGGAAAGGATAGTGAAGATAGGTGGAGGTTTAGACAAAACCTCCACACTACCTGAGCTAAGCTCGTGCTCGTCAGTAGAGGACATTATTAGGTAAGAGTAAGGAAAGGATAAGAAGTTACCTGAGAAGAAGATTGGAAAGAACTGAACGAAGACGAAGTTGATCGGCCACAGAGTAAGTTCGACATCAAAAGAATTCAGAAAGCAAAGTGAAGAAAATGAAGAAAGGACCTCCCCTATTTATAGACAAAGCACATCATACTCGTTCAAAAGGCACTCAAGTGCGATCCAACGACGACCCAAGAACCAAGACGAAAGGCGGCAAGAAATGAACTGATGAGCCATACTCGAGTACTCTGCTCTGCAAAACAATTTGATAACCAAAGAACATTAATAATGACCAACCACGTGTTGCACAACCCAAAAGACTAACGACACCCTAATAATGCACCGAGAGTATACCAACATGCTCGCCTACCGACATAGTACTAGACTAGAGGCAACTGTTCCATCCCTGTTATCCGGATGTCTAAAATACTCGGGATGATCTCCCATTTAGTTGAGCAAAGATCAGGCATAACCAATCAAAGGGCTTGGTTGGAGTCATTCCCCTTACACCGAACATCCTCGGTCGGGGTTAGGACCAATACTCGTCCGACATGCCGCCAACAGTGTACTGCCACACCACCTACAATCCCATTTATCATCTGCCAACACGACAAGGACATACTACAGTACGGCTGCTAGACCTGCCACAAGCTACACGTCAACTATGCATAGAGTAATGCCCTGCCAAAGCCGCTTGAGGTAGGAAAAGCAGCCCCCGACAATCCAGGATGGTCGGCCACACCTACAGTACCCTCCAGTGTCACGTCATCCAACGCAATCACTATAAATAGGGGTCTTCCCCAACAGGAAGTATCACTTAAAACTGATCACTTGTCATTATTTATTCTCTACTTATTTCTCATATCTCATTTATTGCTACCGAGCATTATCCCTCCATCTTACTGCCTTGACCGTTAAAGAACATTTTCAGGTACCTCCACTGGTGGGTTCAAGTCAACCTTCAACTAGATTCCAGAAGAGCTTCAGCCCGGATACTCAAGATCTCATATCAGGACCTCCATCCCGACCATATTGTTCATCCACAAAAGAATACCGGCAAAAGCCTTTGTAAGGAGAGTAAATTAAATAGAAGCTACTTCAACTCTTAGAGGAAAATTATTAAGAAAGATTTAAAGATCAATGTTTTATTAATAAACATGATTTACGATAGAGTATAATGGCATCGTTCGATCTCTCTAATTGACTCCACCTAGTTGGATAGAAGTTTGGTTATTGTATGTATCATTCATGTTTATCATTTATAATAGTTCTTGCTAATATAGTAAATTATATGAACCGACTCATAATTTAATTTGATGAATTTTTATCATCCTAAACTTAAATGTTACCTATAGAAGTTGGTAATGGATATTCACATGAACCCAATAACTCTTTCATCTATTGTGTTGAATTCTTTGGTTTAGGCTTCAGAAACTACTTGGTTGTATTCTGCTAGCTCTGCATAGCATTAGCTTCTTGACCAGGGGTCTGCTACTGGAGCGCGTAGCAGTTGGAAATGGCTTTTGACGTTATTATTCATTTGGCTTCTTTGTCATTAGGCTTTAGGTGTGCAAAGCCGAGGGAAGTTATTTTACATTCCATCAGATACAGTCCTTCTGTGAGAAGGATATACTTGAGCTGCTTCATGAATTAGAGTTTAAAAGGATGGATTTACGAGTATGGGACAACCAAATCTGCTACTTCATTTCTGTTTGGAGCTTGGGGGTTATGGAGGATCCACAATTCTTATGACGACCGTGGAATTTCACTGTCTCCTATATGGACAGAACAGAATGCAACAAGATGTCTTCTGCAGGGTTGGCCTGTTACACTAGCAGGCAACAAAGACTGGTGAGGTGGGAGAGATCATTTCAAGGATTCTGAAAATTAAATATCTGCATAAAGGGAACACATGTTCTGTCCTAAAAAGTATATCACTTCATGTGTCACTTGTGATTGGTTGAAAAATATATATTTAAATTAAAAGTTCAATAGTTAATTGTTTTTCTGACCAATCACATCAAGTGACACTTTGTACGACAAAAGATGTGCTCCCATGCAAGAGTTCCAATGATAACCATGATAAGCCTAGTTTTGGTAGTCTTCTCTGATCTGATGGTGGTGAAGGGAAGGTGGGGTTCTCTGGTTTCTTCAGAAGAACAATAAATCTCTCTGGGTCTCTGTTTGGCCTGGTGTTTGTCACTAATGCCACCCCACTTTTATGTTCACACCATAAAAAAATTGAGTTATACTACAGAAACTTGTATAAAATTGAATACTTCAGGATGTTTAGAAATTGAGGGGGAGTGTCAAAATAAAGTTAGCACTAGTAGCCGTGTACTACAAGTAATAATTAAGAGGAACCTGCATATGTAACCCTGTTATTATAATGGTTCTCTTAGCTCACTTTCCTATCAGTGATCACTTGGTCCCCTACTTTCTCTTTTGTTTTTCATGCTCTATGGACTTATTAAGAGCACATCTGTTGTACCACAAAGTGTGTCATTCCATGTAACACTGCTTGTGATTGGTTGTAAAAAATGTATTTAAGTTAAAAAAGTAATGATTAAGTATTTTTCTAACCAATCATAAATAATGGCACATGGAGTGATACACTTTTATGGGACGGCAGATGTTCACCCACTTATTATAACCCCGGCAAAAACAAAGGGGATAGCACTTTAAAAATTAAAAAAAATACTCAATAAGATTTTGATTATAAACTACTTGGAAAGCAAAAATATGTTAATCCAAACACACTTGCACCAACAAATTAAGGTTTGTGGATTGTAAGCTCAAATTTCATAATATAGAGACGGTTGGTTTAACATAGTGAGCATTACAGCTAGAACATAAATGATCTACCTAAAATCACATATAACTTCCATTACATGGGGTTACCACTTAGGCACTTCCACAGTGGAAGCAGAGTTAGTTCCATATGAAAATCCACTATGGCTGAATTTCAGAATAAGAACGTGTATGATATTTAAATATATGCAGAGCTTCCGGGAGTGCATAGAGTTTACCAGCCCCGTACACTGGCAGGTGATTGACCACATCTTTCACTGCCAACATCATCATCAACTTCACTACTATCTAAACAAAGACCGTTTTGGTTTACACTCAATTCAGAACTAGCATTACTGCTTGTGGCATGAGGAGAGCTGGAAACACTAACTGTTCGACTACGTTGAGACCCTGAACGCACACTAAACAAAGAAGATGCAGGAATATTTGTCATCAATGGTCGTAAATTGCCTGGAATGGTTCTCCTTATATCCTATTCAAAGATAAACAAACAAAATGATGAGCAGAATCATAAAACTTAATCAGTTCTAATCAAATGAAATTACTCAATTCAATATTTAATAGAAATTGTGAAGTTAGATGATGGTAATAAATGAGCAACTACAAAATCACATAATTTTTTATATAAGATTAGTGACACACTGACACAGACTCTCGGATGCAGTATGCATACATAAATTTAGAGAGGATGCGTACCATATGCCTAATAGCCATATCCAAGGACTTCTTTGACAGTGTTCTTCCGAAACCTGAGCTATCGGGAGATGATGCCGACTTCCCAGAAAGATTACCACGGGGAGAGATTTTGTCATCCATCCTTGGTGGTACCAGTTTTCGCATATTTATTACCCTCTCAACCATTTTGGTACCCATTACAACAGGACTGACATTGTCATTAACTTTGGAGTGTCCACGGCTGACTGCTGGCATAGAATTTCCACTGATATGAACAGTGCCATTGGAAGACCGTCCTCTTGAAGGAGAACATGATTGCCGCTTGGGTCTTCCACTAGACGAAGGCTCGACAGATGAAGACCGAGATGAGGGTGCTCCAGGCCTGCCCCTAGCTGCTGACAGTGGCCTTTCAGGTAGAGTTGTCCTCAAATTGGGTGGAGCATCAAGTGAAAACCCTGGCATCTCAGATGGCTTCCATGGTCTTGATCTCAGTGTTGGTGAATTGCCTCGTGATGGTACTGGCTGCCTTGAAGTCACAGGAGCTGGCTGCCTTGAAGTCGCAGGAGCTGGCTGCCTTGAAGTCATGGTAGCTTGCTGCCTTGAAGCCACGGTAGCTGGCTGCCTTGAAGTCACAGTAACTGGCTGCCTTGAAGTCACAAGAGTTGGCTGCCTTGACACCACAGGAGCTGCCTGCCTTGATACCACAGGAGCTGTCTGCCTTGATGTCATAGGAGATGGCTGCCTTGATGAAGTCTTAACTGAAGGAGCTGAGACACTGGGTTCCCTTGATGGTGTAGATGATCGTCGAGTTGGGGTAGATGCTCTTGATGCAGACCTGGAAGGGGGTAAAGTTGGCCTGCTAGTTGGTGTTGAAGATCTTGCGGTAGATCTTGACAAAGGTGCGGAGGATCTTGATGGAATTGTGGGTTTAGCTGCAGGGACTGTGGTCTTAATGGCAGAAGTAGAAGTCTTATTGGCGGAAACCACGGGCTTGGCTGCAGAAATTGTGGTCTTGGATGTAGCTACCATTGTCCTAGTTGAAGGCAAGGTACCCCGAGTAGGTGTTGAAGATCTCAATGATTTTGAAGTTGTGGTCGATGTAAGATGTCCAGTAGGAGTTCCAGGTCGTGATCCTGGACCCCCGGATGATGAGGGCCTCCTAGTTGCACCACTAGAAGAGCTCAACCCGGGTATGATAGCCGGTTGTTTAGATACTAAGTTAGTCCTCCCAGTGGGCTCTGACTGAGGATTTGCCAACTATAACCACAAGAAAACCGTTACAAAAAAACTGACACTAAAACAACCAAGCCTTATTATACTAAAAGGGTCAGCTACACAGATCAATAAATGCCATTGGGATCCATCAAATATCCAGTAAAGCACAAACAGGTCCTAACTTTGGAAATCTTTAGAAGGATAAAGAGCATCATAACTTTGTCATAGAAGAAGTAAAACAGTAAGTATGACCGATTTAACACTGATAACTATGTATCTAAATTTGATTTAACATGATAACTAAAGAAAGGATCATTTAATAAAAAAATAAAACAAAGCATGTAATGGCAAATCTGTATAACATGCAATATGATGAGAAGCTATTTTCACATAGTCCCAGGTAATGTTTTTGAGAGGACAGTGTATACTAAGTTAGTATTGCTAACAAGTCATTTATAGTGAAGGGAGAGGGACTGAAGGCATTAGTAGCAAAAAGCATGCAGTAGTAACTTACGCATTCTGTTGGTCACTTGTTAAGCAAATGACTATTTCTTCTTGAAGTCAAAGGTCATACATAATGATATTTCTCAAAGACATTTTCTCAAAACCAGGAGCTTGCAAGGGAAAGTACAACTTCATTTGTGACATAAACCAAACACAACCTATATCTGACAAATAACACTAATTACATGATCTGAAAGCTTCATTGAAAATGCATACTCTGGATTTTAATGCTGTGGGACGCGCAGTAAGAGTACCAAGCTGACTCATAACAGTCTTACGAGTTTCCATCTCCAGAGAAGGAAAAAGAGGAGTGCCAGGGGGAGTTAGAAGCCTGAAAAGACAATAAATACGCTAAGTGCCACTTTGAACAACAATTATTTGCACTAGATTTTACATTACCTAGAAACATTAATAAGGCCATGAGAATTACATACACAACAGAGGACAAAAAGTCACTAAATTATCTGCAATAATGAAAACCAGTGTGATGGAGAAGTACAAAATGCAGGCTTATATACTGTAAATATATAATGTAATGTGGGAACAGAAGAGCATTTGAAAAGGAAATATATTTAGTGGCATGGTTACTTTTTGTAATTTTCAAATTTTTTATTAATTTTCACGGCTTAATTATATGGGTAGAATTTTAGGTCAGATTTCTGTTAATTACTTAATTAAGAGTTCTAGATTCTTACTCGTAAGGCCCAAGGATTTCTAGTGAGCTATGATTAGTAGCAAGTGTCAAGGAGATGGAGGGTTGAAGAGGGAGGGGGAGGGACATTCATTCCCAATAAGGAAACGAGAGAGAGAGAGAGGTCTAAATATGTATGAAATGTCAGTTAGTTAACTTAGTTTAGTTTAGAAATAGAAGCAGGTAAGTCTGACTGATATGACAATATTACTTACTTGCGAAATATGTGGTGGGAATACTAGTGATATCACTTTTCATGTTGAAAAATCATAACGAGTTAATGACCATATCAAGAAAAGGGAATTCATTCCATATGGCAACTCAAGTGTTTAACAAAGAAGTGCTAATATCAATTGCAAAAAAAAATGAACATTTTTCACGAGAATGTTCTCTAGTAGCTACACCCGACAATTATTAATCCAAGAAAAATCAGAAAAGAAACCCACTCCATTATGACACTAATAGACACAATTATAAGATAAATAATAAAAGTGTGGCCTAGTACACGAGGCTCCAACTTGGGGTCGGGGAACGATAGATGTATGCAGTCTTACCTTCACAAGCGAAGAAGTTATTTTCAGGATTCGAACCCATGACCTTAAGGTCACAAGGCAAGCAACATTACCATTGTGTCAAGGCTCGCCCTCTAATTACAAGATAAATAATGAAGAAAATATATGGAAAATCAAAATGTTAACAGAAGATACCACATACCAATCATAGTCATTTTTATCATTCTCCGAATTAAGAAAATCGTCAGCCACAGTCTTGCGGAAAGGAACTGGCGCATACGATGACATGTTAAATATGGGAGAGGTGACCGAATTTGAGCCTGCAAACATGAAAGACAACACCATCCATATAACCATATTCATTTCATAAACTACACTATCCAAACAACACAAACAAGCATATTGCAGGGGTTTTTTTACCAAACTTAGAAACCACCATAGAGAATCATGAGAAATTAACAAAAACCATTAAAATAGAAACAATGAAAAACAAGCAAAATCTCAAACCCTCAAAACTATACACCAAAAAGGGAACTTTTTTAACATAAATCTATATACCTGAAGCTGAATCTAGCTCCTCTGAGCTATGAAGAAGAAGATCATTGCGTTCTTTCTCACGTTTCTTCATCTCGAGAAATAATGCAAGCTCTTCCTCCTTCACATATTGCTGCTGCCTCTGCTTAAACGCAGCTTGCATTTGCGATTCCTGAGCCCTAAAGCTTCGATTCATCCCTAAACCCTAAACGGGAAAAAATAACCTCAAAACGCAAGACCCCACTAACCCCAACCAAAACCGAGAGAATCTAAGTTTCTCGTTAACCACACCAAAACGCAGTTTCCTTGAACTCAAAACGCTGTTTCTCGTTAAATGTACGAAACGGAAAACATAAAACCGAGTTTCTTCTCGCAAAGGTTTGAATCTATGCGGAGAAAATGAGATGCTCAATGCTCAAACGACATTGTCGTAAAGAAACAGACAAAAAAGTCGCACGCATTAATGGAGCTGAAACTGCCATTGACGCGTGGGGAAGGTGAGATTTAGAGGCGCGTAGGTGAGAGAAAACAGAGAGAGATCGGAAAACAGAGAGTTTTGAATTATACGGCGAAGAGAGAGGAGTGAGAAAAAATAAGAGTTAGTGACAGTGGGCTGTAATTAAATGGTTCTTAGGTGCTAAATGGGAAATATGTATGAATGAGATTTAATTTTATGTTACATGACTAAGAAGGTATAAGTTATTTGTATATTCGAATGGTTAAAAACATACATGTTCAATATGCATTAGTTTGGTTAAAAATACACATGGTTAAGAATACACATGTTGTTCATGCATTCGCATGGTTAAGAATGCACATGTTACCTATTCATTCACATGGTTAAGAACACGTGTATTACATGTGCATTCACATGGTTAAGAACACGTGTATTACATGTGCATTCAGATGGTATATGGTTAAGAATATGCATATTACATGTGCATTTCGCATGAGACATGTTAATTTTGATGCATGTTTAGAATTACACAAATATCAATATTATTTATATTGTGTAATAGTTTGATAAAACTAAAAGAAATATATAAAAACATAAACATTGTAAACTAATTAAATTGTATGTGTTTGTTGTTGTAATTATTCAATCTTCACTTAATGTATATATATCTATCATGTGCAAAAGGTTTTCACACCTTTTGTATTATCAAGAATAATTATAAAATTCATAAGTTTACCACCAATCCAAGACAAAATGATCATATATTCATTAGTCAAATATAAATTTATAATGAAGTCAACACAATTATGTATGTGCTTAAGAGATTTTCAACATTATGCATTGAGTTTACATTATTAGGTTGATATATAATTAATTGATAACTAAGAACTTGTTACCACCAATAACCCTCACCAACATTAGTACAATATGAGATATACATCTAATGACACAAATGAGATATTTGAAAGCATGATGTTAACATATAATGATTGAAAACGGAACTAAAGGACCTAAACATTTAGAAAGCATAAGAAGTTGATGGTAATATTAGATAAAAAGCAAACATAACATATAAGAAGCAAAATAGTGAAAAACAATAGGAAAATTAGAGAAATTCTTAAGGCAACAAAACGTTTAAAAGGTAAGAAGCAAACCAAAGATAAGAGCAACTAAAATGCTTGTAAAAATTGAATATTGAGATGTATTCTTTACACGATCACATGTATACCCCATGTCTAACCATTAAAGAGTATGAGGAAATATTAAATGACATTTTAATGACTTCTTAGTATTAATAAATAATATATGTATTACTTTGAAATTTTCTTAAATGATTGTATAAATTCTGAATTGTGAAAATGAAAATATTAAATGCAATGGAAAGTAGAATTAAATGGAAAAATAAAAAAATTCATGGTAGTATACATAGATAGAAAAGTAAGTGCAAAAAATATTATTACATATGCAATAATTAATGGAACATATAATAAAGTCTTGAGTAAAAATTAAAACAATAAATAAAATCTTTAAATTGGAACACTAATAATATAAATCAATAATGATTTAATTTGAAAATGATAATTAAATCACTAAATGTTTTAATTTCTTACATTTAGGAACTGGAAAGTTGGTACAGAAAAATGTTTTACATATGAAAATAATTAATTAACAAAATGTTAATCACTCTATAGTCTATATATTTGGTTGACTAATAGATACAATAAAAATTTATGTTCTCCATTCTTAATATATTTTTATGATATGTTTACTATTGTTACTATTTTAAATAGTAAAATTTCAATATTAGAATCAAATCTAAATTCTAAATATATATATATATATATATATATATAATATCTTATGATTGTTTATAATATGATAAATGTAGAAGAATCAATTTCATTATCACAATTAAATCAAAGATATGACATTTCTTTAAACAAAAAAATATTGTTTTTTCCTATAAGGGTGAATGATACATTATAATTTTTGTAAAGCTTCTACTATCTATATAAGAATACAAGGGGCTGGCGTTATTACCATTATAGACATCTTACATTACTGACACTTGGATTATAAATGGGCATTTCTGTCTTTACATTTACTTTGTCAATTCACTTCAGTTTTGCTTTGCCAATTCTTTATTACTAAATGTATATTATTTTTTAATGCTTCGTGCAGGTGAATTAATGGTTGGTGCAGAGAATCTTTTGTTTTTTATGTATAATATTTTTTAATGTTTGATGGACGGGAAATAATGCTTGCAAAGAAACTTTTGTTTTTTTTCAAATTTTATAATCTTTTGTTTTTCTCTCTCTCTTTTATCTCAATGTAGAATCTCTACTTCACTCCAACCATTTCAAAATTCCCATTTTCTTACGGTACACCCATATTTAATCACTTCATTTCTCTCTATCTTCTCCTCTATTTTTTCCTACTTCTTTCTTCATCCTTCCTTCTTCTTCCTCAATTTTTTTTTCATCCAAAGACTTGATATTTCTTACTAACAAGGTAACATTTTTTTTACTCATTACACCTTACTTCAAACTTCTTGGTCTTACTCACTCTATTTTGTTTTTCCAAGAAGAGGAAGCCATGGGAGTTTTAAGAAAGGAAAGAGAGAAAACTTTTTTGTTTGTTTTTTGGTTTTCCTGAAAAGATCCCTTACATGACTTGGTTTGGCAAACCTAGCAAGTCTTTAAAAGTGATTAAATAAATGGAAATGGAGAAAAGAGTGAAGGCTAATCAAGTTGAAGTACAAGGATGTTGTTGATTTAAAGGAAAAGTGATTAAGAAGAGGTCAAGAGGATGAGGAGATTTTCAAATCCCTTTTCCTTTCCCTTTTAAAACCTTATAATAAATTTATCATTATGGAATCTAATAATATCCATCACCTCCAACAAGATGAACCTCCTCATCTTAGGAACTTTTCTTTGACCTCATCTTTATATGGATCACTTGGTGGTGGTAGCCATTCTTGGACCCCAAATATCATTTTGTAAGTCTCTTAATACACTTTACTATACATTATCCAGTTTTTATATCATGTGTATGAGTTGATTTTTTTACTTTACTATTGCTAATGTTTGTTTCCGCTTTCCCTGGGTTTCAAGTTTACATTTTTTGTAATTTTTTCATAAAAAAATTGTTTTTTCTACGGTTTAGGAGTTTGGAGTTTACATTTATATATTTTCTGGAAAAAATACTGCATTTCTCCTTCTTTGTGTTTCACTTTACATTTTTTGCTATTATTTTTGTTTAAAATGAGGCATTTATTATTATTTTTTTCTTAACAACCATTTCAGAAACGACTTTCAGTTTCCTACTCATCTAAAATAGGATCTTTACTACTTTCTTTGGGGTTTAAGTTTACATTTTTTAATTGTTTTCATAAAAAATACAGCCTTTTATATTTTTTGAGGGTTTGCAATTTACATTTATGTATTTTTTTGGTAAAGTAAAGATTTTTATGACATTGTTAACTCTAAAATGAAGCCTTTAATATTCTTATGACACTGTTGAGTTCACTACTAATATACAACATTATTTGTTGCATCTGCAAGTTTTCTTTGTGATATATATTTGATATATATGATATTGCATTTTTATTTCTTCGTCGATTATAAAATCATTTTGCCTACTTTTTTTTTACTGAGTTGTGAGTTTCAGTGAGGGGATGTGGAATTTTCGTGGAGCCTAAGATTTATGAAGTTGACTATTTAATATTGCCTTCAATATTAGTGGGATGAAAATAGTATTAACCCAATGTGTATAACTCTTTACTATTATATTCAATATTATTTGTACAATTCTGTCATTGTGTTGTAACTAATAATACTTTTGTCAGCATATCTTGACTATTACATGTTAATACTAAAATGGGTCTTCTTAAAATGTGGTACTTTTGCTTTTATTTGGTTTAAGTTTGTCATTGGAGGTGTATCACCGTTTGGTTTTCCATTTTTTAATATGAGATTCTGCAAGCTGGAAACCATCTCTACATTATTAATAACGTTTGAAATATGAGTTATAATTATATTTTCCTATTCATTTTAGTTGCATGTCCCCCACATTTACTTGATATGTTTGAGTTTTATCCAAAAAGTCATATCATCAAAAATAAATAAAAAGGTGTTTATATTATGTGGTCAGTTTAATTATTAGTTCACCTCTGAAAAAATGGGCTTAATATATATAAGCGGATATTAGTCATATTATTTGGTAGTTTGACTTCAATTTTATTAGCATATATTACTCATATTAATTTTTTTCCACATGGTAGCTTAATTTTACTGTAATACCATTATTTTGTTAACTTAATGTTTTTTCTTCAATTTTGTGAGTATATATTAATCTTAAAAGAATTAACATACATAATGTTAATAGAATTATCCTGCATGAGTATACATTTTGTGATTCAAAATACCTCTTGAAGCTTGCTGTTAGAGTTAATAAAATTTGGTATGTGCAATTAACACCTAAACCAGAACATCTGTAAATAATATTGATGGACTGTAAGGTAATAATAAATGTTTAAATGAACTCTCTTCTCTTGAACTCCATATTTAAGTTCTATATTTGCATTTAGGAAGCATAAAACCAGTACAAGCTATCAAAAGACAACCAAAGTCGTTTGGTATTTTGAGATTCCGGTAATGTTTCCGAATATATAATATTTTCCCAAGATGCGTATCTCTGAAATTTTAAATTCCTTTTTATTAGTGAAATACTAAGTTATAATGTTGCGATAAAAATTATAAAAAGTTTTAGTATTTGTTGTCTGTTATATATTTTGGTAGATGAAATGTTAGTCGAATACATTTTTCCCTTTCTGTACTCTTTGATTTATTCAATTAGTCATCTTCTTTAATAATTGTATTATGGTGTTACACTTATATTTTAAATATTTGCATTGTTGTTGTTGATTTTATCTCATAAAATTCAATAAACAATTGTATATGCAATTTATGTATTGTGTATGACCTATTGTATATATATTATACAATTGTATATGTGAATAACTCATTATATATACTTTTTATAAACATTTGCAGTATGGTCTTACAATTATGGTGTTTAGATTTTGAATTGATATGGTTGATCTTAATATTAATCAACCACAATAAGTATATATACAATGTGTGTATTGTATATTATCTATTGTATGTTCAATAAGTCAAATTTTGTAAATAGCTAACTAAACTTTAATGTTGAAAACATCTGCCTTTTTGAAAGATTGCACTCACATATCAAATGCAACAGTATTCTACTTCGGAATATAAATGGTTCAACTTTTAGGATTTGAAATGTTGTTCCTGAACTTGCTATTAAATTCAGTGTATATTCATTATCCTTATGCTATAACCTACAATGTGTTTGATAGGGAACAAATTCTTGAATTGAACTCCAATTATTCTACTTTTAAAGAAAGAAATATTTAAAAGAAATAATACTAGAAGAAAATATTCATATTTCATTGATTGATAAACACTATTTAAAGAAAATAAATAAATCCTAAAATGATGATGACTACATAAGGATCATCATCTCACAATGAGAATTGTTCTTATAATATCAGTATTTAATAAATCTAAATAATCAACTCTAATATTCTATCATATCACTTTTCTAATAAATTTCATAACAAACATCATAATATATATTTCAATAAGTTAAATGTTCTTTGAAGTTGAATAAGTACGAAACAATAACATAATGATTAGTATGACCTTCTTATTTGTTTTACAATATATTTAACTTCCTCTGTCATAATAACTATATTATCAATTTATAGATGAATGAGTTAAAATTTATATCATGGTAATCAATTTTAAAAGATTGGTGGTTACTAAGATGACGAACCATGTACTTGAGGCACAAATCATATCAATAAAAAACATTGAAATATCATTTATATTTATCAGTTATCAATGTCAACATCCTAATTTCCATGACCTTTTATACTATTCAGAAGATGATTCCTTATAATTGTGTTATACACTATGACAATCAATGAATCTCAAGGTCAATCATTAGAAAGTGTGAAGTTGTATTTACCTAAACCAATTTTCAGTTGTGGTCATGTGGTTGTTTCAAGAGTTCAAAGCAAAAAAAATTGAATATATTTATACCTGACATGATGGTAAACCACTAAATACAACAACAAATATGGTCTATAAATAAGTTTTGCAAAATATGTATTAGGTATTCTACAAAGAGGTGGAGATCCACTTACTCCAAAAGTATCCATTAATAATATGGACATATAATTGTTTAAGTATACTCACTAATTCAAAGTCAAACCATTAGATATACCTAGAAGTGATAGATAGGATGAAGAGTAAGTTTAAAAAAATTAATCTTGGAGTAAGTGGATCCCTCCCCTAATAACTATTCTAATGTATACTTACGGGGATGAAAAAAATACTTGAGTTCAGATGAAGTTGATACGTCTGATGCTAATGTCGTTTATAAAGAAGTTTTCCAAAATCTGTAACATGTATTATATTAATTATTTTACATTATGTTTGAAATATTTTTTCGAACTATTACATTTTTTTTAATAACAGATTCGATTTCATCTCACTGAACAACAACTTTACATCAACAATAAGATATTTAGTCACATTCTCAAGTTAACAAATATTATCTTATTTTCCATCTAAATTCATTCAACTTTTCCTAACACATTTCCTTTTTTTAACATTACAAGTTCAAAATCATTTCATTCTCTCACCATCTTAACATTAAAAATGGATTACTGCAAATGTCTTACTAGGTAATTCTCAATAACATTTTATTTAACAAATTATATAATCAGTTTTTAATTAAATTCGTGCAATATATATTATTACCCGTGCGAACGCACGGGTCTCCTACTAGTTATTACAAAAAACAATTACCTTAAAAATGGAAGTTTCATTTCTTTATCTGAAAGAATATTATTCTCAATGGATACATTATTATTATTATTATTATTATTATTATTATTATCAAATTGCAATATTCATTAACTTTAATAAAAATAATATTATTAGTGTCTTTATTTTAGATTGTGGTTCATTATGTTTTATACGATTTGATATTTTTAATATTATGAATTCGTACAATCATAATGAATATTTAAAATTAATTTTAATATCAATAACATTAATAAATAAATGTTTACATATGAAAGTTATTATTATGTTTATATTATTTTTCTAATACAAACTATAACTTGTATAGTATACACATTTGACTTAATATTTTCATTCCTATGTTATTATTAAAGATCTATTTCTATTATTTAGAATAAATATATGGTATACATATTTCTTATTAGTTATTTTAGAATTAAACAACATATAATTATAAACTTATCTATAACGAACATTGTCTAAAATTAAGGAATCATAAATAACTTTGATTGAAATTGTATTAATATTTAAATTAGTTATTTTCTTAAGGTTACTATTCTATTTTTGGTGGTTACTTTTATCCACGGGATAGAGATAGAAAAAGACATGGTTATACTTTATATTATTCTGTTTGAAGAAGGAGGGCATAAGACTTTATAAATTAATGAGAAACACATCATTATCATTTTAATTAAAAATTATTAATAAATTTATAACTCATTATTATTTGACTATAAAATAAGATCAATTCCAAAATACATTATTATTATTTCACTCTAAACTAACTGCAAACAAATAAAATTCAAAAAATACTATTATTACTACTCTTAATAACTACTGACAAATATTAATAATATTATTTTTCTATTATATTTATTATTGTTACTATTTGAATACTACAATAGTAACATTGTAATATTAGAATCAAATCTAAATTCTAAACAAAATATATCGATAATCAGTATTTTCTAAAATTAAAGAATACATATTTGTTATGATTTATAAATATTTCTTATTACCTATTATATAATTAAAAAATAAATGATTATAAATTTACATTTATAATGAACATTGTCTAAAATTAAGGAATCAGTAATAACTTATATTGAAATTATACTAATATTTGAATTAGTCATTTTCCTAAGATTGTTATTCTATGTTAAGTGTAAAATATCAAATCATTTATTAGTTAAAGATATAGTTGGTCACTTTCAGAACTAATAGAGGAAAATTTAAAATCACATGCATATATATTAAAATCTATAAATTTTGTTGGTTACAATTCTAGAGTTACAATTCCTTTTTTACAATTCGAATTTTTTGAAAATATATTATTACATTGTTACAATTCTAATATTATAATGATTGCACTTTAATATTATATAATGTAATACAATGATTGTGCTTTAATATTATATATCGTAACGACTACACATTTGTGTTTTTTAATGTAATGAACGTATTGTAACTGTGAGTATGGAAGAAGTTAACTTGGTGAGCGTTTTATTGATTTGTATTAAATAAATTTTAAAATAACAAAAATGACCAACACACATATATTAAAATTTATAATTTTGTTGGTTATAATTGTACAAATACAATTCCTTTTTTACAATATATTATTACACTGTTACAAATCAAATATTAAAATGATTACACTTTAATATTATATAACGTAATATAATGATTGTACTTTAATATTATAAATTGTAACAGATGTACATTTATGTTTCTTAATGTAATAGATGCATGATAACTTTGATTATGGAAGAAGTTAACTTGTTAAGCGTTTTATTGATTTTATATTAACTAAATTTTAAAATAACACCAAAAATGGCCCATGACCAAGACAAACTCACCGAAGAACTAGGTGAGTATGACCAAGAAAAGATGGCACGTGACCGAGACAAACGAACTGAGGAACTAGATCAGGATAACCGAGAGAAGATGGCTCGTGACCGAGACAACAAGATTCATGACCGTAGTATCGTGACCGAGGCGTGCTAAATGGCCGAGGATTGTTGGCGCACTTGGCACATATTTTGTCCGATCGTGTCCCATGGTGCACCAAGGCACAGGCTGGGCGCAAAGTCCTAGGTTAGGCACATATTTTTCCCTAGTCTTTCTTATGAGCTTTGTTTTGTTTTTTGGTCCATAACCTTCTTTGTATTGCTCTTTAGGATAGTTAGTTAAGTTGATTAGGTGGGTTGTTATTCTTTTTTGGGTTTTTTGGTTTTACCTTGACTTGCTTAAGAGCCAAGTTATCTTGTGTAAATATTGAGGGGTTCAATATTCAATAAGAAATGAAGAGGTATTATTCATTTTCGTTATCAATTTGCATATTTGATGCTCAATATTAAGGGTGAGCATGAGCCGAGTTGAGACGGATTAAGGCTTGTCCTGTACCCAACCCTAAATGTTGGTTGTGCCATTTTTTTGAACCCGACCTGACCCTAAACTTGAAGCTAACCCGACCCTAAATATCGATTGAGTCAGCCTTTAAATCCGAACTCAGCCTAGACCCGATTAAATATAATACACTCTCATTTTAGATAAAGTATTTTCAATATTATTCATTATTATGAATATGTAATTAGACATATAAAATGATACATGTTATATCTTATTAATCATCTATATATGATAAAAAATTAGAGAGTCAATGATACTTTCAATAAAAAATGTGTCATTACTCTACACACATTTGAATAGAGGCACATGCAAACATGATAAGTGAGTGATCATGGGTCGGGTCATACTTGGTCCATACCAGGTCCTAAATATTGTCTGAGTCTAATTTTTGAACTTGAACCCGACCCTAGATCCAACGAAAGCAGACCCTATTCAGACCCAACCATGATCGGGCCATACCGGGTGAGCGGGTAGGGTTGGGTCTTGCTCACTCATACTCAAGACTTTCTCTAATAATTCCCATCGGTCGCCTGTTTTTCCCGCTTGAAATGTCTGTGGGCGAATAAGGCATGTTGGACGAACATTTTAGGGTGAATGAACATATTTTTCATGCCTTCTTCGCCCAATAAGTGCGGATGGGCGGACCCAATAGGCTTTGCCTAAATTGTCAATTTTACCACCAACCTTATTTGGATGGATGTTAGTGAAATCTAGAGTATGTGTATGATCTTGTTGTAAAACTGTAACACTATAAAATTAAAACTTCATAATTTGGTAATGAGAATTAATGTCTTAACAAATTTACCTCTATATGTATAGTTATATTTCTTCTAGCAAGTTTGAATTGAGAAAATTATATTAGTTCAAATGCATTTGAATTATAAAGAGGGATCAAAGAATATCATATACAATCATAACATCACACCCTACATGAATACAATTCACATCGTCTTTCAATTTTATTAATATTTCGCAATGATGACAGCATATATATATATATATATATATTTATTTGTGAAAGTTAACAAAATTTATATATATATATATAATGTTTATATTAATATTTAGTTGTATATTCTTCCTATTCAAAAAATAAATAAATTATAATGACTAATAATTGTTAAGAGGATCTATGATCCAATTATGTTTAGTGATCATTGTTGAGGGGATCTATGATCCAAGTATGTTGAGGGGATATTTAATCAAATTATGTTGACTAATGATTGTTGAGAGGATCTATGATCCAATTATGTTGACTAATGATTGTTGTTGGGATCTATGATCCAATTATGTTGATTGATGATTGTTGAGAGAGTCAATTACTCAATTGTTTTGATTGTTGATGGGATCTTAGGATCTGTTGATTGGCCTGAGCATGGGAAAAACAGATTCTCAAACGCATAAAGACGAACTTATTTTGCAAAAGCGGAGTACGACATTTCCTACGAACCCGTGGCGCTAGGTAAGAGGCATGCACCTCCAACAATCATGTTGTGTGCAACCTTTTAATCATTAACTGAGAATTCAAGACAATTAATGTCACATATGGAAATTGAATATGTTGTTATTTTTTGTGATTTATCTTCTAATTGATATTGTATGAGTTATAAAATAGTGTTACTGAGATTTTTATCTCTTTATACTTAAGTTTTGTGACATTTCTAGGTGACGTGCATAAGGAGTTTGCATTTAAACTGTGTTCAAGACCATGATCATGCACATTAAATGTTTATGAATTAGTTTTTATTGTAGTTTAGAGGATTAGTTTAAGATGACTTCTGAATTATGTTCTACCCCTTTAGTTTAGTGCCCAATGTTATCATAAAAAATTAATGTATCTTTATAATATATATTTCGAGAGGTGATCCACTTACTCCAAAAGTAAATTTAATAAACTTACTTCATATCTTAACCATCAATTCTAGCGAAATCCAATAGTTTAAATCTACTCACTAATTCAAACAATCGGATTTCCCTAGAATTGATGGCTAAAATCTAGAGTAACTCATATTTTTTTTAATATTTAATGAGATTTTAAAGAGATATATCTTTGACTAAGGAGATTATGAATAATTTGGTAACTTTTAAGCTTCCACGTATTGTATTATTATTAATATTTTGTTATGAAAAATAGGATGTTACATGAAGTTCAACAATCTATTGTCATACAAACCCGACTAGATGACTTTGCAACTTTTCATCTAAAAGAGTTGATAGCAATCTCGTGCAATTGCGAACCTAGATGGCACATTTAATATTCCTTCTAATCGATTAATCATTCGATGAAACTTACACCCTTCTGCAACCTTAAATGATAGACATTTCATCACAAATAACGAATTTAATCACAACCCTCCAACAATTCTCTAAGTTATAGCTCATAGAATTGGTTCCATCTAAAAATCACTCAATACTTTTTGGCACAAAACCATGAAGTGTTTCATTCTTACCCACTTTAGAAAATATCCATTGATGTTTTCATTTCAAATGTTTGTACCATATTTGTTTGGGTCACAGTAATATATGTTACCATATGGTTAAAGTTGGCTTTTGTGTGCCCTTAGTCTATGTAAAAGGAAGCTTATTGAAGTGATTTAAAACAATAGATCTTTCCCCTTGTCTTCATGTTTACCATCCTCATTTTCCTAAGTTATTATTGGTGTTTCTATAAGAGGGTTTTGATTTGTATTTGTGGGGGGTTTGTGTGGTTTGAGTTTCTAGTTTTAATCTCATTTCCTATAACCTTTATGTTTGCCATTTCTTTTAGCTTAAACAAAAAAGATGACAAGAAAATATATATTGCAATTATAATCTATCAACTTTGAAATCCCCAACAACTAAAATAAAAACATACTGAAAGACCAAAATCTTAAGAAAATAGAGGTTTACAACTCATCCATAATAAAAAGAAGCAAATAATCGGCTAAAACTCTAAACATGAATAAGAACTATAGAAAGGTCATGAAGATTCAAGAGTTTAAATAATAAATTAAAGGAACAAGAAATATCTAGATGACACTAAATAAGAACCTTTTGAATATGCTAATGTCAATTCCTAACTGTGAGCGAAAGCAGAAGAGGAGAAAGAGTGGCTCAAGTTGGATTAGTAGGACTATGAAAATGAAATAAAGTAGTTTTGAGTAATGAGGTTACCATGAAACAGAGAATTATCAAGGTAATTGATAACCTCATGGGGTTGAGAGGGAAGAACAAAAGAGAAAAGTCTTAAACCTTGCGTTAATAAAGAATCAGAAATAACTCTATAAAGTGGAATTGTGCAGGTGTAGAATTGTACACAATTTATGAAGTGAAGAGCATTGTAATAGAGCCACTCTGAAGAAAGAGTAGTTACAATTTGACATTTTCCTTAACAAATAGTATAACGTGAAATAATAAAAAAAAAATATAATTATTATATTTAAATTTAAACCATAAATAAAGGCGCAAGAAGAAACTAGTCAACAAAAATATTAGGAATGAGTACACATAATATTGGAACTTGTTTTATGATACACATCTTACATTAGTCATATATATCATATTTACTAATATATTATTTTATAATTTTAGTAATAGTTAATTTTTATTACTTTAAAATTATATATTATTTATAATACATTTTTAGTAATAATTACTTCATGACAATTAATGAGGTGTTGGTCAAATAACGTAGGGCTTTATTAGATTCCAAAATTAAGTGTTCGTTTCATGTAATAATTAGTTTCTTATTGGAAACCATATTATATTAGTCTGTAATAATTAGTTTTTTATGGAGATTAAATTTCATAAAACATATAATTATAAACTAGTTAGTTGTAGCCACGTCTGCTCATTTTTTCAAACATGATATATATTAACTTTAATTTCTGAAGGATAAGAGTAATAGGGTATATGTCAACATTTTGAGACATGCTCCTTGATCCGTTTGGTTATAGTTTTACTGTAGATCAAAGACAAAGCGCCCTCTGACTCTTGATTATAATTCATCATTACACAAGAAGACCAGACCTTATATGCTAACATACGTCGTCGTTTTACCTAACCAAATTCATCTATAGAAGATGAGAAACAACGCTAGCAGCAGCAACAGCACCATAGATGAAAGCGTCGTTGTCGATTGCGGAAGGCGTCGAAGCTCTTGCGGTTATTGTAGATCTCCTCATCGCACCAGCATCTCTCACGGTCTTTTACTTTCTTCCGATTCTCTTAATTGCATCGTGATTTTGTTCAATTTGGTTTTGGATTCGTATGGGGGAAATGAATTAGTTTTAATTTTGATTAATACGAAAGACAATGGTGAACATGAAATTTGCACTCTAGAGCTGTTAGATTCAATTGTAGTTGGTTGATTGTGATAAAAAACAACTTGAGTTTGATATGGTGATTGTGTTCACGCCATTGTGCCGAAATAAGTGTTGGTGGAAACGGCAAGTTGTTAGTCTTCATGGATGTTGAATTTCTCATTTGAAAAGCGGGTTTGATCTTAGGATTTATGTGTTGCTTGAAAAAAATATGGTATTGTGTGATAGTACTGGAGAAACTGGCCTCTTGTGATTTGGTTTTTGGAGGGTAATGGAGGAAAGGGAAAGGCTTGAAAACATTGAAATACTTGTGAGATGGTTTTGAAGCCTTCCTTTTCTCTTCCTTCCCATCTAAAGCCCAATTCATAAACAAATCCTTAGGCAATACTATGAGAAACCAAAATATGAGATTAAAGAAAAAGAACGGCCTAGTGCACGAGGGTCCCACCTAATTGGTTAACCTCGCAAGCGGTCCAGGAGAAGAAAAGAGGAAATACAGTTTTTTCTATGGTTTTTCATGTCTTCGCTTGACTTCCATATATGTATTGTGTCAATTTTCTAATTAGTTATTTCTTTATTTTTATTGTCACAGGCTTGTGGGCACGTAGTCTTACAGTGGGTGATTACCAAGGTTTGTGAACTTTTACATTGTGCTTGACATAGTCTTCTCTCAGTTCTATACTGTTGATTTTCCTTGTTACATGGATTCTATTGTGAGTGAGAAAATCCAAGGGTTAGATTTACAAGTCTAGATTTTGCCTTGTGAGGTGATGTAACTATATGATATGGTTTGATATATTCCTTATTGCAAATCTAAATTAATTTAAGTGTATTCTTGATTTTCCTATTCTAAGTGTTGTTGGTTTTAAGTTGCGGTTGATGCTGTTGTGGAGACTCCTGCAACAACATTATTGCTGCCACAATTGCGGTTGTGAACTACAATACCCTATAATGACTTAAGTGTGCTAGCACGGTTCTGTGTTTTTGTGTTGTAATTCTTCATTCTTGGCCTTTGCATTATATTATGTTCTAAATTTAATTCTGCTTATACCTTTTGGACATATTTCTACCTTTTCTCATTCAGCTAATGATCTAAAAATCACTTTGATTTGGCACTCTAAATTGATTTGTTAGCCAGATTAATTCAGTTTCAATTTATTTTCTTTTGATAGCTCTTCTAGATCGAGGATGGAGAAGATCTGGGTGCTTCCTTTATAAACCAGAGATGGAAAAGACGTGTTGCCCTTCTTATACAATTCGCTTGAAAGCTAGTGACTTTGTTCCTTCTAAGGAGCAACTTCGTGTATCCAGACGATTGCAAAGGTATGCTTGTTTCATATGATATTTCTTGAGGCACATACTTTTAAATTGATGATAATGAAATTAGATACTACCCTGGTTTTTTGTTTTTTAAAGTTCAGATATTTTTTAAGCATATTCATAGACATGACATGGGGGTTTATTAGACAAGTAACTTGAACTCCATCCCATTAGGGTTGGGGTTGATCGGGTTTTGAATGTATCAATATATTAGCTTAAGACGCTGCTAATCCTCTTTTTTCCTTCCTTTATTTGAGTGGAAGGTTTCAAGGAGGTTGAGTACATTAGATATTATATTTCTCTAGTACAAGTGATTCACTTCATTTGATATTTATAGTCCATAAACATGGTCACATTCATGCTTCATTTGTTCTACATACCTTTTTCACTAACAGTTCTATCTGCCTAGGTTTTTAGATGGATCCTTGGATAATAAAGGAGTTAGTGCCTTGGAGGACCCAATTACTTCAAAGAAATCAGAAAGCTTCCTCCATCCTAAGTTGTCAAACCCCACATCAGAAAAGTCCCTATATGCTAGCAGCAAAGAGCAGAATGAGGTTGAAAAATCTTCACAAGCTTTATCAGATCAAATAGATAAGGTAGTGAAGATGTTCAATGAGAAGGGGGAATTTCCATCTGGTATTCAATTACCAAAAGCTTCGGTCAGAAAGGTTACACAGGGCAAAAAAAAGTTACTAGTCAATGGGTCAGAAGATCTCTTATATAGTAGCAACATAGCCTTCCAAATTGCAGCCTCTATAAAACGGGCGCAATCAGGAAACAAGGATGGCAATAATTCCAAACCGCCAACAGATTGTGTAACAGTGAATGAATCATGTCCTAAACTTATTGCAGAAAATCTGGTAACATCTTTAGATCAAATAGTGAATAATTCTGGTATGTCTATCAAGGCTTGCAACGGACATATCAATTTTTATTCTTCTAGCAAGCAAGTTCCCACAGGTGGAAGTGTTCAAAATGTTGCAGAACCTAAAACATCTGGAACAAAACATGGTATTGGAGGAAAATGTTTGATTAATCCTCAACATTGTCAGGTAAAAAGGAAAAAGCTTGAGATCCGTTTGAGCAGATCCAGTTTTGATCCAGAAGAATTTGCTTTGTATAGACGGTATCAGCTCAAAGTACATAATGATAAGCCAGATCATGTCACAGAGGACTCATATCGCAGGTTTCTGGTTGATACTCCATTATTACATGTTTATCCAACTGGTGATAGTACAGTTCCTCCTAGTGGTTTTGGCTCCTTCCATCAGCAATATTTAATAGATGACCAATTAGTGGCAGTTGGTGTCGTGGACATCCTTCCCAATTGTTTGTCAAGTAAATATTTGTTCTGGGATCCAGACTTTGCCTCTCTATCACTAGGCAAGTACTCAGCACTTCAAGAAATAGGTTGGGTGAAAGAAAACGAGGTTTATTGTCCTAGTCTTCAGCACTATTATCTTGGCTACTATATTCACTCTTGCAATAAGATGAGATATAAAGCTGCATATCGCCCATCAGAGCTTTTATGTCCTCTTCGTTATCAGTAAGTTATTCCATTTCAGCATGCAAATGAAACTACTTTTTCGTCATGCTGGTAGTTTGTTCGTGAATTAGTAAAGCATTTACATTGTCTCAAACTTGTGGGTTGCTTTCTATTATTTTATTCACCTCGCTTTGATAACAATTATGGGTGCTGTTTGAAAGCCTTTAGAAGATAATGTAAAATGATCAAATAGTACCATCAAACTCTTCTAGTATATAAGCTGTATATAGCTAATTGTCTGAGTCTTTATGAATATTTGGCTGACAGCGATGCCTGATTTCCAGGTGGGTTCCATTTGACATTGCAAGGCCTCTGCTTGACACAAAGCGTTATGTTATCCTATCTGATTATTCCATTATACAAAATGGAGAGTCATCCCTACCTCAAGTTACTGATGATGTAATAGAGGGGCAGCTGGATGATATTGGTCATGAAGATGCAAATGATGTTCCAATGGATGAAGATAAAGATGAAGATGACGAAAGGGTTGAATCTGAATCAGAAAGCTCTGATGATGACACTGGCTTGGAAACTATTTCATATGGTGAATCAGAAAATGGTGATATCAGCAAAATTTTGCTAGGGTATAGAGGAAACGTGAGATACAAGGTATGGTTACTTAAAAGTCTTTGTTGCATAAATACTGTGACTACTTCCTGCGCTCTATAACATCAAATCCTACTTAAAAATATTTTTGTTGGGTCTTTGACTGGGTATCTCTAACCTTGGGCTGAGGGTTGTAGTTAATTATAGCCCTTCCCAGGTGGCGATTCCATGATTTGAATTCCTGACCTTGCAAGTACGTTTGTTTGGGAACACAATCCACACTTATTACAATCAACCACTTTTTGGGTAAATAGTACTTGCAAAATATTAGCTATGAAAAATTGAAGATAATGCAGTAACCAATGTTATTAATATTATACTGGTTAAATCATATATGTTATAATAAATATTATACCATTTAATCTTGCGTATGAATAATATGATGTTTTCAGAAAATAAGACTGTTCTTGTTCCAATACAAAACTCATCATTGTCACCTCTCTTTGTTTCCAATCCCGTTTCAATAAAATACTAAGAGAGAAGTGTAACTTTTTCCCTTAGTTTGCTGTTTTTTTATTTAGGGAAAACTGGATAGTAGTCATATTGCTTGTTTTGTTAGATCTTTATGTTTAACAATAGCAACTACTGCATGGTTTGCCCCTTTTTGGTCTAACTTCGTCTGCTTTTCATTTTGTATATGCTGCATATTTCCTTTCTGAAGAATCTGCGAAATGCAATTGATCCCGAGCAGCGAAATTACTTGGAGTCCCAGTTGAAGAAATACATGAGGGTTGTAGGTCCTGAATTAGCTGAGCGAATGGTCTACTCTCTCTCATAATAAATCTTGGAACATTATTTTACTAAGATGTTACTTCTAATACCCCAAGGGGTATCCTCTGTAAATAAGATCCAATTATTCTGCAGTTGGACCTGTGTTTGGTCCTTGAGGATTGGAATTGGGACAACAAAAATTAACAATTATGGGAACCTATTTTGGTTAATGGATTGCTTTATTTAATGTGTCTTGTTTGATAATTTAATTTCTCACTTATTTGCATATATGGAATTCAATGGCGTATTTCTTTGCTAGCTTAGCAAAATGGGGATGCAAGGATATTTTAATTCCCTGTTGGAGCACTGATATAGTAATAGCATTGTTCAGCATGTTTCTTGTTTCTTCATTAAATTTTGTGGCTTTAGCAAAGGTATACATTTACTCGTGATTATTCGATCAAGGTATATGATTAATTTATCATGGGTCCTATTATAAAGGTTTATTAAGGACACTCTTCAAGAATTGAAGAAATAAATTTTTTGTATCGGAAATCGTATGTTTAAGAGGCAAGGCATGAAGCTTTAATGTATTAGGTTCGAGTTTGAACTTCTGAAATTGTGTTCTTATCCTTTACTTAAAAAGCTTTCTTAATATATATTTTTTTATAAATAATGTATTGTGTTGGGATATTTTTAACATCTAGAGGTTAGGACTATTTGCTTTAGTTAATAACATGTCCAAATTGTACTTGGATTATTTTTAGGTTTAAATATGTTTTGTTGCTAAATTATGGGTCACATTAATTTTGTTTTTGATATTTTTTTAAAGTATTTAGTCCCTTCATTTTGAGTTATGGTTGATGTTTGTCTTTGTTATTAATTTGGATTGAAAATACTAAGAAAGTGACTTCTATAATATTTTTGTCAGTACAACAGAAAAGATAGAGATCAAACCAAAGTCCCCAGCTTCTCAAAAGGACAGTAACCATGCTCTCAGCAAGGCATGGGCTGAACTCAAAATTTCAAGTGAACATCCTAATTGGACAGATGGTTAATAGTTCAGTACTGGGGACTATAATACTAAAATATCAGTAGAAATAAAACTTTTTGTTTTATTTTTATTGAAAAATAACTTAAAATTATGTGGTTAAAAATTTATTTGTGTCTCCAATCTCTCCACTCTCTAATATTAGATCGAATATTAATTGGATGTTTAGCTAACAAATCTAAGGAGATAGCATGTCCCAATTTGGTGTCTCCAATCTTATTCTGCTCACTTATATATGGACATATGAATTTAATGTATTATTTTTATAAAATAAAGTTAAAATAAAGTATTATTTTTATTTGTTGGCAAACACTCATCAAGTTCCTTCCATGGTCAACTCTACAGGAAGAGAAATCATTTGTCTATCAAAATCGAGTTGGATAAACTAATATGATTTTGTTTTTATGATTTTTTTAGTTGAATCAATCATTATAACTAGTGGAAGACACTATTGGGAACACAAACTAGGAAAGAAGATATTCGTTCACTCTATAGATCTTAGAGCCCATTCCTTTTTAACTGCATTTATAATTTTATAAGATAAGTATGATCCCAAAATTATTAACCATGAACTAAGCTAAATTTTGAATTATTTTAAAATAAATATAAATTCCAAGGAAAATATATTTTCCAAAATCAACTTCGCTAAGTGATCCTTTTTTTGGTATTGGAGCAGAATCAATTTCATGAATTAAGAGATAATATTTCTAAGATTATCAAGACAACGTTTGCCTTTTGTTTTTAAATCTTAATGATCGCTGACTTCATGATAGGAGTACACTCCTTAATGTGCCTAAGCCTATTATTAAGTATGTGTATTCTAGGAGAAATAAAAATAACTAATTAGGAGTTATTAGGACAATAGTTTAGAATGAATAAATAGAGGTTTACAACCTCTTGTTAAGGGGGGAAATAATAAGAATAGGAATAACTGACTCATGGGGAGTTCAGTTTTGGTTTCAACTGGTTTGGGAGGAAAATTAGTGTAGTACTTTTCTGAATTTCTTGTAATACTTTCTGCATTCAATAAAATATTGCCAACCTAGAATCAATCTGATTCCTTATTGGGAATTTCTATACTGTTTATCTACTTACAAATTCTGAAATAATACCAGTTCTAACACTGGTACCAGAGCACCGATCTGGTGCCCTAAGAACACATTGCAATTCTGATTTATGCGCATGGTATTGACGAGAAGCATGGCCAGAAATTCGGATGACTAGATTCAAGAACGAGAGGAGCTGCGACAGGAAAGGGAAGAACAGAGGACTCATCTGGAACTGTATGAGGCCAGGACGAAGCGTTTAGAGGAAGCATTTGTTGCACTAACCGAGAGACATAGAATTCCTAATTTGCATGGTGAAGGCAATGGAATAGGAGGAGAAAGTGAAAATCATGAACAACGAGGCAGAGAAAAGTGGCGAAAGTTGGAAATTCCAATTTTCTAAGGAGATGATGCTTTTGGAATGACTCAAAGTCTTGAGAGGTATTTTTTGCTAAAAGAGGTGACGGAGACAGAAAGGATGCAAGCAACATTGGTCGCACTCGAGGGAAAGGCTCTTTGTTGGTACCAATGGTGGAGCCGATGCACTCCAAATCCTACATGGGAAGGGTTCAAATTGGCGGTGGTTAGAAGATTTCAACCTTCTATGGTGCAGAATCCTTTCGAGCAACTCTTGGCTTTGAAACAGTTAGGCACGGTGGAAGAGTATGTGGAAGAATTCGAGAAATTTGTGGGAGCCTTGAGGGAAATTGATCAAGAATTTGTAAGGGAAATTTTCTTGAATGGCCTTAAGGAAGATATCAAAGAGGAAGTTAAGTTGCATGAGCATCATACACTCTCGGAGGTAATCCAAAAATCTATCATGATTGAGGAAAAGAACCTAATTTTACAAAAGAAAATTATTCCTAACAATTATTCTAGACCCTCAAATTTTGTTAGAAACAATTTTCCTAGTAAATCGGTGACTGTAGAAACTAAAACTGGTTGGGACAAGAGGGTTGAATCTTCTTCGGTTGGAAGTGGACCCACAAATTCAGGTCATATGCAGGCTGTCGACAGTAACCGAAGCAGGGGAGGTGAGTTCAAACACTTAACTGGGGCTGAAATGAGGGAAAAGGGAGAAATGGCTGTATTTCCGTTGTGACGAGCCTTATTCTAGAGAGCATAGGTATAAAATAAGCAATTTCGAATGATCATATTGGAGGAAGATGAAGAGGAGGAAGAAGAGAATAATGATGAACCGTTGGTTGGAAATTTTCATTCTTTGCAATTATCCCTTTGTTCCATGGTTGGACTAACCTCAACTAAGTCTTGGAAGATAAAGGGGTTGTTGAAAGATAGAACAGTAATCATATTGATCGATTGTGGAGCTTCTCACAATTTTATTGCCTCGGATTTAGTAAACAATATGAAGTTGGAGGTGTTGGACACACCTTCATATGTAGTGGAGGTGGGTGATGGACATAAAGTAAGGTGTATGGGTAAATGCCCTAATTTGTTGATCAAGCTACAACAAATGGAAGTCATCCAAGATTATTATTTGTTTGAATTGCGGGGAGTAGACATGGTGTTAGGCATGGATTGGTTGGCAAGTTTAGGAGAAGTTAAGGCTGATTTTGGCAAGTTGGAACTGACTATAAAGCAAGGACCGAATGTGCATAGACTCATTGGAGATCCAGCTCTTTCCAAATCAGAATTAACATTTGGGGCTTTCATGCAAGTGTTCAAAAAGGAAGGCGAAGGACTAATTTTGCAATGTATAGGGCAAACCAGTTCATCACAACAACCACTTCAAGTTCCAGAAGCAGTTGACAACCTCCTCTCGGAATTCTCAAAAGTATTTGCAGATCTTCAAGGCCTACCCCCTCAGAGAAAACAAGACCATGCAATACACCTCAAGGAGGGGGCTGAAATTCCTAATTTGAGACCTTATAAGTACCCTCATTATCAAAAGACCGAGATAGAAAGATTGGTGCAAGAGATGTTGGTTGCAGGAGTCATCAGGCATAGTATCAGCCCTTACTCTAGTCCAATCATATTGGTCAGAAAGAAAGATGGAGGATGGCAATTTTGTGTGGACTACAGAGCTTTAAATAAGATCACTATTCCAAATAAATTTCCTATTCCTATCATAGAGGAACTTTTGGATGAGATAGGAGGAGCAACCATTTTTACTAAGCTGGATTTAAAGTCTGGTTATCATTGAATTAGGATGCATGAGGGAGATATTGAGAATACAGCTTTCAGAACAAATGAGGGACATTATGAGTTTGTCATAATGCCTTTCGGCCTTACTAATGCACCTTCCACATTCCAATCTCTTATGAATGAAGTTTTAAGGTCGTTCCTGAGAAAATTTGTGCTCGTATTCTTTGACGACATCCTTATATATAGTAAAGACATGCTTAGTCATGTGGCTCACTTGCAACAGGTGCTACAAGTATTGCAAACCAACTCATTAAAGGCTAATAAAAAGAAATGTAGTTTCAGTCAGGAAAGTTTGGAATATTTGGGTCATGTGATTTCAGGTCAGGGGGTGGCAGCAGATAAATCGAAGGTAGATGCAGTCAATTCATGGCCCCTACCTAAAGAAATAAAAGGGCTTCGTGGTTTTCTAGGCCTAACTGGCAATTACAGGCGGTTTATTCAAGGTTATGGCAAGCTGGTCAAACCTTTGACAGAATTGTTGAAGAAAGACAATTTCAAATGGACTGAGGAGGCGACGACAACTTTTAATCTCTTAAAAACAAACATGGTCAATTTTCCACTACTAGCAGTTCCAGATTTCAGTAAGGTGTTTGTGGTTGAGACTGATGCTTCTAGCAAGGGATTAGGGGTGGTTCTAATGCAAGAGGGAGCTCATGGCTTTAGTCCAAGCAGTGCAGAAGTGGAGACATTATTTAATGGGACGTCATTTTATCATTAAGACTGATCAAAGGAGTCTGAAATTCCTCACGGATCAAAGATTGTTTAGTGAGGAGCAATTTAAGTGGGCTGTCAAATTGATTGGGTTAGATTTTGAGATCCAATTTAAACCGGGGCAAGAGAATTCAGTTGCTGATGCACTGTCCATGAGGGATATGTATTCAACAATGTCCATTTCGGCTGTTCTTGATAAAGGAGATTGGTCCTAGGAAGTTCACGATGATGCCAAATGGAAGGTAATAATTCAAGACCTCATATTAGATTCTAACTCACATGATGGCTTTGAATTTAAGGATGGTAAGCTATTGAATAAGGGAAGATTAGTGTTGTCTAGAAACTCTAATCAAATTCCACTTCTATTGATGGAGTGTCATACAACACCGTTGGGGGGCATTCAGGTTTTTACAGGACCTACAAAAGAATAGCTAGTTTTTTCTACTGGGAAGGAATGAAGAATGATATCAAAAGATTTGTAGAAGTATGTGACATTTGTCAAAGGAACAAGTACTAGTCTCTAGCACCAGGGGGATTGCTCCAAGCTCTTCCTATTCTGACCCAAGTGTGGACTGATATTTCAATGGATTTCATTGAGGGTCTTCCAAGAGTGCAAGGGAAAGATACTATATTTGTGGTTGTGGATCAGCTAACCAAATATGCACATTTCTTTTCCCTTGGCCATCCTTTTTCTGCAAAGGAAGTAGCAGTTGTGTTTGTCGCAGGAGTCGTTAAACTACATAGGTTTCCTTCAACTATTGTTTTAGATAGAGATCCAATATTTTTGAGCTCTTTCTGGAAGGAATTATTTCATATGGCAGGTACCCATTTGAAGTATAGCACCGCCTATCATCCTCAGACGGATGGGCAAACTGAGGTCGTCAATAGATGCCTAGAAACTTATCTTAGATGTTTTGTGGGTCCTAAACCAAAACAATGGTTGCAGTGGTTATCTTGGGCAGAATATTGGATTAATACCAATTATAATGCCTCTATTAGCATGAGCCCATTCAAAGCTCTTTATGGTCGAGACCCCCCTACATTGGTAGAAGGATGCTCGTACACTTCTAAGATTGAGGAAGTGAATCAGCTTTTGATTCAAAGAGATGCTCTACTGACCGAATTGCACCAGAATCTTATGAAGGCTCAGAATCGGATGACAGTGCAAGCTAATAAACATCAAAGGGAGGTCCAGTTTGAGGAGGGGGATTGGGTTTACTTGAAGATTCAACCGTACAAACTCAAATATTTGGATTCCAGGTCTTGTGCAAAGCTTCCACCCATATTTTATGGTCCCTATCAAATAGACAGTCGAGTGGGTTTGGTGGCTTACAAATTAGTTCTACCGCCTCACTCCAAAATTCATATGGTGTTCCATGTGTCATTATTGAAGAAGGCTTTGAAGCCATATCAACAGCCTTAGCCCCTACCACCTTTATTGACGGAGGAATTAGAGTTGCAAGTCCAACCGCTGGAGGTGTTGCAATGGAGAGAAAAATCAGCTGGGTGTTATTGAGGTTTTGGTTCAATGGGATTCTCTACCAACTTGTGAAAACTCATGGGAATTGGCAGCCAAGATAGATACAAGAGACTTTTCCCACTTTTCCCCTTGAGGACAAGGTGGTTATCTTAGGGGGATTATTGATAGGAGTGCACTCCTTAATGTGCCTAAGCCTATTATTAAGCATGTGTATTCTAGGAGAAAGAAAAATAACTAATTAGGGGTTATTAGGACAGTAGTTTAATAAATAGAGGTTTACACACCTCTTGTTAAGGGGGAAAATAATAAGAATAGAAATAAATGACTCATGGGGAGTTCAGTTTTGGTTTCAACTGGTTTGGGAGGAAAATCAGTGTTGTACTTTTCTGAATTTCTTGTAATACTTTCTGCATTCAATAAAATATTGCCAACCTAGAATCAATCTCATTCCTTGTTGGGAATTTCTATACTGTTTATCTACTTACAAATTCTGAAATAATACCAGTTCTAACACTCCAATAATCAACAAAATTGTTGCAAAATATAGAACGATAGTATTTATGGTAATCTTAAGAATATAATCATCATGAATGATATTTCCTCTCTTGAAACAAACACATACGTAGGAAATCTGATCATTTTTTTCTTCTTCATGTCATCTAAAGTTTTTCTACTCCAACTATCTTAATGAAAAACTAACATTTTATAATTAAAATATTCTTATTAGGGGTATAAGCGTTTTCGGTTTGAATCACGAAACTAATAATGTTAGAATTAATTTTGCTTCTTAAGTGTTAGTTTGTGTTTTTAGTTAGGAACTTCTTCTTATAGTAAGTTCAGTTAGTTGGTAGTTGTTGTAATGTTACTATAAAGAGCATATGTAATTTCCTTGATTACACAATGAATGAATATACATTGCAATCACTTCATTTGGTTTTCTTCTTCTAATCTTCTTCTTCTTCTTGCCCTGTCTTCTCTCTGCAAACAACACAACCTATCTTCTTCTACTCTAATTCTTCATTACTTGGATAAATAGCAAGTTCATGCTTAAGGATTCAACAGTGGTATCAAGAGCCTTATGTTCGAGACTGAAGTCTGTGGAAGGAAGACTTGGTGAGACAAGAACAATGGCAACAAACAATGGCTTCACTATGTCATTACCAGTTCTGGTTAGGAAGATTTATGATAGATGGCAGGTACAGATGAAGGTGCTCTTTGGCTATCAAGAAGTACTTGAAGTAGTGCAAAATGGTGTTCAAATAGTTGAAGATGATGCACTAGAGATTCAGCAATCGACATCCAGAGAAAGTAAGAGGAAAGATTGCAAGGCACTCTTCGTGATTCATCAATGTGTAGATGAATCAAACTTTGAGAAAATCTCAAGTGCAAGAATAGCCAAAGAAGCTTGGGAAAACCTGGAAAAGTGTTATGTAGGGGCAGAAAAGGTGAAGAAGGTTAAACTGCAAACTCTAAGAAAGGACTATGAGTTGCTATAGATGAAAGATTGTGAAACAGTCTTAGATTATTTCACAAAAATCAGATCTCTTACAAACCAAATGAAAAGCTGTGGTGAGGAGATGAGAGAACAACTAGTAGTGGATAAGGTTTTAAGACCATTGGTACCCAAGTTTGATCATGTGGTTGTGGCTATAGAAGAGTCAAAAGATCTTGAGCAATTCAAGATTGATGAATTGCATAGCTCCTTGGAAGCACATGAGCAGAGAATCAAGGAGAGGAGTCAAGATAGAGGTGAACAACAACCTCAAGCTCCACAAGCATACTCCTACAAAGGACACTCAAGCCAAGGAAATTTCAGCAAGAAAGGCAAGGGTAGAATGAAAACTGATAAAGGAAGGAGCAATGATAAATCAGGACATAATTTAAGTTCCAACTTCTCTAAATATCAAGCAAACAGAAAGCATAAGAAGAAGTTTGATAAAAGCAAGATCCAATGCTACAACTGCAAGAATCTTGAACACTTTGTGTTTGAGTGCATATTCAAGCATGAGAATGTTGGGATAGAAGAAGCAAGATTGGCTCATGAAGATGAGTCAAATGAAGAACAAGTTATCCTCATGGTCACAACTGAAAAGGATCAAGTCAATGGTGATTGTTGGTACTTAGATACAGGCTGCTCAAATCATATGACAGGCCAAAGAGAATGGTTTACAAATCATGATGAATCAGCTAAGAGCAGAGTCAAGTTTGCAGATCATAGCTTTATTGAATCTGAAAGAATTGGAGACATTTCAATTCAAAGAAAGGATGGAAGATACTCAAGCATTCATAATGTGCTCTATGTGCCTAAGATGAAGAGTAATCTCTTGAGCATGGGCAACTGCTTGAAAGAGGATACAATATGTCAATGATAAACAAAACTCTTAAGGTCTTTGATGCTGAAAAGAACTTAATCCTAAATGTCCCTCTATCAAGCAATAGGACTTCCAAAATTGGGATTCAAGTGGGAAATCGTAGTTGTTTTATGTCTAAAATATCACAATACAATTGGATATGGCACAAGAGGTATGCACACCTGAATTTTAAGAGCCTTGAATCATTGAGCAGAGCTGAGATTGTGAATGGCTTACTAACAATTAGTATCCCTGGTGGGTTGTGTAAAGAATGCTTAGCAAGCAAACAAACCGGAACATCCTTCACTACTCACATTCCATCTAAGACCAAAAGAACACTTGAATTGGTCTACTCAGATGTTTGTGGTCCATTTGAAGAAAACTCATGGGAGACAACATATTTTTTGTGAGCTTCATTGATGATTTCACAAGAAAAGTATGGGTGTATCTTATTAAGAGGAAGAATGATGTGTTCACCACCTTCACCAACTTCAAAACTCAGGCTGAAAGGCAGAGTGGACAGAAACTACAGACTCTAAGAACTGATGGGGTGGGGAATACAACTCAACAGAATGGACAAAATTATGCATCAAAGAAGGAATGATTCATGAAGTGATAGCTCCATACACTCCACAACATAATGGCACTGAAGAGAGATTAAATAGGACACTCCTCAACATGGCAATAAGCATGATCAAAACAAAGAATCTACCTAAGAAACGGTGAGGCTATCTCAACTGCAACCTACATACTAAACAGATCTCCTACTAAAAGGCTGAAGGAAATCACACCTGGAGAAGCTTGGTCATGTTTAAAGCCAAATGTAAGTCACCTAAGGATCTTTGGCTCAATTTGCTACAAACATGTTCCTGATCAACTAAGGAAGAAACTTGATGACAGAAGTGTAAAGATGATCCTACTTGGCTTTCACTCAACAGGGGCATATAAGGTCTATGATCCCTCTACACAAAAGATAATGCTTAGTAGAGATGTAAGGTTTGATGAGTCACAAGCATAGGATTGGAATCAAAACTTTGAAACAGAAAGGCAAACACTACTACATCTTGAGGAAGACAATTCACCAGAGCAGCTACCCTGTGTGGAACAACAAATCACAGAACAATATATTGATAGAAGAACCAGTTCAAGAAGACCTTCTAGAACAAGACAAGCTCCATAGAGATTGAGTGACTATGAAGTCTTCCCAGATTCAAGCATTACTACAGAGGGAGATCTAGTACATATAGCCATGCTAGCAAAAATGGAACCAATAAGTTTTGATGAGGCAGTAAAAGAACCTCACTAGAATGAAGCCATGAAAGAGGAACTCAAGTCAATTGAAAGAAATCAGACTTGGGAACTCACTAAGCTATCATCAAACAAGAGAACAATATCTGTTAAGTGGGTCTACAAAGTAAAAGTAAATCCAAAAGGTGAGGTGACTAAACACAAAGCTAGATTGGTGGCAAAAGGGTTCCTGCAGAAACAAGGACTGGATTATGAGGAAGTATTTGCTCTTGTGGTAAGGATAGAAACCATAAGACTAGTTGTGTCATTGGCAAGCTATCACAACTGGTCAATTCATCAAATAGATGTTAAATCTGCTTTTCTAAATGGACCCTTAGTAGAAGAGGTTTATATCACTCAACCACCAGGCTTCATAGTGGCAGGAAAGGATGATCAAGTCTACAAATTACATAAGGCTCTCCATGGTTTGAAACATGCACCAAGGGCCTGGAATAAGAGAATCAATGGGTTCCTTGCACAACTTGGTTTTCTCAAGTGCATTGCTGAATATGGAATTTATGTAAGAAGTTCAAACTTAGATAACTTGTTGATAGTTTGCTTGTATGTAGATGACTTGTTGGTAACAAGCAAAGAGATCAAAGAAATTCATGCATTCAAAGATGATATGAAAGCTGAATTTGGCATGAGTGATTTGGGCAACCTATCATACTTTCTTGGCCTGCAATTCACATAAACAGAAAATGGCTTCTTTATGCACCAAAGCAAATATGCTCTTGATGTGTTGGAAAGATTTCAGATGCATAATTGCAACTCAGCCTCTACACCAGTTGAAACTGGAAACTCTAGTAACTCAACTGATGAAGATCAAGCAGTGGATAATACCCTCTTTAGACAAATGATAGGGTTTGAGATATGTATGCAATATAAGGCCAGACATTGCTTATGGTGTTGGAGTAGTGAGCAGGTTTATGCAAACACCAAAGAAATCTCATCTTCTTGCTGCAAAACGACTCCTCAGATACATAAAAGGATCAATTGGGTATGACTTATTGCTTCCCAATAAAACTTGCAGCAAAACAATCACACACAACATGATTGGGTATAGTGATGCAGACTATGTGTTCATGTTTGGTGATGCTCCAATATTATGGTGTTCCAAGAAGCAAACTGTGGTAGCTCTATCCTCATGTGAAGCAGAATACATCTCTACGTGTATGGCTACCTGCCAATCAGTTTGGTTGGAAACTCTACTCAAAGAACTAAAGCTAAGGAAGGAAGGAGAAAGCATGTTGTTAATGGTTGACAATAAGACAACCATAAATCTAGCAAAGAATCTGGTTGCACGCGGTAGGAGCAAGCACATTGAGACACATTTCCACTACCTAAGAGATCAAGTAAATAAAGAGAGACTCAAGCTAAAATTCTACAACTTTGAAAAATCAGATTGCTGATATTTTCACCAAACCGTTGAAGAAAGGAAGATTTGAAGAGCTTAGACACAAACTAGGAGTTGTATGCCTATATGAAAAGAACAAGAATTAAATTAAGGGATAGTGTTAGAATTAATTTTGCTTCTTAAGTGTTAGTTTGTGTTTTTAGTTAGGAATTTCTTCTTATAGTAAGTTCAGTTAGTTGGTAGTTGTTGTAATGTTACTATAAAGAGCATATGTAATTTCCTTGATTACACAATGAATGAATATACATTGCAATCACTTTATTTGGTTTTCTTCTTCTAATCTTCTTCTTCTTACTCTATCTTCTCTCTGCAAACAACACAACCTATCTTCTTCTACTCTAATTCTTCATTACTTGGATAAATAGCAAGTTCATGCTTAAGGATTCAACAAATAGGACCAAGAATAGTTTAGTTCAATTATTTTATGAGGTAATTATATATTTGGTAGGATTGATAATTCAGGAAATTCAAGAATAAAAAATAAATATGTTTATTATGGGTGGCTAGGGGTACGGATTGAGCTCTGAAAATAAGATATAAATTAACCCAACTTCTAATTTCCCTTTTACATAGAGAAACAAGAGAACCCAAATATTTTATTAAAAGAAAAGGGGATTCAGCCTATTATATAAAAACTAACATTTGTTATTATGAATTAATTTAATACATTTAATGGACTCATATATCAATTTTAACTTCCGCAAAACTCATTAGGTCTCAAAATTCATTTAAAAGCACGATTGTTTGATATGTTTTGAATTTATATTTCTGGCTAGGATAAGAATCTTGATTCAAAATGATGGTAGGTTGCACAATTGCCAAAGATGCAATAGATATTATAAAAAACCATGCAACAAGGTACATAGATACATATGTTATACATAGTGATTTCAAGAAGAACAAAAATGAAATAAAATTGGAGAACAAGTTGAGAAAGTTGATAGAAATGAACTAAAGAAGTTTCATTTGCAAGTTGTGTCACTTGTTGAAGGTAGCAATAAAACTGATAGGGCCTTTTCCAGTTATAGCTGCTTGAATTGCAAAGGTGAGAAAGACCACCATAGCTAAGCGTGAATGTTTGATCTCTGCAAGTTGAAGTCTTTCTTTTTCTTCAGGGTCCTTGGCCAATCCCAATGGATCAAAGAACTTGCCACCAGGGTATAACCTTTTCTCTGGGTCAAGCTCTGCATTTCTTTGGAATTCAATATATCCTATCACTAATACCTCAATCCAGATCAATGATGTAATTGAGAATGGAAGAGGAAGTCCAAAGTAGGATGACCCTTCCACCAGCTCTACCTGAAAATTATAGTCCAAAAACAAAACAAAAACGATTCGAAATGAGTTTTTTGGTACTATCAATGAGTATTCTTTACCTTATAAGTAAGGAACTAATACACGTCTGTACTACTCTCAACAAGTGTTACTCCCTAGGATCAAACTTTTGACTTTTTAGTCTTTCTGGGATCTAATAAAGTCAAAACCCATTTTCCCTAAGGTTCTTTGAAGTAATTGAATTTAGTAACAAGAAGTTGAGCTAAACTGGTAAAATATTTTGTTACTCAACCTTATTATTGGTATAACTAGATTTATCAATTAGTTTATTCCTATCTCATATTTGCATACTATATTTACTCCGGATATATTTCAATACTTAGTTAGAGTCTGGTTAATCTATATGACTATACAAGATATCAAAAGCATGTGTATTAACAAATAGTTTCATACTAAAACTTGATTATATAGGCCAAAATTTAAGGACGAAACAAAAGAAGACATCATAGGCTACAAATCAAATAATAAAGCAAAACTGTCTTCATTGTTGTTGGCCACATAAGTCGTTATCATCATCTTTAGCACCATAAAATCACACTATATTCTAGAGAACAACAATAAGACACGTCCAATGTATATTACCGTCACATAACATGCGATGGTGGATAATGTTACCTTTGTCCGTAGCAAATACAAACCAAATTAAATACAATATTAATATACAAGTATACAACAACCCCGTCACTCTACAAACAAAATAAAATAAATCAACATCTCAATGCAATTCCTAATTTCCTATTCTCATGTTGTACAAAAGAAATATATCATATTGTCATAATTTTATAGCACTCTAGTTTCCACAAAGAGACACTTATGATTAGAACCACCATGCTATTTATTAATAAAGTGGGATACATTTAATCAAATCTTTATATATATTTATTAATTCAAACCATTAAATTTCCTTAAAATTGATGTCTAGAATAAAAAGTAAATTTAAAAAACTTACTCTTGAAGTAAGTGGATCTCCTCTCTTAAAATATAAATTTCTAACCTCAATGATAATAAAACAAAAATAATAATAAAAGTTTAATTTTTTAATTACCTGCCAAATTTTTCAATAGATACAAATGCTTATTCCCACATACATACAAATGCAAATTTTACAATTATACAACTATATATAAGTATAAAACAACCCTAATCACTCTATAAAATAGACAAGAAAAAGTAAGATGCAAATATTCAAGTATCTGAATTTAGAGTCGGGCTCCTCTCCTCTCCATTACACGAGAGACAAATACATACTTTAGATTATGACAAGTGGCAAAAATAAATTTTTAATGGTTCAGATTTTAGTTTATTTTTAAATTAAATAATTTAAAAAAATCATCCTCTCACATTCCCAGTACTGGAGAAGAATTCAGTACTATGTACTTTTCTTGACTTTCAGGTACCAGGAGCAAAAATGATTTTCTGTCTCTAACTGTGTCATCTTCTTATCTCCAGTGTATCACATTTTAACATAAGAATAAAAGAAAAATTCTACAAATAAAAAATAATACTTTAATTAGCTGGAACATGGAATGACTACAGGTGATACTAGTTAAGAGGAGTTAAGATGAGAGAGCTCAATTTCTTACAAAATGGCTCAAAACAAAAGAAAGATCTAAAAAGGTATCGAAATTCATGATCAAAACGTTACCTTTCCAGCGTCTTGCCATGCAACACCAGTGAAGGCTTCAACAGCAAGAGCACCAAGAGCACCAAGCATGGCCCACCTTCCATGAATGAGCTCACACTCACGGAACCTCTGCAACCCAAAAACCTCCGTGTAAGGCTGAAATGGCGTCGGTTTCACCTCCGTTGTCTCCGACCTGGTTCCGATGATATCACCAGCGAGGTTTTTCGCGAGGTTCTGGTCCAAAGAGTCAAGATCAAACTGCAAATACTCTGCAGGTTTCGCGAACCCCAATGGGTCGAAACCGCGATCACCGACCAATGATCCATCAAGCCACTCCGGTGATTGAGCACCAGGGAACCACACTAGTCCATCGGAACTCGGTTTGACCTGTTGGGAATTCGAAGTGTGAGAATGATACAATGAAGAAGTCATAACATATAAGTGTAAAGTCATGAGACAGAGTAAGCTGACAACCAATAAAATCTTAACATCTTGTTAGAAACGTCTTTACGTATGTTTTTCTTATTAGTCATTACCTTCTCCTTTTTCTTGGGTGCAGGTGGTGACTTTTTTATACGAAGGTTGAAGAAGGCGTGGAACTTTCCGGAATGTGAGGCTGGATTATTGAGACGGGTGCCGAAGAAGTATGACGTGGCAGCGGCGGTGGCCATGGCTGAGTTTGGTCGAGACAGAGTGAAAAAAGAATCTGTTTATTTATATTTATTTATATGTGTTTTGGTGTGGAGAGTTTGTGTTTTTGTGATGGATTGTGAAGTGAGTGTGTGTGAATATTATTAGCTGGGGCTTATCTTTCTGCCTTATCTGCATGGATGTACTTGGATGGTTGGTGATACTTGCTTCACGTTTATTCTGTGAATCTGATAGAAAAATAATTTATTTTTTACATTTTTATTGGTTTTGCTTGGTTGTTTATGCATTTCCAAAATAAACAGTGTGGTAAGGTATTTGTGACTCGTGAGGTTTCATTTCAACATAGTTGCTTAACTTGCTTCAGTGCCACTACTCCAATTATATGACCCAAATCCAGAATGAACAGTAGACATTGGTTATGATTAGTGGTTGTTAGTAATGAGAAATTGAGAATATCCATAGAGTAAAAAAGAAAATAGCATCTTTAGTTACCTCCTCTTGTGTGCGTAAGTTATTGTGGTATGTGAAATAGCGTTGCAATTGTGAAAGAACAACTTTTGTTCCCTCAATTTTCAATTTTACAATCCAACACAAGGGAAGTCAAATCCATTTTCAATCCTCTATTTCTTACCTTTGCCAACAAGAAGTCATTTATGACATAAAAAAGGGAGAAGAGGGTGATTTATAAAATTAAGATAATCACATAATGTGACTGAAATAAGATTGGGAAGGTTATTTAAAACTCCCCACTAAATGGGGAGTATAGTGATTTTTTCCTTTCAATTTTAATAGTAAAAATATAATCTCACCTTAAATAAAAATGATTAATATATGTTACTTTTCCTTTGCTATAGAGACGAGTCTCACTCCTAACATGCTTATGAAGTTATGATAGAACTTGTTATTTGATGTTGATTTAGACTTAAATCCTAATTAAAACATTGCTATTGATAATAGCTTTTGGTTATTTGAGCTTGTTCCAAAATATATAACTTGGGCTGTTCCAAAAGTTTAAGCTGGGTAAATTGAGTCTGCTCCAATTTAACTTTTGATATCATGTGTATTACAGGTTTAGAATAATGTTGACAGAGTACATAAAGTGGCTAACCGCCCTTGTGTTAATACAATAAATATTCAAATCTTGATGCTGTTTTATACTTGTATTAAATATATATCTTCCCTCGAAGTTATTTTTACCTAGGAAAATGCTAATTGACACTCTTTGATGCACAAACGTAACATTTATTATGTAGCTATTGACTTTGGAAATTTGAGGCTTTAACAATGATCAGTTAATAGTGATTGTGAGTGGCAATTTGGATTAGTAATAACATTAGCCCAAATAATAATCAGACACTGAAAACTGTGCAAACATTAGGGATTTGAGTAAGGGATGTAGATAATATTACTCTTGTACATACGCATTCCCAGATTGGCTGTTACCTATGCAGTTCCTTTTTATTTTCACTTTTGCCTCCCATGTTGGTGTAACACAATAGGAAAGCATGTCTATGAATGGATACCAAAATCGGTGTATAGTTAGGTGACGAGTTTAAGGAATGAAGTGAGAAATTAAAGAAAAAAAGTTATAAGGTGATATGATGATTAAGATAAAAGGTTGTAATGAAGGAAGTTGAGAGTTCGAATCTCACTCACAGTAAATATTAATAATACTAAATTTGCCCAATACCAAAATCATTAAAAGTTTTCAAGTGATGTTTTTACTAGACATTTGATCAGTGTTGTGCAACAATGTGGACATTCCAATGATAAGATTCTCTACATTAAAAATGGGTCCATGTAACCCAACTGCCAGAAAAGAAATTCTTTGATAAACCAGGCCCATGAAGTAGAATCTTTCTTGTGTATTATAATATTAGAACAAAAGGCTTGAATTGTTGAAAACCTTTTGAAAGGCTTAAGTCCATATTTGAGTAAGACTCACTCTTTAGGTGTGTTTATAAGAAGGAAACATGGAATTTAGGGTGTGTCGCAAGGGGTAGATAACTCTATGGACACAATTGGATGCAGAATGCAGTCATTTGATGCAACTATATAGAGCAATGGACTTTAATGCTAACAATTTTAATGCAAAATTTAAACTACACTGTAATAACTTCCATGATTCTCTTCCTATATTTTCAAGTTTGTCTCCAATCGATTCCATCTTTTGTGATGATTGATGTTGTCTCACTACGTCAGAATTCACATTTAACAACAGTTTTTTAACAACGCTTTCTAGTACAACAATGTTAAATATAATATAAATGATAATTAATAACACTTTTTTAACCAAGTGCTATTAATTTTGATAGGTAAATATAGTTTTAACAACACATTCTTCAAGAAGTGATATTATATGTTTCCCTAAGATATTTAACGGCACTTTTTTAAGCAAGCACTACTGTTGATTTGGATATATTTAATTATGCTTTTTTAAATAAGAGTTGTTAAATGTGACATATCAACAACGCTTTTTACAATAAGCGCTATCAAAAGTCATGTTCAAAAAACCATTGTTTTAGTTATTCCTTAATATATATTTATGAAATTATTTAATTTTATTTTGAAAGATATAACTCGAGTAAATATTACATGAAAATAATCCAAATTTTTAACAGAAACTCATATACTAGTTTTTCATATATAACACAACTTGGTCATACATATACGAAAAATGCAATTGTTTATTACTTCAAAAAATATTCTAAATCACCAATCAATATTATTAAAATAGAATATTAATGTATGTAATTTGACACAATAAAAACTCATATTTGGTAAGTAAATTACGTTATTTGTCATTCCATTATCAAAAGTTGAATATAATATGACAACTAAATAATTTTAATTTTTTTTATTTAACAGTACTTTTTAAGCAAGCATTGTTGATATGAATCTATTTAACAGCGCTTCCTTAAATAAGTGTTGTTAAAGTGACATCAACAACGCTTTTTACAATAAGCACGGTTAAAAGTCATATATTCAAAAAACGCTTGTTTTAGCTAGTGGGCGTGAATCTTTGCTGATTTAAAAACCAAATCTCATACAAAGTAATATACTTATTATTTAGTATTCTATTTATCTACTCTTTTTCTCCTCTTAGTTTCTCTATTCAAGCAAGTTATTAGTTTTTGGTTTCTATTTTCAACTACAAGGTGAATCATTATCTTATTTTACCTTATTTATTTTTATTTGATTCACTCTTGTTGCTTGCATTTACATCTACGTTAACTGCTTATTTTATATTATAGGAAATGTCAAGGTTGAAGCTAAGTCTGTTGGTGATTTACCAAACTTGCAATCAAATCTGTATGTATTTCTTGAATTTGGCTATTATTTTTCATCCATATTTTTTATGTAAATTTTAATTTGATTTTTATTATGTTGAATCTAAACTATGTATTTTTGTCTTCTTATTTCTTCAGTAAATGAAGAAAAAATTCATACATTTGTTCTTTACATCTTCATCACCTTCGCTCTTTTCATTACTGCATATAATCTTCTGAGTTAATAGATTTGAAATAAAGGAGAACAGTTCATACAATAGTTTATGAATTGAGTTTTCAGAATGATGTTTATATTGTGTAATCTATGGTAAATGTGGTGAAATTGGATATGCTTGTTATGTGTTTGATAATGTCTGTTATATTATGCGATGCTTATGTATGAAATCTATGACAATGATGTTGTATGTATGAAATATATGACAACACTTTTTGTGTGATGCGTTGTTGTATATATTCAATACAATAGCGTAAAAGAAATGTTATTAATCATAACAATATACAACTGCGGTCAAACAAAAAGTGCATAAAAACACTGTTATACATCTAAAATACACGATGTTGATCTGCAACTCTAGCGTAATGCCTATTTGTTGTGGGTGGTAATTAGGGCTTATAAGAGTCAAAGAAAGTAAGGGGATTGATATTATTTCATGAAACAGAACATTGCACATAACAATAACATTAAAGAGAGTGTAGTTTAAGCAATTTTCATCATGCAATGAAATATCGTATAAGAAAGAGAATTGAACTTTTTATCTCGAGGACGACATGATCAGTAAGAACCACTTGCACAATTTAGGATAGTGTCACAAAAGTCTCAAAGTGGTCTAACCTCTGACTCAACCCATAAGCATCACCATTATTATCTCCATAAACAACATCCACCATGAAAAGGGCAAATAGAAACTTCACTCCATCTAGACAAGTACAAATTATCCACCATAAAAAGGGCAAATAGAAACTTCACTCCATCTAGACAAGTACAAATTTTTACCATGGATAGCATCTATGTCTAAAGAAATGTTGACATCATTGACACTTCAAATAATCTATTAATGTTTTATATAAACCAATTACATTTGAAGTTATTCATTTTGTAAAAAAATATATGATTGATCAATAAAATGTATGAATAAATATTTGAAAGTTTCAATGATTTCATTCCATAGAAATGGTCATGCTTAAAGCCTTAGACACGAAAGTGTAGTTGTGATGCCAATGAGCCATTCCTTTTCTCACGCAACCACATGCAGTAATGATAGTACAACATGTTCCCTGCATAGTTATAGCTCAGTAATATATTTATTTGTAAACCATGGGTGGATCATGGGCTACCAAAATTAAAATAGATCTTAAGTTAATTATTAAATGTTAGCAACTTTGCAAACCAATTATAGCATTCTCTTGTTAACATGGCATATCATCTAATAGGCTGTAAATAGTGTAAGATAAGTTGGAAGAAATATGCCTTAATTGCTTTGGTCTAAGTGATAAGAAAATTGATTTCTCTTTATAAAGATCTCGGGTTAAGATCTCCTAAATGAAAAAATAGGCGACCCTTAATTGGATATGTATCTTCCACTAGAATTGTTTGGGTTTGTGACACAAAAGATGCCCTTAAATTGTATCTCATAATTTTTTTAAAAGTAATATCTCTATTGTCATTATAAAAATTTATATACAACCAATATATCATATATTATTTATTTGTATTAATTTTTTGAAATGTCAATAATATTAAAACATAAATAGTGGATGATGCAGTAACAATATATAAAATTTAGGTAAGTTATACTTTTTTTCTCTAATTTTTTGATGTTCAAGTGAGAGAGAAAAGCCATCATAAATACGTGTTGATGTGGGAGTATGTCATTATTGGAAAGTCAAGAATGTGGATGGCATCAAAGTTGCAAGGGGCCATACCCAAGTGGACAAAATGGGCCATTATCATCAAACTAAAAGCAAAAGTAAATAGGAAAAAACCTCCCACAATGCCTACAATTCACAATTCACATTTTCCAAGTATGTTTTTGTGCTCCTGATCATGATTTTACTTATAATTTAATCTTGTGTCAAATCCATAGTCCACGACATTAATCATTCCCATTGTTAGTTCCAACTGTTACTAATTCTCCGTCATTAGTGTTCATCTTTCTAAGCACTTGGCCATGTCGGGGTTTTGTCATCAAGACTTGCACGTGTGATGGGTCAAGAATTCATTGCATATATGTTGCTTAGTTCACAATGAAGTAATTAATATCAAATGCTATAGTAATTGAATATAATTAATGAAAATACTAACAAGTGTCGTTAGATGTTAGGACATTGTTTAATTTAAGAACAAAAATAACTGTTTTATATTGAAGAATGACAAGTTTAACATATTAAGATAACTAATCTTAGGTTTTAATTTTTTGTTGATGGTGGGGACTCGAACCCACGACCTCCTTACTTCATTCCTTACGATCGCTCTCTTTACCATCAGATCACCTTATAACTTCTAACTTAAGTTTTAAGTAGTGCCATAATTTATACAAATTTTATATTTGTCAGTAAAAATTGGAAAAACAACTCTTTAATAGGGATCCTCTGTTTTAAAATAGCTTTATTTCTATGTCTCTATTCAATAAAATTATATGTACTTAGAATATTTTTAGGAAGCACGAACAAAAGAATAAGAAAAAACAAATAAAAAAGAGTGTAATTGTGTGTATTCAAGTTGTAGAATTTGCACACATAGGGGTCTAGAAAGGGTGTTGGTGCTAAAGAAATTTCAAAAATCACATCCACAAAATAAATAAATAAATATATATATAAATCAATAAAACTCTCTCTCATTCACATGATAATGTCATACCACATTATAAGATCTACAAATTTAGTCTAGTAATAGCGTTCTAGGATACTATGACCCGATAATTTTGGGAGGAAAAGAAAAAAGAGCATGCCGACACTTGAAAATTCTTTATGAACTCCGTATAAAATTGTAGCTTCTATATCCCATAATGTAGGCACTTTACAACAAGATAACTAGTGGAACTGTAACCGCTAGTTAATAATGTCAACTTCCAATATTATAACATTTCAACCATGAAGCACGTAAATGAATTGATAGGAGTTCATCTAACTACATTAAAGGTTTCAAGTTTAATTTCATATATAAATTCAATTGCTTTAAAGATAAAAAACTATATGAACCTGCTTGTAAAAGTATTTTAACATCTTAAATATTATATTAAAAATGTATGTTAAGGGCTTAACTAATATGTTAGCTCATCAAAAGTAGTTGGAGAAGAAGCAAAATATATGATCCACTATGCTAAGAACAACATACATGCTAAGGAATTAAATAAAAAAGAAGATGAATGAATGTAAAAGGTGGATGAGTAAAATTTTGTGATTGATATAGCATATTCCTCCTAATACATGGTGTGCGTACTAATGAATAAGACTTTTGTGTTAATCAAGAAAGCGTGTTTAAGGAGTTCGTGATTTGACAAGAAAAAGAGTCCTCTTAGAATATATGTGATGTATGCTAAATGTAGGAGATGAAATATGGTTTTATCTAGTCTAGGATAAGGTGGTATCTTCTTGATGAGACTTAATCTATACAAGATTTGGGTAGAAATTGGGAGTTGTTGGTCTTTGACCATCTTGGATATGTATATGAAAAGAAATTTTGATATTCAAGTTGATATTTATTAGAGTATGTTTAAAGAGATTGGGTATAATGCATTCACATTTTTTTTATGGGTGACTTCACCTATTTATATTGTAGGGTGTTTGTTCATTCCATTTTTGGGGATACATCATCATTACAGATAATATGACATTGTCCTTTCAACGTTAGACTTACAATGGTATAAATTTGAATTATCTTTATCGTAATGGACAATGTGTATATGTCTACTACTCAAGTAATGTCTCCTATTTTACCTTAGACTCACTATGCTATTTTACCTTCTTTATTTCTCTTATCTTCGTCAGCCAGATATAATCAACAATTATATAAACTAGATTTTGTGTGCCTGCATGACCGATAATCACGTTGACCTGAAAATGTCTATGCGAAAATTGACCTTTGACCTGTGGTTATTGTGATAAATTACAAGTGATAAATTCAATATAAGAATATTCTCAATTGTCAGCTGAAGTTAAATATTACCTGACAATTTCAATTGAGTTGTGGATTTCTAATTGGTAACACTTAGTGTGATGTAGAGAATTGGTTTCATTCTTAGGAGACACTTTAACATGATCTTCTTTTTTTTATTTTAGTAAGAAATTTAACACAAGCTATTTGTTCAAGAATAAGGGGGTGCTACAAATTAGTGTATATAAAATATTTATTTTCTATATGATCCATACTTTTTTAGGTGGATGTGCTAAGAATTTAGTTTTATTGCATTTTTATAAATATTTTTGTTCCATTTTATAATTTTCCAATTATATCTTTGAGCAAGGGGTAAGATTAATACTCTAACTTTTAATAATCTATAACATTTACCAATGTATTTTTTAATAAATTTAAACTTTACTTATAGCAGAAATTGTTTCCACCTTTTTCTGAGTGAATGAGTTGTCAGCTATCTCTTTTGATTTTTCTTTCACGAGGTTATTTATCAAGATTCAAACTTAACGTTTGATATTGCACAATTACATGCATAATGTTCAACTTTGTTATCAGTGGACTAACCAAACATGTTTAAGTTGTTTATGTGTTTGACATGTTGGTCAAAGTCTTGTTTGAAAAAACCAATTAAAATTACTTTATATGTGTAAGTTTTTTATGTGTTTGAAGAGTTGGTCAAAGTCTTGTTTGAAAAAAAAAAATTAAAATTACTTATATTTTATAAGCCACTAACACATTTTCAAACACTTTCATCATTCACTTTTAGAAAACTTTGTTATTTTGTCTATCCAATTTTCCTTTTGAAATTATCAACTAATTAATCATTTATTTTTACAAAACAATTTGAAATTGATATGTTAGAAAGAAAAAAAAGTATATCTCCGGTAATAAAGAGACAAATGTTTATTTTTCTTAAAGTTTTCAATAAACAAAATATAATTTAATGATAAATAAAAGTATAAAAATATTATTATATGTTATCTTTTATTTATTATTGTATGACACTAGTCTCTCTGTTAACGTAAATAATTATAGCTAGTTAGAGAGTTTTTCAAACTCTAACTTAAGAGTCTTCAAGTGACTTTTACACTATGTTTGGTTCTGTGAGAAAAAATGAAAGAAAAGAGGAGGAAGGAAATGTGGTGGAAAATATTATTTTCCACCATTTGGTTCTACACTAAAAATGAGAGGAAGGAAAAATAAGCATGGGTCCCAAACAAAAAGTTTTCCTCCCTATTTTGTGAAGAAAATTAAGAAAGGAGAGAAAACATCAAAAATTCTAAATTTGCCCTTCACTATGAATGAATTTAAAGAACCACAATCTATGTGAAAATATATACAATTTAGTAAAATTCTTTGTTTATATTCATTTTGATGTGAAATTCGTTAACTTAATTTTATTTTCGTTGCTTCTAAACTCAAAAATAAATAATAATTATATATTGTCCGGAATGAAAAGAAAAAAATAAACATAATTACTAACAAATAGACAAATAATAAATAAATTAGAAAGATAAAATATAAAATATATAGAAGTGAGATTGTTAAAAATATAAAAGTGATTGTAAAAAATTGGTTATACTTTACTTAGATACATTGGTGAGAAGAAGATATAAGATGTTAATGATTTTTATTGAATTTTATAAACATAAATTATTATATTAAACTTAATAACTTAAAAATATTAATCAATATTATTAACAATAAATTATTTAGTTATGTAATTTGTAATATTAAAAAATAGTATTTAAAAATTAGACATATTTTATAATTATGTATTGTCATTTTAAATAAATATTTCACTATGTAATTTAGTTATATAATGAGGACACTTATGTCATTTTAAATATATTATGTTTAAATATGCATTTTCTTTGCTCTCACTTTTCTTCCATTTTCAATCATACTAAACAATAAAATTATCATCTCATTTTCTACTACTTTTCTTTCCTTCAACTTTCTTTCCTTCCATTTTCTTTCCTTCTACTTTCCTTCCTTAACCAAACATAGCCTTAGTCATCAGCAAAGTTATTATCACTATTCACCGAGTTCTTAATTAGTTGTGTTAAAGAGGAGTTTCTAAGAGAATTTCGCCAAACTAACTTTTTATTAATAATTAATTTCACTTAATGTATTTATTAATCTCAGTTGAAATCTTTAAATTAGATACTTAGGAAGGCAGATAGTGATATATTTTATCTTATGCTTTCAATTTATGGATTGTGACATGTGCCCACATGTTGCATCGTCAAGTTTTTCTGCCAAAAATATACTAATGTTTTGATCAAATTACAACTTAGTTGGGAGCAATTGCATGCACACAAAAAAGTACTAACTTGTGAGATATGAGGAGGAATTGCATCCACAATTCTGAAAGGCTTGGAAATATATTCTAAATCAATTATAACATGTTATACCTCAAATTTTGGTAAATATTTAATATTTAAAGGAGTATATAGTTGCACATTTATTTGGAAAAAATGTTCAATTTGGTCATTAAAATCGAGATTATCAATCAATTGATTCTTTACAAATAAAGAATAAGGTTCTCATAAGAAAAAAATTACGTTTTGCAAATATAAGGATTACATTGACTTTTTTTAATCTAAAGAACCAAATTAACTAATTACATAAATCTCAAGGATGAAATTGAATTAAAAAAATTACTTATCCAAGGATAAAAATGAGATAGAAGAATATGATAAGCAAGGAATTTATATAATCGCATTAAAATCGATGTGAACAAAGTGAAAAGTAAAGAAAGTTTGAACTCACTATATTTATTACGAACTCAGGTTGCAGGCACAGGTGTTGGGTGAGATATAGGGATGGGCATTGTGGAAGAAAGAACAGAAAGAAAACGTCAAAATCAATGAATAATTGATGACAGAAACACAACCTATTTGGCCACTAGCCAAATGTGGTGTAGCTAAGCCTTAGGCTAATTGCATGTGAACCTGCTTTCACCTCCTCCCACACCCACTAATTTATAAGGTCACATGTAAAGTAATCATGTATCATCTTATTATATTTTCTACTAATCTATTTGTAAAAAAGTAACATATATTATTCATAAATTTATCATTTGTATATAAAATATTAGAATGTAACATATATCATTTTCTTGTAAATAATACAATTAATATAAAAATATATTGTTTTCCTTACTTGTTTCATATTGCATCTACTTACCCATACTTATAATGTTAAAGTTGACATGTTCATGTGATATCAATTATAAAGATAATTATTACATGATTAATATTATATAATTTTAACTAAGAAAAAATTAATGTATATAAAGATAATTAATTGTTACTAGAATTAAATAATTAATGAAAATTACAATATACTTTTAACTAAGAAATAAATATACAATTAGTTGGCCAATCACCGTACGAATCCTCCTCAAGTTATTATGGAGGGTATTAAGTGAGTTTTGTTACCTGGATTAACACAAAAAAACACCTAAAAAGCAAATGAATAGATCTAGAAAAGGTAAGAAAAATGATTACGATGTATAGCAATATTATTATATTATTTACACTAAAAATGATTAATGTTTATTGATTTTTTAGAAATGTAATACAAATAAATAAAATATAATATGTTAAATGTGTTTTAATCTTTACTTTACTAAGAAAAATATGGGCACACGTGCGAGGACTGACACAGCCATTCGTGGGGGGAGGAAGCATAAATTATTAGGAGGACAGGGCAGACATGGGAAAGTGCGAATCAGAACACACGCGTGTTGCAGACCTCGTGTCTTGTTGCTGACTACAACTTTTCTATTGACTTCGTGACGTCATTGTCTTATGGGACTGATTGAACTGCTCCGGGGAATAATTATTTGGGAAGGGGGACATACATTATATGTGACCAAGGATATCTCATTCTCTGTTTCGGGACAATTATATATTTAAACATAAATAAAAAAATAAAAAAATAAAAAATAAAAAAGTTATAAAACAAAGAAGAGCATGTTACGAGAAAGAAAGTTAGGAACTATAGTCTAGAGGTGAATATAAGTTAGATTTTGTTTTTAATTAGGTTTGTGTTTTGTTGAATAAAAAAGTGCCTGTATTTTTAGCCAAACGATTTTATTAAGAAAATTGTTTGATCCTCCTAATATGTTTTTATAAAAATTATCATGATATTTAATAAATAATTTTTAAATGAAAAGAGAATTAATCCAATATTTTGACAATATAAAAATTATTAAGAATTTCCTCTTTAATAATTAAGAAAATATTTAAAAAAATATCATTCTCTTTTATTAATATGAGTATATTATTTAATATTTGTTACAACTTTAATCCTTAAACAAAATATAGAAGATCTTTATTTATTAATACAAAATTGGATGGACGTTGGAAATCCAAGAAAGAAACTAAATTTTTTCCAACACATTTAATCTCCATTCTCCTACATTTTTATCTATAAAATATATAAACTGCTATAGGAAGACATAACAGAGAGGAAAGACATAGGGAGAGGAAAGACATACTTGATCTTATGAATATAAAGATTAACACATGGATAATATAACATTTATTATTTATTTATATTATTTATTGCTAAAAGTCAATAATAATCAAATATAAAAAATAGATGATATAATAATAATATAAAAATTCTTATATTATTGATGCATTTATTCTCTACTTAATAAAGAAGTTTTGACAAAGAAAGGAAATAACTTCAAATATTTGCTTTATTCAAACAATAAAATTGCAAGTTTTTTTGAATTTGAAATATAGAATTGTTTTTTTTCAAACAATAAAATTGCAAGATCAAAGGAACTCTCAAAGTAGGGGAAAAAGAGTGAAAAGAAAGAAAGATATGAGATTTTTAAGTTATTTGCTTGAATAGGAAAAAGAGAGAAAAAATGTTTTTTCTCCATTACTCTCCCCCTCCCACTTTCTCCTCACTTAGAGGAGAAAGAAATATGTTATGACTCACTCTATTTTTCATTCTCTCTTCTTAAATTCTCTCCCAAAGCAAATGAAAAAATATGTTATTTCTCTTCAACTTCTCTCCTCTCATTCTCTTTCACCTCTTTTTCTACTCTACTAAAGGAATGCTAAGTAAACTATTCTCTTTCACTTCTTTTTCTACTCTACTAAAAAGGAATGCTAAGTAAACTATTGAAATGTTAGGGGTATATGCACCTTCAGCGTATCTTAAATTGGAAGCAAAGACTTTAGCCAAATTAATTAGAATGTTAAGTGTCAAATTGATCATATAATTTACACTTTTTACAATATTTTAACTATTTAATTAACTTAAATAGATAAAATTATGCTTATATATGATTAAAACTCATTTAAGTGGTCAAATAACACATGAATTGTTTTGCATGTAACGCCTCGAAAATTACTCCAACAATATTGCCTAAAAATGAGTAATTTTTTTTGTTTTGTAATGTAAAACTCCATTTATATTTGACTCCTTTTCGGGATATCATGTTAAGTAACCTAAACTATGGAAAAGACAACAATCGTTACCTAATGGTAACTAAAAGCCACTTAATATATCATGGAATAATTCTTTATTGGAATACGGAAAACGTTTATACAAAAACAAATGCGGAATATAATCTTTGTCCAAACTTAAATATACACAATGAATTGCTTTATTCAACAAATTAAAAGTACCCTACATAGATATCCGCCTCTAAAGCAAAATAGAAATGAAAATGACTACCTAGTGACTAGCTCTGGCGTTAGCGGGTGTGCTAGGACACTCGTTGGGGTCCTTCTCCGTCTCAGAATCGGAGGAGAGGTCCACCACCTAAATGAAGTCCTCTATACATACTAACTCCACATAGTCCTCATCTTCGGCTTCCAGCTCCTCCTCTTCATCCTCCATCTCCTCTTCTAGGTCATTGGATGCACCCTACGACTTACTTCCCACTCCCGCATCTCCCTGAAGATCGGGCAGCATCCGTCGAGCAGCTCTCCTCCACACTGGGGAATTGAGCTTGTCGTCTCAACTCCGTCTCCTAGTAGATGGTCCTGCAGAAGTGAGTGCGTGAGGAATCATAAACATAATGGATGGTGTAATAGGTGCTAATCTTTGAGTAGGTAAGGTGAAAGAAGCCTCTAAGTCTATATGATGTAAAGGGAAGCGAATAGTAGAGCCATCACAAACCATCTCCAGTTCTAAGGCATAAGGGCTTGTATAGGTGTATCAGTGTCTGTCACTGATCCATGTCCCCTCCTAAGACATCGAGAATCGGTAGTGTAACACCACGAATTTTACGATTTTGAATTATAAGATTTTATTAATATTGTTATTAATTATATTTTCGAAAATGAATTTCTGGGAATTTTCGGTAAAGAATTAGACGAAACTCTAATTGAGATTTAGTCTTGTAATTCTATTTCAAATATGGTGGTAAATTTTCATGATTTTCGGAGACAGTCGGTTTCGGACCGCTGTCGGGGCCGAATCTCACCCGGTACGGCCCAGAAAGTGGTTTTTTGAGTTCCGTAATTCGGAATCGAATTCCGATTGCGCCGTTGGCTTAGTAATTTCATTTTGAGTCCATATAGACCCTGAGTACACCCATACCTATTTTCTAAATATTTTTCACTCGGAATGCCGAAATCCAAAATTCTAATCGAATATTAAGATCGGGCGATTTATAATACCCGATCGAGTATTGGCCGATAATACTCGGGCATGTTTATGGCACGTGTCCGCGAAGTGGTCATTTTGCGTTGGGATGTGAAATTTGCTTTTCCATAAAGCAAACCTCACATCACTTTCTCAAATATCTCATGAGCTCATCATTAGCCACCCTAGGAGATTTTTGATGATTACCTAGAGGGAAATTTGATTTCCTTCTCTCCTTAAGCCCTCACACTTCACACTTCACTCTTACACTCTTTCATTTGCAAAATTTTCTAAGAGAAGGTAAATCATCTCTTCATCTTTTTCTCTCATTTTTCATTTGTTTCTTCCATCTTCAATCCTTGATCTCTCAACATTCAACCAATGGATGTTGATGAAATATAAGTATGTTGTTCATGAGCATGTCAAGAACATATTCAACCGTTGAAATTTTCTAAAACGCTTTCTAACTCATTTTCTCCTCAAAACCGAAAATGGCGATGTTCTTGAACTTATGAAAATATTTTGTTGAAACCATGAACAACTTGTGTTCATAGAGTTGTTATAATGTTTTATTACATGTATTTGGTTGTTTTAGCCAAAGGGGATGATGATGAAATCAAAGGAACCTTTAGGAAGTGTTTTGGAAAAATAAGAATGTATGTATTTCTATTTGTTTTAAGCCTTAAACCATGGCTTGGAACAAGTTGGAAAAATAGAAATCTTTGCTAAAAAGGATGTTAAAGTTTATGAGTACATGAATGGTTTATCAGTACATGAATGCCTCATAAAACCCTTAAAGGATACTTTGAATAACTTACTTTAAAATGGTAAGATTATCAAAGAACGTCTTAAATCGGAATACGTAGTTTTACTAAAAACCGTACCTTTAAAAGAGATGGAAATCGTGAATGAACTTTCAATGAAAAAGGATGGTCAAGAACATGTGATGTTGGACCGGATGGATGAAATAGATGTATGATCACGAAGGAGAAAAAGAGAAATGATTTTAAGTATTTTAGTAACGATTTTAGAAATATCGGAAACTAACGGATT
>NC_032024.1:9421097-9421304 GCF_001865875.1 Lupinus angustifolius
TCCTCATTCTCGTCCTCATCCTATGCTCAACCTCATCCTCATCCTTGTCCTCTTCCTCATTCTCATGCTCATCCTCATCCTCATCCTATCCTCTTCCTAATCCTCATCCTCATCCTCATCGTATCCTCTTCCTAATCCTCATCCTCATCCTGCTCCTCCTCCTCCTCCTCCTCCTCTTCATCCTATCCTCATTCTCATCCTCCTCTT
>NC_032024.1:9421404-9421853 GCF_001865875.1 Lupinus angustifolius
CATTTTCATCCTCCTCCTATCCTCATCCTCATCCTCATCCCCATCCTAACCTCGTCCTCATCCTCATCCGCATCCTATCCTTATCCTCATCCATATTCTCATCCTCATCCTATCCTCATACATCCTCTTCCTCATTCTCATTCTACTCCTTAACCTATCCTCATCCTCATTCTCATCCTTATCCTATCCTCATCCTCGCCTAATCCACATCCTATCCTCATCCTTATTCTCGTCCTAATCCTATCCTCTTCCTCATCCTCATTCTATCCTCATCATCTTCCTATCCACGTCCTCTTCCTCATCCTCATCCTCATCCTCGTCCTATCCTAATCCTAACCCACATCCTCATCCTCATCCTCATCCTATCCTCATCCTCATCCTCATCCTCACATTCATCCTCATCCTATCCTCATCCTCATCCTCACCCTCTTCCTCGTCCTCATCCTCAT
>NC_032024.1:9421953-9424438 GCF_001865875.1 Lupinus angustifolius
ATCCATGTCCTCATCCTCATCCTCATCCACATCCTCATCCTCATCCACATCCTCATCTTATCCTCATCGTCTTCCTATCCTCATTCTCATCCTATCCTGATCCTCATCCTCATTCTCCTCCTCATCCTTACCATCATCCTCATCCTCATCCTCTTCCACATCCTAATCATCGTCCTCATCCTCATCCTCATCCTCATCCTCATCCTCATCCTCATCCTATACTTCTCCTGATCCTCACCCTCATCCTCTTCCACTTCCTATCCTCGTCTTCATCCTCATCCTATCCTCGTCCTCATCCTCATCCTCATCCTATCCTCATCCTCATCCTATATTCGTCCTCATTCTCATCCTATCCATGTCCTCATCCTATTCTCATTTTCATCCTCATCCTCATCCTCATCCTCATCATATCCTCTTCCTCATCCTATCTTCATCCTCTTCCACTTCCTCATCCTATCATCATCCTCATCCTATCCTCGTCCTCATCCTCATCCTCATCCTCATCCTCATCTTATCCTCATCGTCGTCCTATCCTCAATCTTATCCTATCCTCATCCTCATCCTCATTGTCCTCCTCATCCTTATCATCATCCTCGTCCTCATCCTCTTCCACTTCCTATCCTCGTCCACATCCTCATCCTCATCCTCATCCTAAACTCCTCCTTATCCTCACCCTCATCCTCTTCCACATCCAATGCTCGTCCTCATCCTCTTCCACATCCAATCCTCGTCCTCATCCTCATCCTATCCTCGTTCTCATCCTCATCCCCATCCTCATCCTATCCTCATCCTCATCCTATATACGTCCACATCCTCATCCTATCCTCGTCCTCATCCTATCCTCGTTTTCATCCTCATCCTCATCCTCATCCTCCTCCTCTTCCTCATCCAATCCTCATCCTATCCTCGTCCTCATCCGCATCCTCATCCTCTTCCTGGTCTTTTCCTCCTCCTCATCCTCATCCTCATCCTCATCGTCATCCTCATCCTCATCCTTTCCTCATTGTCATCCTCATCCTATCCACGTCCTTATCGTCATCCTATCCTCATCCTCTTCCTCGTCCTATCCTAATTTTAACCCTCATCCTCATCCTCATCCTATCCTCATCCTCATCCTCATCCTCATATTCATCCTCATCCTAACCTCATCCTCATCCTCATCCTCATCTTCATCCTCTACCTCATCCTATCCTTGTCCTCATCCTATCCTAATTCTCATCCCATCTTGGTCCTTATCCTCATCCTCCTCCTCATCCTTATCCTCAACCTCATCCTCATCCTCTTCCTCATCCTCTCCTCATCCTCATCCTATACTCCTCCTCAACCTCATCCTCACCCTCATCCTCTTCCTCATCCTACCCTATCAACGTCGTCATCCTATCCTCATCCTAATCCTCATATTCATCCTATCCTCCTCCTCATCCTCCTCCTCATCGTCATCCTATCCTCATCCTCATCATATCCACGTCTTCAACCTCATCGTATCGACGTCCTCATCCTCATCCTCATACTCATCCTATCCTCATCCTCATCCTCATCCTCGTCTTCATGATCTTCCTTATCGTCATCCTCATCCTCGTCCTCATCCTCATCCTCATCCTCATCCTATCCTCGTCCTCATCCTCATCCTCATCCTCTTCCTCATCTTATCCTTCTCCTCATCCTCCTCCTCATCCTCATCATATCCTCATCCTCATCGTTATCCTCATCCTCATCCTATCCTCATTGTAATCCTCATCCTATCCTCATCCTCCTCTTCTTCCTCATCCTAATCGTCTTCCTCGTCATATGCTCGTCCTCATCCTCATCCTCATCCAATCCTCATCCTCATCCTATCCTCATCCTCATACTCATCCACATCCCCATCCTCATCCTCATCCTCTTTCTATCCTCATCCTCATCTTACCCTCATCCTCTTCCTCATCCTCATCCTCGTCCTCATCCTACCCTCGTCCTTATCCTCATCCTCATCCTCCTCCACATCCACATCCACATCCTCATCCTCATCCTATCCTCCTCTTCATGCTCATCCTATCCTCATCCTCACCCTCGTCCTCATCCTCATCCTCTTGCTCTTCCTCATCCTCATTCTATCCTCATCCACTTCCTATCTACGTCCTCTTCCTCATCCTCATCCTCATCCTCGTCCTATCCTAGTCCTAACCCTCATCCTCATCCTCATCCTATTCTTGATCCTATCCTATTCCTCATCCTCATATTCATCCTCATACTATCCTCATCCTATCCTCATCCTCATCCTCATCCTATTCTTGATCTTATCCTATTCCTCATCCTCATATTCATTCTCATACTATCCTCATCCTATGCTCATCCTCATCCTCATCCACTTCCTCATCCTATCCTTATCCTCATATTCATCCTCATCCTATCCTCATTCTCATCCTCATCCTCTTCCTCATCCTATCCTTGTCCTCAACCTCATCCTCATCCTCATCCTCATCCTCATCCTCATCCTCATCCTCAT